>NW_026652286.1:81838134-82376848 GCF_009828535.3 Hylobates moloch | reverse complement strand
GAAACAGACGGCACCTGGAATATCGGGTCAGTCCCACCCCAATACTGCGCTTTTCCAACGGGCCTGGAAAACGGCACACTAGGAGATTGTGTCCCGCACCTGGCTCGGAGGGTCCTGTGCCCACGGAGTCTTGCTGATTGCTAGCACAGCAGTCTGAGATCAAGCTGCAAGGCGGCAGCGAGGCTGGGGGAGGGGCGCCCGCCATTGCCCAGGCTTGCTTAGGTAAACAAAGCAGCCAGGAAGCTCGAACTGGGTGGAGCCCACCACAGCTCAAGGAGGCCTGCCTGCCTCTATAGGCTCCACCTCTGGGGGCAGGGCACAGACAAACAAAAACTCAGCAAGAACCTCCACAGACTTAAAGGTCCCTGTCTGACTGACAGCTTTGAAGAGAGTAGTGGTTCTCCCAGCACGCAGCTGGAGATCTGAGAACGGACAGACTGCCTCCTAAAGTGGGTCCCTCACCCCTGAGCAGCCTAACTGGGAGGCACCCCCCCAGTAGGGACAGACTGACACCTCATTCAACCGGGTACTCCTCTGAGACAAAACTTTCAGACGAACTATCAGACAGCTGAATTTGTGGTCTCACGAAAATCCGCTGTTCTGCAGCCACCGCTGCTGACACCCAGCCAAACAGGGTCTGGAGTGGACCTCTAGTAAACTCCAACAGACCTGCAGCTGAGGGTCCTGTCTGGTAGAAGGAAAACTAACAAACAGAAAGGACATCCACACCAAAAACCCATCTGTACATCACCATCATCAAAGACCAAAAGTAGATAAAACCACAAAGATGGGGAAAAAACAGAACAAAAAAACTGGAAACTCTAAAAAACAGAGCACCTCTCCTCCTCCAAAGGAACGCAGTTCCTCACCAGCAACGGAACAAAGCTGGATGGAGGATGACTTTGATGAGTTGAGAGAAGAAGGCTTCAGACGATCAAACTACTCTGAGCTACGAGAGGAAATTCAAAACAATAGCAAAGAAGTTAAAAACTTTGAAAAAAAATTAGAAGGATGGATAACTAGAATAACCAATGGAGAGAAGGGCTTAAAGGAGCTGATGGAGCTGAAAGCCAAGTTTCGAGAACTACGCGAAGATTGCAGAAGCCTCAGTAGCAGATGCGATCAACTGGAAGAAAGGGTATCGCTGATGGAAGATGAAATGAATGAAATGAAGAGAGAAGGGAAGTTTAGAGAAAAAAGAATAAAAAGAAATGAACAAAGCCTCCAAGAAATTTGGGACTATGTGAAAAGACCAAACCTACGTCTGATTGGTGTACCTGAAAATGATGGGGAGAATGGAACCAAGTTGGAAAACACTCTGCAAGATATTATCCAGGAGAACTTCCCCAATCTAGCAAGGCAGGCCAGCATTCAGATTCAGGAAATACAGAGAACCCCACAAAGATACTCCTCGAGAAGGGCAACTCCAAGACACATAATTGTCAGATTCACCAAAGTTGAAATGAAGGAAAAAATGTTAAGGGCAGCCAGAGAGAAAGGTCGGGTTACCCACAAAGGGAAGCCCATCAGACTAACAGCTGATCTCTCAGCAGAAACTCTACAAGCCAGAAGAGAGTGGGGGCCGATATTCAACATTCTTAAAGAAAAGAATTTTCAACCCAGAATTTGCTATCCCGCCAAACTAAGCTTCATAAGTGAAGGAGAAATAAAATACTTCACAGACAAGCAAACGCTGAGTGATTTTGTCACCACCAGGCCTGCCCTAAAAGAGCTCCTGAAGGAAGCACTAAACATGGAAAGGAACAACCGGTACCAGCCACTGCAAAAACATGCCAAATTGTAAAGACCATCGAGGCTAGGAAGAAACAATAGCAACTAACGAGCAAAATAACCAACTAACATCATAATGACAGGATCAGATTCACACATAACAATATTAACGTTAAATGTAAATGGGCTAAATGCTCCAATCAAAAGACACAGACTGGCAAACTGGATAAGGAGTCAGGACCCATCAGTGTGCTGTATTCAGGAAACCCATCTCACGTGCAGAGACACACATAGACTCAAAATAAAGGGATGGAGGAAGATCTATCAAGCAACTGGAAAACAAAAAAAGGCAGGGGTTGCAATCCTAGTCTCTGATAAAATAGACTTTAAACCAACAAAGATCAAAAGAGACAAAGAAGGCCATTACATAATGGTAAAGGGATCAATTCAACAAGAAGAGCTAACTATCCTAAATATATATGCACCCAACACAGGAGCACCCAGAGTCATAAAGCAAGTCCGCAGTGACCTACAAAGGGACTTAAACTCCCACACAATAATAATGGGAGATTTTAACACCCCACTGTCAACATTAGACAGATCAACGAGACAGAAAGTTAACAAGGATATCCAGGAATTGAACTCAGCTCTACATAAAGTGGACCTAATAGACATCTACAGAACTCTCCACCCCAAGTCAACAGAATATACATTTTTTTCAGCACCACACCACACCTATTCCAAAATTGACCACATAGTTGGAAGTAAAGCTCTCCTCAGCAAATGTAAAACAACAGAAATTATAACAAACTGTCTCTCAGACCACAGTGCAATCAAACTAGAACTCAGGATTAAGAAATTCACTCAAAACCGCTCAACTACATGGAAACTGAACAACCTGCTCCTGAATGACTATTGGGTACATAATGAAATGAAGGCAGAAATAAAGATGTTCTTTGAAACCAACGAGAACAAAGATACAACATGCAAAAGAATGTTGACTAATTTTGTGAAGGTCACACAACTGGTGAGCTATGAAATTAGGATTCAAACCCAAGCAACCTGACTCATGTATATCTTTAACTACAGTTCTATGATGAAAATATACATTTGTATTCTTGAGGTTTTATGTTGCTAGCATGTTAGCTTATCACCTAAGATTAATGATTGACTCTATAATATTTTCATTAAAATTTTGCAAGATATAAAGACAAGCCGGCATGCCAGATAATTACCTAAGTACATGTCATAAAGAACCCGTGGCACTTTATCGCAATGATGCATGCCATCTTAGTGTTCCTGGGCTTTCAAGTGTTTTTAACTTCTAGGTGGTTTCTTTATTTCTTCATGGTTCCTCCAGTTTCTTTCTTCTATGTATTTTCTCATCTATTCTTTTGTTCTCCTAATCAACTTGTCTTCCTCTTGCCACACAGCACGAGTTAACTTTCTTCCCCAAAAAGAAGGGACAAATTTGCATTTTACTTTAGGAATCACTCCTCTAGGGGTGTGTGTCACATGCAGTAACAATATTTAAACTGTATCTGTTATTTTTTGCCACAGTGTGGATATACAAATTAGTGAACCCATTAATGGAAATTTTCTTAAGTTGCAAAAAAAAAAAAAAAAAAAAAAGTTTGGTGGGAGCTTTGCATTGTCTTTAAATCTTGATCTCTTCCAAGTCTTTGCTATTGTGAATAGTGCCGCAATAAACATACGTGTGCATGTGTCTTTATAGCAGCATGATTTATACTCCTTTGGGTATATACCCAGTAATGGGATGGCTGGGTCAAATGGTATTTCTAGTTCTAGATCCCTGAGGAATCGCCACACTGACTTCCACAATGGTTGAACTAGTTTACAGTCCCACCAACAGTGTAAAAGTGTTTACAGTCCCACCAACAGTGTAAAAGTGTTCCTATCAAAGACTTGGAACCAACCCAAATGTCCAACAACAATAGACTGGATTAAGAAAATGTGGCACATATACACCATGGAATACTATGCAGCCATAAAAAATGATGAGTTCGTGTCCTTTGTAGGGACATGGATGAAACTGGAAAACATCATTCTCAGTAAACTATCGCAAGGACAAAAAACCAAACACCACATGTTCTCACTCATAGGTGGGAATTGAACAATGAGAACTCATGGACACAGGAAGGGGAACATCACATTCTGGGTACTGTTGTGGGGTGGGGGGGGGGGGGGGCGGGGACAGCATTAGGAGATATACCTAATGCTAAATGACGAGCTAATGGGTGCAGGAAATCAACATGGCACATGGATACATATGTAACAAACCTGCACATTGTGCACATGTACCCTAAAACCTAAAGTATAATAAAAAAAATAAAAAATAAATAAATTAATTAATACATATTTATCGAAGACTTGCTACATAACTAGTTCTGTGGCAGGTAGTATGACGTTTAAACTAGAAATCAGCTATAAATTATAATTCTTGGCATATAGGAGCTTCTTATCAAGTTGGAAAAGCAAACATAGGAGATTATATATAGTAAAGTCTTGAATAGTGAAGTTTAAACTATAATAGCAATAGGATTTTAGAAATGGAGAGGTTGAATTACTCCAGGAAGACTTCTTGAAGGATGTTGTACTTGAGCTGAACCTTAAGAGGGGTGTTGGTTTTGAATGAAGGGCAGTGGTATTCTAGACCTGAGAGAGACAAAAAGGAGTTTGAATGTGGTATTAATGCAAGAGAATGAGAAAGAGAACTGGCCAGAACAGGGGGCACAATAGGAAAGAACTGAATATAGAACCAGAATATGGGGTAGCCTAGAAGTAAAAATCAAAATGCAGTTAAAAACATGCATGTTCCAAGATTGAATTTGTTCAGTCATGTGGTCATCTAACATAGATACTATTATTCTTATAGAACTTGAACTTGGGTACTGCCAAATGAAGATGATGAACTTAAATGTTTTTTACCTTCTTACCATGTAAGTAAGCCATGTGACTTATGTTTAAATCTCCTCACACCAACACATACACAGATGATGTAATATGATGTCTGTTATTTGCTTCAAAATAATCTGACAGCGAGAGAGGGAGGTAGGTGAGGATAGAGACAAAATTAGTCATGAACCAGTAACTGTTGCTGCGTATGGAATTTGTTATACAATTCTGTCTACATATTTTTTATGTTTGAAATCTTTTATAATAAAAACATTCTTCTACTTTAAAAAAAAAATCTTGATCTCTTATTAATTTTCTTTCCATTGAAAAGAAGTAGCTAGACATATTAGTTTGCTAGGGCTGCATAACAAAGTACTGCAGACTGGGTGGCTTAAACAATAGAAATTACGTTTTTTTGTTGTTTTTTTTTTTGAGACCGAGTCTCGCTCTGTCGGCCAGGCTGGAGTGCAGTGGCGCGATCTCGGCTCGCTGCAACCTCCGCCTCCCAGGCTCAAGCAATTCTCCTAGAAATTAATCTTTTTTCCGTTTCGGAGGCTAGAAGTCCAAGATCAAAGTATCATCAGCGTTGGTTCCTTCCAATGGCCGTGAAGGAAGGACCTGTTCCAGGTTTCTCTCCTTGGCTTTAGATGGCTATCTCCTCCCTGCTGCCTTCACTTTGTCTTCCCTGTGCATGTGGTTATGTCCAAATTTCTTCTTTTTATAAGAACACCAGTCATATTAAATTAGGGCCCCACTTTAGGGTCTCATTTTAATTGAATTACCTCAATAAAGATCCTATCTTCAAATACACATGTATGGTCACACTCTGAAGTGCTGCCAGTCAGTACTTCAGTACAGGAATCTCCTGAGCTCCTAACATCATACCAAATAAACATTATCCATTGATTAATTTACTCTTATCCTAAAAATTATAATTTTTATGGTGGCGTTTTTCTTCTACTGTCAAAGTAGAAGAAAAAAATGATTGCAAATACAGGCCATGCTGTGCTCCTGGAAACCACAGCTTCGCAAGAGTGCCCTCAGGGAGCTCTCCTCCCTCCTCCCCCAATAAACACTATGAAAACTGGGGATCACACATCAGACAGAATATTTTCAGTACTGACCTTTTCCTCCACATTCTCTAACTTGTGTAAGGTCCAGCTGGATTTGACATTTTCTGTGTCTTCCCTTACTTTCCAATATCTCGTGCTTTCTGATCTTTTGGATTATAGCAATATCAAAGTATTTTTGCTGAACATCTTTTCCCTCATTTGCAAAATTGTGATAGTAATGCCTTCTCACAGAATTGTGGAAGGGTTACATGATATTAACTGTGAGAAGGTCTTAATTATATATAGATTTTTCTCCCTACTGAAGTTGTGAGATCCTAGGGAACCAGGAATGCCTTAGATTCCCAGTAGATAAAAGTTTAAAATAATTGTTTGCTTGAAAAGTTAGTTGAGTCTATGAGAGAGTGTTTCGTACTTTTTCTTTTCTTTTTTTTTTTTTTTCTTGAGACAGAGTCTTACTCTGTTGCCTAGGCTGGAGTGTAGCAGCACGATCTCACCTCACTGCAACCTCTGCCTCCCAGGTTCAAGCAATTATCCTGCCTCAGCCTCCCAAGTAGCTGGGATTACAGGTGTGCACCACCACACCCGGCCAATTTCGTATTTTTAGTAGAGGAGGGGTTTCATCACGTTGGCCAGGCTGGTCTCAAACCCCTGACCTCAAGTGATCCGTCCACCTCGGCCTCCCAAAGTGCTGGAATTACAGGCAAGAGCCACTGTGCCCGGCTGAGAGAGTGTTTTATACTTTCTTGTGAATTATAGAACAGTCTAGTTGAGCAAGATGCAAGATCCCAGAAGAAATATAGATCTGGGTACAGGCTGAAGGTCTGACTTCAGAAGGGGATGGTGGTAATGGTAATGATAGAATTACCAGATGCAGAGTTGAGTCTTTCAGGAAAATGTGTCTCCAGAAGAGCTAGAAAAGAGTAGGTATGGGCTGAATCGTGTCTCCCTCAAAATTTATGTGTTGAAGTCCTAACCCCAGTACCTCAGAATGTGACCTCATTTGGAAATAGGATCATTGCAGATGGAATTAGTTAAGATGAGGTCATACTGGACTAGGGTAAGCTCCCAATGCAGTAGGTCTGGTATCTTCATATAAAGTAGAAATTCGGACACAGAGACACACATACAAGGAGAACACCATGTAAGCCTGAAGACAGAGAGTGGGGTGACATATCTACAAGCCAAGGAACCCCAAAGATTGCCAGCAAACCACCGGAAGCTATCAGAGAGGCCTGGGCCAGCATCTTCCTCACAGTCTTTAGAAGGAACCTGCCTTGCTGACACCTTGATCCTGGACTTTGAGTTTCCAGAACTGTAAGACAATGATTTTCTGTTGTTGGAGCTACTCAGTTGGTCCTACTTTGTTATAGCAGCTCTAGGAAACTAACTAATAGGGCTAGCATTAATGAGGGTGAACTGGAGGGTGTACGAGTTGAGGTTCACTCATTCTAAGAATCAGTGTTTTGGAGTAAGAGATGGAAAGGCAAAGATATCTGAAAAGAATTTGAAGATGGGAAGCTGGCGAGCTGATGCATGAGGAGGATCTTGAGGACTTTAGCTCTGGCAAGAATGGCAGAGTCAATATTGTTTAGCAGGGATAAGAAGCAACTGCTGTATAAACTTTTTGGCAAGATCTCTTACTGAGCTTTGGAAGGTTGGGGTGAGAGTGGATAACAGGCCTGACATGAGATGTTTGTTTGCCCATTATGAACAACTGAGACTGGGATGAGAACTGAAAAAATATGTCAATGAGGCTAAGTGAAATTTTATATTATGGCAACAAGCAGCCCCCAAATTAGTGGCTTATAAAAATAAAGGTTTATTTTGGGTTCAGGCCATATGTCTAATGTGGCTTGTCGGGGCAGGAGGATGATGGATTATCCATTTGTATGTATGTATGTATGTATGTATGTATGTATGTATGTATGTATTTATCGAGATGGATTTTTGCTCTTGTTGCCCAGGCTGGAGTGCAGTGGCATAATTTTGGCTCTCCACAACCTCTGCCTTCCGAGTTTAAGCTATTCTCCTGCCTCAGCGTCCCAGGTAGCTGGGATTACATTCATGTGCCACCACACCCGGCTAATTTTTTTGTATTTCTAGTAGAGACGGGGTTTCACTATGGTCAGGCTGGTCTCGAACTCCTGACCTCAGGTGATCCACCCGTCTCAGCCTCCCAAAGTGCTGGGATTACAGGTGTGAGCCGCCATGACTGGCCCTGATTATCCATTTTAAAAGGTGTTCCATGGTCACCATAGCAGAGGGCATGACACATAGCAAATAACACATTAGCTCCTAAGGCATCTACCTGGAAGTGGCATGTGTCACTTCCACTCACATTTCATTGATCAAAAGAAGACTTTGAGAGGGTGCAATCCTAACAGATCCCCAAGAAGCAGAAAACCAGTATCATCTGGCAAACAGCACTAACAGTTGCACGGGATCTGAAGGACTACACAGTTCAGATATTTGTTTATGTCTGGAATACACAATCCAGATATATGATGCATCAGAAAACTAGAATCCAAAGATGTCAATTTTGCCAACCAACCCACAGCTGTTAAGGAAGAGAACCAGAAACCCTGATGCACTCTGTGCTGTATCCGGCTGTCTCCTTCACAAGAGTTCCATCAAACTAAACACACTGGTTTGGAACACATTGCTTATACAAAGGGCCTTACTATTCTCTAAAGTGTGCAGGCAACACATGCAGTCATTCTTGGTTGTAAAGCAAAGAGACTTATCTACATAAACGTGTCAATGTGGTCTATAATTTAACAGCCATCTATTAATAATTCCCTAATGCCCCCACTCTCTTTAATTAAGAAGGGCTATTTAGGGGTATTTAAAAAGCTTTAGATCTACTACATTTTTATCATATTTGTCTCCATTGCGTCTAGGACTGCTACAGGCCCACTGCATTTTTGAATTAATGAAGATAATCAGCATAAAGCTAACTAGAGAAGTTTAAGCCAATATTCAAAAATAAATTTGTTCAATAGGTCTCTGTGTAGTATGGAGTTAACTTGGGGGTACTTGATCCCTGCTCATTGCAAAGAATAGGCTGGCCATTAACCAGTCCCTGAAAGATAACCTGTAAGCCCTTGAATATCCTGCCTAATAAGAGTGCCTTTGTCTACCTGAGATCTTGGGCCACATAATAGTGTGTTTATGTTATCAGTGTGATTTATGACGAATGCCTTTATGTTTATAACAATAGTTTATGTTAACAATGTGATTTATCATGAATGCTGGCACTTGTTTCCCTGGGTTCCTGAGTGATATGGTTTGGCTCTGTGTCCCCACCCAAATCTCATGTTGAATTGTAACCCTGAGTGTTGGAGGTGGGGCCTGGTGGGAGATGACTGGATCATGGGGGTGGTTTCTATTGGTTTAGCACTATCCCTTGAGTGTTGCCTCATGATAGAGTTGGTAGAGTTCTCATGAGATCTGGTCGTTCAAAAGTATGTATCATCTTCCCCTTTGCTTGCTCTCTCTGTCTTCCTGCTGCTCCGGCCATGTAGGATGTGCTGGCCTCTCCTTCACTTTCTGCCATGATTGTAAGTTTCCTGAAGCCTTCTCAGCCATGCTTCCTGTACAGCCTGCAGAACCATGAGCCAATTAAACCTCTTTTCTTTATAAATTACCCAGTTTCAGGTAGTCCTTTATGGCAGTGTGAGAACGGACTAATACACTGAGCCAGGCTGACCTCTGGGGGTGCTGCAGACTGAGTTGTTAAGGTGAGACTGTGGGAACTCCATACCTATGTGACTGGTTCCAAATAAAAACCCCCATCACCAAGGCGTAGGTGAGCTTCCTCAGCTAGCAATATTTTATATGTGTTCTTACACACCATTTCTGAAAGAATTAAGTGCTATCTGATGACTCCACTAGAAGCCACCTGGAAACTCATGTCTTGCTTCTCCTGGAATCTGTCCTATGTGTCTTTTGCCTTTGCTGATTTTTATCTGTATTATTTCACTGCAATAAACCATAAGCATGAGTATAACAGTTTTTCTGTGTTCTGTGAGTGTTTATAACAAATCATTCAACCTGAGGGTGGTCTCAGGCCAAGCCAGGATGGCCTGGGATTTGACAGAGGACGTTCAGATACATATTAATTTTTACATAGATAAACAGTCAGTATGCATAGTTTACTAGTAATTTAGCTGAAGGTTATTTGGAAGTTAATGTCCACTCTAGGAAAGAATAACAGCATATCTGCAAAATATTGGCCTTAAATAGTACTTTTAACTCAAGGTAATTGATATGGTTAGGCTTCGTGTCCCCACCTAAATCTCATCTTGAATTATACTTCCCATGATTCCCACGTGTCAAGGGAGAGACCAGGTGGAGGTAATTGATTCTTGGGGGTGGTTTCCCTTATGCTGTTCTCGCGATAATGAGTGAGTTCTCATGAGATCTGATGGCTTCGTAAGGGGCTTTTCCCCCTTTACTCAGCATTTTTCCTTCCTGCTGCCTTGTGAAGAAGGTGCTTTGCTTTCTCTTTGCCTTCCGTCGTGATTTTAAGTTTGCTGAGGCCTCCCCAGCCATGCTGACCTGTGAGTCAAACCTCCTTCCTTTATAAATTACCCAGTCTCGGGCAGTTCTTTATAGCAGTATGAAAATGAACTAACACAGTAATTATTTGCTTATTTGATAAACCACTGCCTTTTCTGTTCAATGAAAATAAGTTAGTGGAGACTTGTTCTAGGTTACAAAGCAGTAGACTTGTGAAATACAAATAAACCAGGTTTGTGAAAGTGCAAATGTAAATTTCGAATTGAAGAAAGAAACACAAATGACTTTTATGAATTTATTTAAATGCACTTTATTGTTGGCTTAAACATTTCCCTCCTTAACTGGAGAATGTCTCAAGTGCCAGTTTGTGTATAGACGGGCTTACTTGCAGAGAATAATTTTGCTATTTGAAACTTGAACTATTTGTTCATATTAAATAAGGTAATGTTAAATTGCATTGCTATCTGTAAAGTGTTATATAAAAGCATTACTAGTCATTCTCATGGGCAGTGAAACTTGGTGGACAGCTTTTAATGCATCATAATTTTTCTATCCTAAGCATATCTTTTTGGAATAGAGGTGTCATACCCTGGGGTTTGACTGCATGTGGTCTGGTTGACAAGAGCATGTTGGAGCAGACAGCAAGGGTCGAGGTTGCAAAAATACCTGCTGAAGGTGGGAAGTCACAGAGGTAGGGGAAATAACAGGAAATATTTTGGCAAATAGAACACATAATTGTTGGGCATGGCAACTGAGTAATGGGTATCTGGAAATACGTAGACTACAGGAACAGGAAGTATAGGAACATGCAGCATGACAGAGTTTACGTGGAGTCACACAGACATGGATTTGAATTCCTGCTTTATCAAGGGTGTATGGTTTGTGGGTAAATAAGAGTTTCTAAGCCTTAATTTTCTTAAATATAAAATACAATAATAGAAACTACTTGAAGGAATTATTGCTTAGACAAATTTCAACATATGTGAGGCATTAACATAGTGCCTGGAAAAATAGTGCTTTTTCGCTATTAGCTTATATATAAATTTAGGACTGCTGGGGGAGTGGTGTCTTTTCAAATCAGAATCCATTGATTTCAGCTTTGTGGAGAGGGATGCTTCTGGGCTTAGGAACTAGTGAGATCCTCAGAGGGAGAAGGAGGAAGGGAGCTCATCCACACCTGTCTGCTACCACTTCCACCTGTTACCATTTGAAGGATGACTGCATATATTCTTGGGTGAAAGAGACATTTGCTTTTTATCTTGTTGTGGGAGGTGAGTCTTCTCTCAGCAGCTGCCAACACCTCATTATTGCCCCATGGGTGAGTTTGCCAGAAGGTGCTTCAAGACTTTGCTGAGCTCCATCCAAGCATCAGTTTCTTTCTCATTAGCCTGGTGTACTTTTATAGCACCTGGAGCACAGGTGGCGGTTGGGGGGGCAGCTCTTGACACACAGATAAGTGGAGATGGTGTGTAAGGCAAAGCCCTAGCATAGACATTTCAGAGGAAGGCAACAGAGCTAAAACATACCCTATTACATCGTGTCAGAGGTAATGAGACATTTACAGCATTTGAAGTCCTCTTCCAATGTATTTGAACACTTCATTTGACTTGGGATGATTTTAATTATTCTTCACACTTGGTTAAAACAGACCCAACCGTTTGCAGAAGACACATGGGCCATAAAATGTATTAAACAAGCCCAAGAAAGCATCACCAGGAAATACAAAGCATTTAGATTTCTTTTTTATTCTCAGAGGTTGGTAAGAGCAGCCCCTGTAACTAAGGAAGGAGTTGACACTGAGTCAGTGTACCTCAGGCAGCTAAGTGGGCAGCTCCAAGGCCACACAGTTCATCGTTACCATGGGTGCACCTTACTATAGTAACAATGAACAGCAGAGATGGGGCCTCATGCTGAGGAAAAGAACTCAGAGAGGTGGAACAGATGGCCTGTTGTCTGTTTCTACTTTGGGCATGACAGATGAGCAATGGATCCAATTATATCACTGGAAGGGGAGAGCCATCTGAGACATTTGTGATCTGTAGGGCTGGCTGTGGAGCCATAGAGCAGCACCAGGTGCATTCAGGCAGTACCTGCTCAGGAGTAGCTATGGTAACTGTAGACATGCTCCAAGAAGTCATAACCTGGACCACACATTGCTTGGGAAAGAAAGTGCGAGGATGGGAGGGGCTACTACTAAGCTCAGCAGATGGTTCTTGCAGTCTGTGCAGGCAATGTGGATATAGACACTTTACCTTCATCACAAAATACTGAATTAAAAAAAGACCAACTTTTCTTTATCCCTTTGTCGAAGAAAGATTAAGTGTTCACTTGTTGATCTCAGTTCAGCTACTCTTTGTGTTTCCCATGAATGCTGAGAAGAGAGATGATTATTTCACATAAAAGTAAATGATCAGCATATGTCCTAATAGAACTTTCTCTAAAGTTGGTTTTATAATACATTATAAGTATAACTCAAAGATTTCTTATCAAATAAATTTGGGCAATCCAAAATTAAATGAGTCTCTTCACTAAAGGACTTCACAGTCTATGTTATGAATTATAGATATCCAAATACAACGTATAAAATACGGTATTCCCAAATCTTATTTGACTAAGGAGTGCTTTTTATTTAGAGCATTTGGCTGAGGAAGGAGTAAGGGTATATTTTAGACTAGTGTTTTGCAGAAATATTTTTGAAAAAGGGTACTCTGGAGCCTGTTGGGAATAATTGGATGGAGAGCTGGTGATAAAAATCAAACAGTTTAGGACGGTAAGAAGTGCTGGAATTTAACTGCTCTGTTTAAGACCATGAAAACTTCTTTACTTGCACTTTATCCATGTGTGACAATGAGGACAATACCCCAGATTTTAATTTTCTCATCAAACCTCCATACTTTTGGCTATATACAAAGCAGTGGGAATGCTAGATCATATGGTAGTTCTATTTTTTATTTTTTGAAGGACCACCATACTGTTTTCCACAATGGCTGTACTAATCTACATTCCTACCAGCAACGTGTAAGGTTTCCCTTTTCTCTACATCCTCACCAACACTTGTTACTTTTGATCTTTTGAGAGTAGGCATTCTGATTGGAGTGAGGTGATATCTTATTGTAGCTTTGATTTGCAGTTCCCTGATGAAATCAGTATGTCAAAGATATATCTGCACTCCTATCTTTATTGCAGCCCTATTCATAATACACAAAATATGAAATCAACCTAAGTGCCTATCAGCAGATGAATGGATAAATAAAATGTATATATACATTATAGAATACTACTTGGCCACAAAATAATAAAATCCTGTCATTTGCAGTAAAATGAATGAACCTGGAGGACATTAAGTGAAATAAGCCAGACATAGAAAGAAATACTGTATGATATTGCTCATGTGCGGAATCTAAATTGTTTCATAGAAGTAGAGAATAGAATAGTAGTTAACAGAGGATGGGAATGGTAGGTGAGGGAGGGATGGTAAGGTTAGTCAATTGGTACAAAGTTACAGTTAGACAGGAGGAGTAAGTTCTGGTGGCCTACTGCATAGTAGGATGACTAGAGTTAACAGTAATGTATTACATATTTCAAACTAGCTAGAAGAGTATTCTCATCACAAATGATACATATTTAAGGTGACAAACTTGGTAATTTCTCTGATTTGATTATTATGCAATTTATACCTGTATTAAAACATCATGTGCTCCATAAATATATGTAATTATTAGTATTATGTGTCAATCATAAATTTTAAAAAAGGCCTCCATGCATGTGGCTAGTATTGCTGGAGGTTACACTTTCTTTTTTTTTGAGTTTGTTTTAATTCTCATAGATTTTTGGGGAACAGGTGGTATTTAATTACATGAGTAAGTTCTTTAGTGTATCACCCAAGTAGTATACACCAAACTCAATTTGTAATCTTCTGTCCTTCACCCCTTTTTCCCCTCGGAGTCTCCAAAGTCCACTGTGTCATTCTTATGCCTTTGCATCCCCATAGCTTAGCTCCCACTTAGGAGTGAGAACATACGATGTTTGGTTTTCTATTCCTGAGTTTCTTCTTTTAGAATAATAGTCTCCAATCCCATCTAGGAAAGATATCCCTGTCTTTCTTAATGTTTCCATTCAGTCCTTCAAGTTATGATAATAAAATATAAGCTGATTCATGGAAGAGTTTTCCAAATAGGAGGTATTAAATGAAAATAAAACTTATCTAATGATTGACATATACGACTTGGTATTTAAGAAGGTGTAAATCCCAAAGGCCTTGACATTCTCAAAAACTTTGCTGAAGAACACAATAATCTAAGAATTTATGTCTTTGCTTTGTACAATGACACAGTTATATTCATCCCCCAGTAATCTCTTGCAGTGGTAGCATAGCACATTTCCAATCAGAGATGTGATAAAGAAGTTCTGCCTCAGAAAGCATATCCTGAATAATGTAGCATTAATGGCTATATAATTCCCCCATGTATGCAAGGTAAATACACTCAATTACATATGTTTTCAGGCCACTAATAATCAAATCAGCCTAGGAATTCTCTGCTTTGTATTCTTGTGGCACCAAATTGATAGCAGACCTCTAGCTCAATATTAATCTTCTTAGAAAATCTTTGCCAATAATGAAAAGTACAATGGAGCCTTCAGTGCAGCAAGCTCATAACAGAAAATACTGCAATTGGGCTTGGTGAGCAGGGTCTAAAGAGGAACATGCTCACTCTGAGGCTGCTGGTATTAAACATATTCAAGTGTGTTACAGGTGAGCAGGGAGTTTCTGCATCTGCCAATCTCATCGCAGTGTCAGGCCTTTAGTGCTTGCACCCTCAGCACGAGGGACAGCTGCAGAGGCTCAGCTGGCAGATGAATGGGCATGGTCAGGAGGAGAAAGGGGATGCTGCTCAGAGGCACAATCTGGTCTGATCTGGTGGGAGATCCAGGATCTGCTCCAAGCTCTGTATCCAGCTCAGAGCTGCAGTCCCTACCTTTCACACTGCACCTTGTAAATCATAGGCTTGGACAGCCTTGAGGCCACTGGGTGTGCTAATGTGGTCTCATATCTTGCACTGAGAGCTGCCCACTCAGATGACCCCCACAAATCTTGTTACTTAGAGGTGAGTGCTCTGGACAAATAAGTGTTATATTTGGAAAGGAAAATTAATCATCCAAATTAGGTGGGAAGATTCTGGTCTGATGCAGTAAAAGCATGATTGAAGGGGAAAGAAGAGGTAAGAGGGGGGTGTGGGGAAGAATATTCACATAGACGTGATCCTATGGTTGTAAGCAAGAACTCAAGCTTTGTATTCCTTTGTTCAGTGCTGTAAATAATAAAAGCTTGATATAATAGTATAATAACAGAGATTATCATAATAGCTACCACTAATTGAGTGCATATAATATGGCAGACACTGTGCTAAGGCTCTCATGGTCTTTAGTTCACTTAATTGTCAAAATAAATAGATGCTATTATAGTAGTCATTTTATTTATTTGGAAACAAAGACTCAGAGAGGTTAAGTAACTCACTCAAGGTCACACAGCTAGTTAGCAGTAGAGCTTGGTCTTCTAAGTCCAAAGATGAGAGCTGTTTACTGTTGATGAGTCATACTATTTGGGGTGAGAAGGTAAAATAGGTTTTAATGAACAGATAACATGTATCTTATGGTCATGGAACTGATGGCCAGGAAAGGAAGTAGACAAAGCATTTCAAATAGTTAATTCAATGTTTGCAAGAGTACGTGGGGCTGGAAAGGAGCAGCACGGAGGGCCGTTGGGACATTTCACAGAGGGCCCTGACCAAACCCATCCTCCAACCCCTGTATCACTCTGCTTCTGCACACAGCTGTAGGGACCAGCCTACACACTCCCACACAAGTATAATTAGGAATTTCAGGTTCATCCCTTTTATCCCACAGCAGATTTTAGAGTTTACACTGATTCTGTGTTCTAAAAGAAGAAAATGTAATATCACTGTCAATGTTATCATCTTTTGTTGCTTTAATTGCCTATAGGATAAAAAGCATATCTTTTTTAACTGATTTCTATACTTCTATGCCATTTGGAGCTTCTTAGATGTGGCAGGAGGACAGAGGAACATCTAAAATTCCGGTTCTCAGTTTTTTAAACCGACTGACTGTGACTTACTCCTTTGAGAAGAGTTGTAGGCAGAGGTGGGAGGGCAGATCCCAATGCCGTTGTTCACTTGGGTTCTGGTGAGGACGAGTCTCAGGGGCTAGATTTGATTAGGGAAATTGTGCAGTCAACTTGGTGTTTTTTTTTCACTCCAGGTCTGTTTCAGGGATTCTTCCAAAGAGAATGATGCTGGCACATTTAACCTCTCAGTTAAACCCTGTCATTCTGCACTTGCCTGTCTTGGCACTGTTATAGATTAGATTCTCTACAAACAGGCTCTGGGACAAAGTGCTCTTTGGGAAGCACCCAAGGGAGGGAGAAAATGGGATTTGGAAGGGGTAAGAGCCCAGCAAAGCTGTAGAATCAGTCAAATTGAGCCCTGGCCTTACCCCTGATGGTTCTGGGTTGTGTTCTCTCACCTTAAGGCAAGGGGGTCAGGCTTTGATATCACCAAACTAGTCCCCTCACCCTGAGGGAGGAGGATCTTTCAGAGTTCTCCAGAAGTCAGAGTTGGGGTGGGTACAATGGCAGCAAAAGAAGATCAGGAAGGAGCACCTACTCCAGATTCACATGGTGAGGGGAAACTCACACCATCCCTTCATGAGTCCCAAACACTTTAATGGGGGTGTGGAGGGTCTTAGCGCAGAACAACATCACATGTTTCTACCTCCATTTTGGTGGCCGCCCAGCATGTAGAGCACGGGGAACTCAGGTTCCCACAGCAGAGGTCTCTCCAGATCCCACGTTTCCTGTGTTCAAATGGGGAGATAGTGGTCTTGGCAGTGGAAGTGCCTCTCAGTGACCACCCTTGGAGCACAGACCTCTTTTGAAGGGTCCCCCCTTCAGGACAGAACATCCTTTTGTATAGAGCGTAGGATGAGTGACCTTCTAGCCCTTAGAGACGAAGTCTCCACTTGGGCCCAGAGAGAGGCAGCCACTTTTACACATTTTAAACTCCCTCTCACCACCAATAAAACCAAGCCTCTTCCTGCCTCTGCACATTCCAACAGCAAGTGCAACACTACAGGAGATTTATAATTTATTAACTTCTCTGCACTCAAATATTTAATTTCTGCCAATGTATAATTTAGATATGTACTTCCAGATAATTTTTTCATGAATCCCAGGCCTCCCAGAATGACCTCCCTAAACCGATCACATAGTGAAGTTTTGTAAAGTCTCTTCTCCAGAGCAAATGAGGCTTTACAAGGAAAATTATCTCTGTAATAATCAGGGATGTTGAGCTTTTTTTCATATGATTGTTGGCCGCATGTATGCCTTCTTTTGAGAAGTGTCTGTTCATGTCCTTTAGCCACTTTTTAATAGGCTTGTTTGTTTTGTTCCTTAAAATTTTTGTACACTGGATTTTCAAAACACAGTATGAGAAAGGGAAAATATGTAAAACATCTCATAATATTTTTACTGACTCTGTTAACATGATAATATTCTGGAGTATTGGGGTTAAATAAAATGTTATTTAAAAAAAAGATTTCTCTACCAAGGCCTGAGAGGCATGGACCAAAGAAGGAGAACAGGAGAGCTTCCTTCAAAATCCTTTGAAATACAGAACCTATTCTGTATTTTTGCCAGAGAATGTCAGATTCCCTTCTGGAAGGTTGTTATTTTTCCCTTGCCGTCTGTATCTTCCAGAATCCTGGATGAGATGGTTCTGCTGCCAATGTGTGGAATAAGTAAGAACAATCATTCTGCATTGAAGAACCTCTTCTGTTTTCATGGGGCAGTATCCAGTTAATTTCATATTTATTTCTGATGGCTATAATCAGTTGGTTGTTTCAACTTAGAATTTACGGTGAATAAATGAGACTGAATTGCTAAAACGGAGAACTGAATTTAGCCTTCATTTGGATGCTGCCACTTTAAATTTATGTATATCTTAATCACAGGTTTTTTTTTTTCCACAAAAGATGTACATTAAGAGGCCTGATATATAGACTTGCGAGTCGTTTTCCCATGTTGGAAAACTTAGCTCATGTTGTGCCTTTAGCTATGACACACACAATTTCTATTATATGTGTTATTTGGCTGCTGTTCTTCAATTAGAATGATTAACTGAATTATATGGGGTTTTGTGGGTCAGATGAAGACAGTTCATGTAAAGAAGTTAATGCCCACAAAGAAGAAGGGTTTATGCATCTGAATATAGGCCTGCATGAGCCTTCCCATGTGGCATGTCAGATCGGGGTTTTTCCCCAGGGTAGGGACATCCACCTGATGGGATGTATTCCCCTATAGCATCCAGGAGCCATAGGAATACAGATACATACATACAGTTCTTAGTTTAGACTCCCGATGAAAACAGATGTCAGTGACCAGTAAGACAACTCCCAAAATATACTGACCAAATAAATAACATTTGATTCAAGTAAAGTGGAAATCACTATCAACTCCAAGAAACTATGAATCTTGATATTTCATACAAGTGTATATGTATATTATTACTCATTCAAACAGACGAGTCAGAATAACATCTAATGCACCCTGGAAAGTACCCAGGTTTCTACGTGCCCATAACAAACAATGATTTATGCCAGGAAGGTAAGAAAAAGGCTGATTTGATTACTTTTGTCACCAGGATTTCTCCACTGAAGAAGGGTAAGTTAGGAAACAGGCTACAGAATACTTTCTAATATTTATAAGAATACTTAAAAATAGCCTTCTGTATCCTTATTTATGATTGAGTTTATTATCTGTCCTCAAGTGGTGCGACCCCTCAGTCTCCTCAGGACATCATCAAATCAAGTCTGCGACCTCACTATCTGATGGCTCCAATTGCATAATCATGAATCACTTCTATATGGGCTTGAGGTTTGTTCATTCACTGACTGAACAAATAGTTAATTGATACTTATTTTGTGACATATTGTTCCAGGCGCCAGGGATATGATAAACAGACAAAATAGCTGTTCTCAAAGAACTCACTTTCGAGTCTTATGATAAACAAGAAACAGGAAAACACACACATACATCATATTTCAAACTCAGGATAAGTGATGTGAAGAAAATGAATCAGCAAAAAAATAGGGTGTGAAGGAAGGGTGTGCAACTTTTTAAAAGGCTGCCAAGGAAGGCCTTTGTGAGGAGGTGACATTTGAGTAGAAACTTTAGCTGATGGTAATCTATATAATTGTGTAAAGAATGGAAATCTATATGGATTTTAAAAATGGTCTATATGAATATTTGGGGACACAGAATACAAGTGTTAAACTTAGCTGGGCAACTGCTTTTCTTGGAGTCCTATGCCTAGTTTACTTATTACATAGTCATGAGCTCAGAGGAGCTAGCTAAGTTATTGTCCGTGTTGGTGGGGAAGGAAGTAGGGGAGGGATGTAATGCAACATTTTAGCACTAAAACCAAGGAGGACATTTCAACGGTCCAGATGAGGCCAGTATCTGAGCTGATTAGTCAGTTGCAAAGCTGGCTGTCAAATTTAACAGCTTCAATGGAAAAGGGGATGGAAGCTAGAGGAAAGCCCATGAATGGAATGTTGGTATAGACCAGCAGGGTATTGATTAAGGGGGGTGAATATGGAACAGCCCTTGAACCAAAGGCTGGTATCCATGGCTGCTTTTCCCAAGGCTTCTATGTCTGTCTCACAGGTGTTCAAGGTGTACTGGAAGGGAAGACACTGGGGTCAGACAGGATGAGATAAAACAACTTGCTGAATCCTAGAAGGATCAGCTCTGGTTTGAAGCCCTTCCCATTTCCCATAAAATGCTGAGGCATGTGTACAATGGGGGGTGTCAGGAACAGGGTACAGTTTCTAGGTTTGTCAAGGGCTGGGGATAAATCTGGCTGATCAGAGTGGAAATGGGCACCTTATTCCCTGAAGCCCAGCACATGCATGGGTCAGTTGTCCAACCGTATTTCCTGTAGGATAAGAGCATATTTTTGGCAAACATATTTGCTTGGTTTGGTCCAGGTAATAGGATCTTTCTAGACTTCTAAACATTGCTCACTTCCTCTCCCTACACACATACATACACAGTTCCCAGGCCCTGGGCTTCAGAACTATTTTTCCATTTGTTAATTCGGTAAACACTTATTGAATAGCTCTTTTGTGCCAGGGTTGAAGATACAATGATGAATAACAACTGGTCCCTGAATTTAAAGAACTACTACCTTCTAGTTCTATCCTGATTTACTTTCTTCAACTTCCTTTTGATTATTCAAGGAAAAAGTTTCTTTCCTGTTGGACTTCATGCTACTCTTGGGACTTTGAATCCACACTGCTGTTTTTGCAATCCCTTTGCTATCTCTTTGGGCTCTCCCTTAAGAACCCATTGTTTCCTCTCTCTAATCTCAAAGCCAGCTTCCTCGACCCTACTTGAAGTGTGTTCTTTCAAGATGTATACTTCTCCAGATTCTCTAGTCCTGTCTTTTCTCATGAAAGTTGACAATATCACACTCAGCTCATCCATTCCAACCTAGAAACATACAGCCACCAGGAACTTAAAGCATCCCAATCAGAGATTCCCCAAATGCTTGCAACGTCTAGCCCCTCTATGTGCTGCCCCTTTAATTTATGAATCACGTTTTATCTCAAGGGTATTACAGGGACTAGGAGAAGAGATGTCTGTTCACATCTTCCCTTTATAGAAAGTAATACCATATTCTTCTCCTGGCAGGTTTGAAATTTAACAGGACAATTTCTGGGAAAATAATTGCTTGAACAATTAATCTAACGTGGATGTTCTTATCATGTCTATGCTCAATCCAGCCTCTAAACAAACAGGATAGAGATAGAAAGTTGAAGCTTGTCACTGAGGCTCATACCTGTAATCCCAACACTTTGGGAGGCCTAGATGGGCAGATCACTTGAGGTCAGGAGTTTGAGTCCAGCCTTGCCAAAATGGTAAAATTCTGTCTCTACTAAAAATACAAAAATTAGCCGGGTGTGGTGGTGCACAACTGTAATCCCAGCTCCTTGGGAGGCTGAGGTGGGAGAATCGCTTGAACCTGGGAGGTAGAGGTTGCAGTGAGCTGAGATTGTGCCACTGCACTCCAGCCTGGGTGACAGAAACTCTGTCTCCAAAAAAAAAAAAAAAAAGACATAAACATAAGGTTTTGACCTCTAAGAAAATAGTGATGTTCTTTATTTTTATGGCATCCTAGCACAGAAGGGAAAATGAAAAAAATAAACATTTATTAAGTTTATTTTAGTTTTAGTACCTCCTATGTGCCAGATCCTTTACATGTTTCTTGTTTTAATCCAAAAGAGAGCATGTTCTAGGAGGTCAAGGAATTTACCAAATATTATACAACCAATAAGCAGTAAGCCAGGATTTGAACTTTGATACTGGAACTGGCCCTTTATCTTCCACTGTGCTTTCACCTGGATCTGGAGTTAGCTACCTGCATAACCTTTATCTCACTGGCCTCAGCTTCCACATTTGGGAAATGAGGAGATTGGACCCAGGCTCCTGAGAACACTTCCAGTAAAAAACTCAGTGTCTTGGCTATTGTCACCCCCATATTATCTATTGGTAATATCTGGATAATGTTCCTTAGGATTTTTCTGAACCCAGGTACATTTCAATAAGAAACAGTTATCCACAGTCTGACCAGATTCCTGCTGTTTTGTCCTGAATTTAGACTGTACAGTTTTGTAGTCTGGTTGTTTTGGGTGAACTTTTTTTCTTAGGATGTCACCTGTATGCTTTTTAAGGTGTCTTTCTCATCATTTTACTCCTCTGGATGTTCAGGGGACTTTGCTAACACTTTGAATATAGACCTTTATCTTCTGGTCAGATTCAGAAAAGAAACAGAATTGACCTTTTGAATAGCAATGTGAAATAAAATTTATTGGAATTTATTACAAAACACCTCTGCTCTACCTAGTAATTTTCTACCTAGTGAATCAACAGATCAGCTGATCAACAAATAAAAGAATCACTGCAAAATTAGAGAGATAATGTCTGTTTCAAAAAATGACATAAATATTATAATAATGTAGAGCAATCAAAGCACTTTAAAAATTAATGGGAAATCCACCATCGATCATTTTTAATTTTTATGGCCAAGAAACTACGTTTGTATAACTCAATTGCTCAATTGCATGGTAACATTAGGTTTCAGATCCATAGAAGGGGAATTAGATGAAATGAGCACTGACCTTTGTTACTAATGAAAATGGAAATAAAAAAGGAAGGAAAAAGAAAATGAGAATCAGCATCTCTAGACACTGTTTCACATTGTTCTTAATTGGACAACATCAGACAAACAGGACTTGATATTGATGGAAATTGCTTTAATGGATGGGAGTATTTGACACTCCAAGGTTTTCTAATTTGATGGTGGCTGAACTGTACTTTTTTTTTTTTTTTTTTTTTTTTTTTTACTGAATTGTATTTTATAAACTAATCTCTAGAGGAGAACTATTCAAAAAAATGTCTAAAATTGATCTATAAAATTATACTGTCCCGGGGATACAATGACAAGAAAATTCATGTTTTCTAACTACGCACTTGAAAAAGTTAATAGGTCAGGGGTCTAACAGCCTCAGATAGAAATACCAGACAAAGTGCTGGAATTGTCAGCATCACACAGCCACAAATTGGGCTATCAAAAGCATTGCAATAATTATCCTGTCCATGAGTATGAAGTGTTTTTTCATTTATTTGTGTCATCTCTGATTTCTTTTCAGCAGTGTTTTGTACTTATCCTTGTGGAGATCTTTCACCTTTTTGGCTGGTTGCATTCCTAGATATTTCATTTTGTGGGTGTGGCTATTGTAAATAGGATCGTGTTCTTAACTTGACGCTCAGATAGAATGTTACGGCTGTATAGAAATGCTACTGATTTTTGTACATTGATTTTGAATCCTGAAGCTTTACTGAAGTCATTTGTCAGTTCTACGAGTGTTTTGGTGGAGTCTTTAGAGTTTTGTAGGTATAGAATCATGTTGTCAGTAAAGAGAAATAGTTTAATTTTTTTTTCCTATTTGGATGACTTTTATTTATTTCTCTTGCCTGATGTTCTGGCTAGGACTTCCAACACTATGTTGAATAGGAGTGGTGAGAATGTCCTTGCTTTGTTCCGGTTCTCAAAGGGAATGGCTCCAGCTTTTGCCTCTTCAGTATGATGTTGGGTATGGGTTTGTCATAGATGGCTCTTATTATTTTGAGAACCAATATCATTAAAATGGCCATATTGCACAAGGAAATTTACAGATTCAACACTATTCCTATCAAACTACCAATGTCATTTTTTTACCTAATTAGAAAAAAGTATTCTAAAATTTATATGGAACCAAAAAAGAGCCCAAATAGCAAAATCAATCCATAGTTTAAAAAAAAAAAAAGAAAAGAAAAACAAAATAAAGGTGCAGGCATCGCATTACTCAACTTCAAACTATACTATAGGGCTCCAGTACCTAAAACAGAATGGTACTAGTGTAAATATAGACACACAGACACCAACAGGCCCCGGTGTGTGATGTTCCCTTTCCTGTGTCCATATGTTCTCATTGTTCAACTCCCACTTATGAGTGAGAGCATGTGGCACTTGGTTTTCTGTTCTTGTGTAAGTTTGCTGAGAATGATGGTTTCCAGCTTCATCCACGTCCCTGCAAAAGACATGAACTCATCCTTTTTTATGGCTGAATAATATTCCATGGTGTTTATGTGCCACATTTTCTTTATCCAGTCTATCACTGGATGAACAGAAACAGAATAGAGAACCCAGAAATAAAGTCACACATCTACAATTATCTGATCTTTAACAAAGTTGACAAAAATAAGCAATGGGGAAAGAACTCTCTATTCAGTAAATGGTACTAGGATAGCTGGCTAGCCATATGCACAAGAATGAAACTGAACCCTTATCTTTTACCATATACAAAAATTAACTCAAGATGGATTAATTTGAACCTCAAACTATAAAAATCCTAGAAGAGCAGCCGGGTGCAGTGGCTCATGCCTGTAATCCCAGCACTTTGGGAGGCTGAGGTGGGTGGATCACTAGGTCAGGAGATAGAGACCATCCTGGCTAACATGGTGAAACCCCGTCTCTACTAAAAATACAAAGAATTAGCTGGGTATGGTGGCACGTACCTGTAGTCCCAGCTACTCAGGAGGCTGAGGCAGGAGAATTGCTTGAACTCAGGAGGTGGAGGTTACAGTGAGCCAAGATTGCACCACTGTGCCCCAGCCTGGGCAACAGAGCAAGACTCCATCTCAAAAAAAAAAAAAAAAAATCCTAGAAGAAAACCTAGGAAATACTCTTTTCAACATTGGCCCTGGCGAAGAATTTATGGCTAAATCCCCAAAAACAATTGCAACAAAAACCAAAATTGACAAATGGAACCTAATTAGGCAAAAGAGCTTCTCCACAGCAAAATAAACCATCAAGAGAGCAAACGACTTACAGAATAGGAGAAAACATTTGTAAACTATGCATCCAACAAAGGTTTAATATTCAGAATCTAGAAGGAACTTAAATAAATCAGCAAGCAAAAACAAATAACCCCATTTTAAAAACGGCAAAAGACATGAACAGACATTTCTCAAAAGAAGACATACACGTGGGCAGCAAAAAAATGAAAAAATGTTCCACGTCATTAATCGTCAGAGAAATGCCAATTAAAATCACAATGAGATACCATCTCAAACCAGTCAGAATGGCTACTATTAAAAAGTCAAAAAGTAACAGATGCTGGCAAGGCTGCAGAGAAAGGAAATGCTTATACATTGTTGACGGAAATGTAAATTAGTTCAGTCACTGTGAAAAGCAGTTTGGAGATTTCTCAAAGAACTTTTTAAAAAAATTATACTTCTGGGGTACATGTATAGAATGTGGAAGTTTGTTACATAGGTATACTGTGCCATGGTGGTTTGCTGCACCCATCAACCCGTCATCTACATTAGGTATTTCTCCTAATGCTATCCCTCCCCTAGACCCCACTCTCCAACAGGCCCTGGTGTGTGATGCTCCCCTTCCCGTGTCCATGTGTTCTCATTGTTCAGGTGTCACTTATGAGTGAGAACATGCGGTGCTTGGTTTTCTGTTCTTGTGTAAGTTTGCTGAGAATGATGGTTTCCAGCTTCATCCATGTCCCTGCAAAGGACATGAACTCATCCTTTTTTATGTCTGCATAGTATTCCATGGTTTATATGTGTCACATTTTCTTTATCCACTCTATCACTGATGGGCATTCAGGTTGGTTCCAAGTCTTTGCTGTTGTGGACAGTGCTGCAACAGACATACGTGTGCATGTGTCTTTATAGTAGGGTCAAATGGTATTTCTAGTTCTAGATCCTTGAGGAATCGCCACACGGTCTTCCATAATGGTTGAACTACTTTACACTCCCACCAACAGTGTAAAAGTGTTCCTATTTCTCCACATCCTCTCCCATATCTGTTGTTTCCTGACTTTTTAATGATTGCCATTCTAACTGGTGTGAGATGGTATCTCATTTTGGTTTTGATTTGCATTTCTCTGATGACCAGTGATGATGAGCATTTTTTTCTTGGGTCTGTTGGCTGCATAAATGTCTTTTGAGAAGTGTCTGTTCATATCCTTTGCCCACTTTTTGGTGGGGTTGTTTTTTTTCTTGTAAATTTGTTCAAGTTCTTTGTAGATTGTGGATATTAGCCGTTTGTCAGATGGATAGATTGCAAAAATTTTCTCCCATTCTGTAGATTCCCTGTTCACTCTGATGATAGATTCTTTTGCTGTGCAGAAGCTCTTTAGTTGAATTAGATCCCATTTGTCTATTTTGGCTTTTGTTGCCATTGCTTTTGGTGTTTTAGTCATGAAGTCCTTGCCCATGCCTATGTCCTGAATGGTATTGCCTAGGTTTTCTTCTAGGGTTTTTATGGTTTTTGGTCTTATGTTTAAGTCTTTAATCCATCTTGAGTTAATTTTTGTATAAGGTGTAAGGAAGGGATGAACTTTAAAAAGATAACTACCATGTGACCCAGTAATCCCATTACTAGGTATATGCCCAAAGGAAAATCATTCTACAAGAAAGACACATGTACTTATGTTCATCACAGTTCTATTCACAACAGCAAAGGCATGGAATTAACCTAGATGCCTGTCAACAGTGGACTGGATAAAGAAAATGTGATATATAGATACTCATGGAATACTATGCAGCCATAAAAAAGAACAAGATCATGTCCTTTGCAGCAACATGGATGCAACTGGAGGCTATTATCCTAAGCAAATTAAGGCAGAGACAGAAAACCAAATACTGCCTCTTCTTGCTTATAAGTGGGAACTAAACATTTAGTACAAATGAACATAAAGATGGAAACAGTAGACACTGGGAACTACTAGCAGGGGTGGGGGGAATGGGCTGAAAAACTACCTATTGGGTACTATGCTCACTACCTGAGTGATAGGATCATCTGTAGTACCCCAAACCTCAGCAGTACACAATATACCTGTGTAACAAACCAGTACATATACTCACTGAATCTAAAATAAAGTTGAAAAAAATTTTTTTAAATACCATTATTATCCTGTACCCAAAAAACATACTAGGATTATAGGGAACAGAGAACCCTGGAAAAAAAAACCTAAAAGGTCAGGTGAAAACTCTAAGAAAGCTATACTGGCACTGGCATGAACAAAAACTAGTAAGGGAGTTTGGGGTTAAGGCCCATCTAAAACTCGACCAGATGACCCTGAGAGAAACTGGGAAGAAATAGAATGTCTGAAGCTCTGTGGTCAATCTAGTGTTCAAAATCCTGCTAATCTCCTCAATGAGATTCAAAGCTCCTACCTTGCAGCCTCACCTATTACATGCTACACTACACACACACACACACACACACACACACACACACACAGAGAGAGAGAGAGAGATACTAGTCTTTATTGGGAGAATAGAAGGAAAATGGTCATCTTAGCAAGACAATTGCTTCCTTAGCCTCCCTTTCTGATTCTCTTTTTCTCTGTGCATGTTCTCTTCCATTCTTGGGTTCCAAGACCTCACTGCTTTTCTGGACTTTCTCCCAAAAAAAGCAAACGTTGATCTATAGCACTATCACCCTCGATAGAAATTCATTCACTGGTATGGGAAGAGATGAGAACCATGACCTTCTCATAGTTAACACATTTTTCTTTGCAAAGGCTGTTTCATCCATGGGATGGTTATATATAGACCAGCAGAGAAAACAGGGAGGGCAAGACCTGAAGAAATGGATGCTCCCTCCTGGAGAGGGCTGGCTTAGGGAAAAGGAGTGCAGTGCAAATAAGTTTGTCAGGTGGGGTATGGAATCCAACAGGCCTAGCAAGGAGTGGGGAGGCTGAGGATGTCAGTAGAGGGTAGTGATAGGGTTAGGCAGTATAGGCTAATTTGAATACTAGCCTGTTGATTTGAATACTGGCTCTGATACTTGATAGAATATATATATATATATATATACACATAATATGGGAAATATTATGCTTATCCCTATATTCATCTTAGAGTATCTAGGGATGTTCTAAAATAAGTTTTTGTAGGCTATGCACTAGCCACACCTCTTTCTCAGTGTATTCTCTCCTGTATCTCTGTCCTCACTGCTCTACATTCCCTCTGGTTCGCTGCCACCACCGCCTCCACTCACACATCATGGTGATTGCTGGACAGCCAACCCAGAGCCTCAGTGCTGAGGAGTTTTGCTGTCACAAACCACCTTGTAGCCAAGACACTCAGCAGAGAATTGTGGGGTGGAGTGTAGTTGTTTTAGAACCCAGCTCCTCTGAGGATACTGGGGAGAACTGCAAGATGACAGTAAGTGAAAGGGCAAAAACCCCTCAAAGCTGGGGTTCAAAGGAGGAGTTACAGAAGTGAGGCAGGGATAAGAAATTGTATTTTTCAAAATATTTGCTGCTTGCCCTGGGGAAGCATTGTCTTTCCTGACCTACTGCCTAGTTGTGTAACTGCACTGGCTGATGAAATGAATGGAAGTGGCTGGTGTCGCTTCTGGGAAGAAGCTCTAAGAGTGAACATTGTTAATCTGTGTTCTCCCTTCATTCTATCTGCTACAATGACCATAAATTATCCAGAATAGAAACTATTTGATCATCCTGAGTCCCAAAGACAATAGGGAGGGGAGACAGATATATTATTCATATCGTAACATAACAACTCAACTTCTGTTGTTATGAGTCACTGTGATTCTGGGGATCATTTGTTATCTTGCCTTAACCTAGCTTAACCTAATTGTTATACACTTAATAAGAGTGCCAGGAACAAGGTAATTCTTGCCATTGATGAAAAATTCTCAGGGTATGTGAGTGTGCATGCACATGTGTGCACATGTATGTGTATGATAAAATAATGCACCGGAAAATAAGTCGACAGTAACAATGATGACATACTGGAGAACTAATCCAGTAAAAAGAGAAAAATTAAAAATTTGACTTGGTTTGGCTGAGTAACAGCAATACTGATTGCAGTCATTTTCATGAACTGCCTACCATTTGAAGCTAATTTGTATGCAGTATAATAAAAACTATGCATAGCATTAAAATATGCACCTGATTAACTCTGTTGCAGGTTTTGTTTAATTACAACAATAACCTCCATACTTGGATATTCAATCTTTGTAATTTGTTTTTCATGTAGCAATTTAAAATAATCTGTGAAATCATTGCCATTAAAAGGGTCAAATTAGGAAGCATGCTGTTGGGTGAGTGTATAGAACAGAAGGAATATGTGCAACTACAAAGAGAAAAATGGGCTCTGCATAGATGAATAGGATGTCTGACTTTGGCCAAAACCATGTAAACATTTGTTTATTGAATTGCATTTCCTCTAAGTTCAGTCACAGGCTTTTATCACTGTATGCTATTTTCCTAGTCAATCTCATCTATACTCATGGCTTTGACCAGCAATTAACTCCCAAAATTGCATCTCCAGTCCGTATGACTTCTAGGAACTCTGGACATACAGATCCAATGGCCTATTCATCAGTTTTATTTTAATATCTCGAAGGCACCCCAACCTCAACATATGTAATATCATGTTCATGGTCTTCCCCATAAACTGGTTCTCTTTTCCTCTCAGATGTCCATTCTATACTCAACCACTGATAATTTTACCCTCTTTTCCTTTTTGGTTGATTTCACTACTGATTTTAACTAGTTTTAGTTGTTCCTTTTATTTACATCTATGTTCTTACCACCCTAGTTCAAATTGTTGTCTTCAGCCTGAAGGAGCCTAACTGGTCTTCCCACATCTGCTATGCTGCCTCCAATTTACTGTCCACATTGCAGTTCAGGTGATTTGTATCGAAGTGCAGATATAAAGATTATTTCATCTCCTTGTTTAAAAGCCTGAAGTTGTTTCTGA
This sequence comes from Hylobates moloch, assembly GCF_009828535.3. Classification (NCBI taxonomy): domain Eukaryota; kingdom Metazoa; phylum Chordata; class Mammalia; order Primates; family Hylobatidae; genus Hylobates; species Hylobates moloch. The sequence continues at coordinate 82,347,175 of NW_026652286.1, read as the reverse complement.
TTGCTCTTATGCCCAATAGTACATCAGTTGACCTGTATTAGACATCTGTGAGTTCCCTCTCTGTTCATCGCCCACTCTTTCTTTCTGAAATGCCTCTCCTCAGTCTGTTGGGTTTTCTATCACTTGGCTTCGTCTTCCGCTCACAAGAGGAGCATAGGGCCCAAACTGTCACATCAAGGTATTCCAGTGATTGGTTCAGAGTTGGACGTTATACCCCAAGTGTGGGTCAATGAGAGTCCTACTTTGTCGGTCAATATGAATTCTAGGAGAAAGAGAACCTCTCATCTTCTGAGATAACAGCTTTTAGGTATGTTCTATGTTCAGTGTATTTTACAGTGGAGTGGAGAAAGCCTGTCTGAGAATGAAGCTAATACAAAGGAGAAGTGGGTCAGGAGATGCAGAAAAAAGACAGATGATTGGTGACATTTGTTTGAGCCAGTGCTGGAAGCCAGTGCCAGATCTTAGACTTCTCATTTATGTCAGTCTGTATATTCCTTTTCAATTTAGGCTGATTTATATGGAGTTAATATCATAACTAAAAGTTTCCTTCTTATTTTTTATTCTAGAGTCAAGTCTCCTCCCCCACCTCATACCCAGTGAACTCCTTCAGAGTTAGGCTTAAACGTGACTTTTTTAGGAAAATGCTTCCTAACCGCAAATGAGATAAGATGTCTCCATTATGTTTGCTCATACTAACTTGTTTCCATTTGAATTATATGTCTGTTTATACATTTATGTCTATGATTTTGTGATTCTTCTCTGTGTCTCCATGTGCCTCTAAGCCCTATGAGGGCAGCAGTAATGTCTGTTTTTTCCTCCACCAGATGCTTGGTGCCTGACAATAGATATCTGTTGAATGGATGAATGAATGAACACAGAATTACTTGGTGCTATGCACTGGGCTGTTTGTATATACATTACCACATTTAAGCCTCCCAACAATCTGGTGGCAAATGCTCCATGACCTATTTGTAAATGTGAAAACTCATGCATGAATATGTTGAAAACACTGTCTAATGAATATAAAGAGAGAGATTCAGGATATAAAATGAGATCTTGTTTCAAATGCAGAATTTCTTTTCTTATTCTGCCTTCTAAGGAGCTCTTAAATATCTATTTGCACTTTCTCTTTTTCCCACAAAATGCTTATCTTTATTCTGATTCCTACAGTATTTTACTCTGTTCTTCTATTTAAATTGTTGGATCATTAAGTTTAACACATTCCAGGAATATTTTCAGCCTCACCTGGAACACCTACAGGCTGTTTGAAACACTCCCTTCACCTAACATGACTTTCAAGATCCGGAAGAAAGAATGTCTTTTGGAGTAATGGCCCTGATTTGGGAGTATAGGGGAAGGGCCTGTCCTGAGGTTTTCCATATTTTTCTATATTGGTCAGTGACTTTCCTGTATACCCCCCAAGCTGACCATGAGTAGAAGAGAATAGAGGGGAGAGAACAAAGAAAGATTCAGAGAGTGGAGGAGAAGGCAGAGCATGCCTATTGCCATTGAACTGGAATCCCTGAAGTCTCAAACACTTCAAAGCCCTTCACAGTTTCTCCAGTGGCCCAGTGTCTGGGTAATCTGGTCTTCTGCACATTTTAATAATCCATTGAATAATATGCATTCAATGGCAGAAGTTCAAACCCAGTAAAGTGATGCTAGAGAGTTCAGGGACATTGATAACCTCCTTGGTACATGGTACTCAGTACCATAACAATAAATGTTGGAAGTAAATGCTCAGGATGTAAAGAGGCTACAGAAATAAAAGAATTCTGGAAATATCTGAGCATGCCAAAAAGACTTACAGAAGGGCTACCCAAAGAAATCAGCCTTCAAATTCTTGGTTGTATATCAGTGACCAGCTAAGGAGCTTTTGCCAGAGAGTAAATCAATGCACTGCTTCTTTCATTGAGACATTTTTGCTATAAAAAACAAGTGACAGCTGAACGAAAGTGTGTGTAATGATATACTTGATGCTGGCATGAACTTATGTTGTCTCAAATGGTAAAAAGTTCACTGACCAGCACTGGTCTGCAATCACCCTTTGAGTAGCCATGACCTTGAAAATTGGTTTGCAATGCTGGCTGTATGTTAGAAGAACCTGGGAGGACTTGCAGTCTACCCATGCCTCAATGACTTCTCCAGAGTTTCTAATTTAATGAGTCTTGTGTGATGCCTGGTATGTTTTAGTATTTTCCCAGGTGATTCTGCTGAGCAGTCAAGGCCAAGAACCACTGGCCTCAATTGTAGCAGGACCAGAAGAGGTGAATTCCTGATGCTGACCTTTGGGGAAAGCACTCATAGCTGTGTATAGCTGACATAGGTGGAGATGTCTTTTGAAAGACTTTTTGTTTCTTGGATCTTTTATTAGCTATGTAGGGAAGGAAATAGAACTGAACACAGTTACTAAGAAAGAGATAGGTGACGTGTCGGGAGAAAGAACACCTACAGGCTGTTTGAAATACGCTTTAAGAAATCTGCATTTAACAGGAGAATTGGTGTATGGGATGCTACCCCCATACACAGGCAGAATGATACAGGGGAGGCAGTTGAAGGATAAAAAAACTGTCATAATGGTCTTAATTTTTTTCTTCCTCCTCCATAGTAGTTTTCTGGAGTAGATGGAACTATCATTGACATCTAAAGAGGGAAAAGTGAGGATTTAGGAGGCGAGGGCTATAAATAGAGCAGCCTGGAGAACAAGGGGAAATCTGTCATCTATTTGAAATACCTAAGTTCAGAGTTGAACCTGGAAAATACGTAGTTTAGAGTTAATGAATGGATAGAGCAGACTGCCAATTGTTTAGGCCATCCATCACTCCAGCCATAAAAGTTCACAAAGCACCACCCATTATTTACCTCACCCACTAAATGAGGATGGAATTCAAAGTTAAAACTTATAAATACTGGTAATGCAATTGCAATGAACTTCCTTAAATCCTTGGCTTAAAACTGGTAGTCTCAGATCCTGCATTCCAGAAAACCTCATTTTGGAGGCCAAACTGATATCCTTGGCAGTATCATGTTGCCACAGTCACTGCGAGCTACCTTCGTAGCAAACACTCCAAAAGAAAGTGTCATTACATTCTGTCCTTTGCATACTCATGTACTGCCGTATTAAGAGTATTTGTAGGGCCGAGAGCAGTGGCTCACGCCTGTAATCCCAGCACTTTGGGAGGCCGAGGCAGGGGGTGATCACGAGGTCAGGAGATTGAGACCATCCTGGCTAACACGGTGAAAACCCGTCTCTACTGAAAATACAAAAAATTAGCCGGGCGTGGTGGCAGGCACCTGTAGTCCCAGCTACTTGGGAGGCAGGTAGCATGGCACATAGAGAACTGTGTAGGCTTTAGACTCTGATCCTTTAACTTACTAATAGGACCTTGGATACATTCATTGACTTATTCAAATATTGGTTTCCTTATATGGGAAGAGGATAATCTCTATCTCTTTATGATCATGGTAAAGATGTAATATGGGCTTCATTCTGCTATTGAGCCAGCTACATTTAGTAGGGTGCAAGTAGGAAGCAACTATTTTTTCTCAGTATTGCCTTTTAAATCTGATGTGCTGAAACTCCCTTTCCCACCCCCCAATAATGGCTCAGGCAAATGTTCTAGCTATTTTTACCACTTCCTGACATCTAAAAGTCTCATCTTAAGAAGTCCTGTCTAGTATTACATCAAAATTTCAATTTCTTCTACAACTTTCTCCTCCTCTAGATCAGGGCCTCACATCTGTCCTGCTCCCTCTTCCATTGCTCTGGGCCTCTAGATTTTTTCAGGATTGTGATAGGAAAAAGAAAGAGTAAGGGGAAGGTCTCACTTAGTGCTGTAGTTACTTAGCTTGAGGCTTTCTGTGTGACAGATACTCAAGTGCTGATGCTTTTCCTTGCAGGGTGCTCTGGCGGGCTCTTCTGGGGACAAAAGAAAGCACAACAAAAAAAGGAAATGAATGGCATATGCAAACCCCTAAATGACTCATGCCTGGTTTTAAACAAAGGGTACAGTGGCAGGTTTCTGTAGACCAGAGAACATTTGCTGTTTTACTATAGAAATTGTTATTAATATTATGAAATAATTCAAACATAAACATTCATTTGCTTTCTCTTTTCTGCTCCCTTCTTCGTAATGTATATAGGTTTCTTTTTTTTTTTGCTTTTTATATTGTAAATATACATAATATTTATCATTTTAGCCCATTTTACGTGTACAGTTCAGTGGCATTAAGAACATTCACATTATTATGCAACCATCACACCATCTCTTCCTGGAATTTTCTCATCTTCCCAAACTGAAATTTTGTACCCATTGAACACTGGCTCCCCATTCTTGCCTGCCCTCAGCCTCTGGCAACCACCATTCTACTTACTTTCTGTATCTACGAATGTGACTACTCTAAGTAGCTCACATAAATGGAGTCATACAGTATTTGTCTTTTTGTGACTGGTTTATTTCACTTAGCATAATGTTCTCAAGGTGCATTCATGTGTAACCTATGTCAGAATTTCCTTCCTTTTAAAGCTGAATGATATTCCATTATATGCATATATCACGTTTTCCATATCCATCCATTGATATATGGGTTGTTTCTACCTTTCTTGTCTCTCAAATGTCATTTTAGATAAAAGTCCATGCCATAAATATTTATCAGTTGCTGGAAACACCCTGTCAATGGAGGAGTCCTGTTTCCTGTCGCGTCTCTTTCTCTATTCTTCTACGTGGTGAACAAGCACTGAGTAGTGGTTTGACCCCTATTCTCTGGGAGACACTTAATGCTCAAGGAAGGTGCCTGGTAAAACCATGCTTTCCTCAGAATGTGCCTCCCCCGACACACCTCAGCCAAATATGCGCTTTGGTTTGTCAAAACTGATATTACCCAACTGAACTGGGTCCATTAGCCCATGTTCAACTGAAAGCCAAACACTGCAGCACCTGATTTTCTGTAGAGAGAAAGGGTTACTGTAAGATGGCTGAGGAAAGGGACAGAAGATGGGCTCAAATCCATCTTCCCTCTTTGGCTCACAAGTTGTGTATTTAAGGGCAGCAGTTTTAGAAGTTGGGTCTTGGGTTGGTTAAGGATTGGTGGAGGGTAAAGGGAAGTTAGGAAAGCCTCTTGGGCATGTGCAGTTATCCTGTCATATCTCTTCATGGCTTGAACATGTAAATAAGAGGGGGTTTGATACGGAACATGTGGAAATTTGGGCTGTGCTGTCAAAAGTTCACCCAGTGGGCAGGCAAATCTTGGTACAAGCTCCAGTCAGACATATTGATTCTTGCCAGCTTCATCTGGCCCTGTGGTCCTGTAAGTAGACATCCTGAAAAACAAACTCAAATTTTGTTAGTCACCAGCCCCCTTCAACCCTGCTCTTTGGTCCATTTCACCCTGCGAGGCACAATTTCACTGAGACACACAGATACTGGGCATCGAGAGCTTGGTCCTGTCCAGCAGGATGGTCCACAAATGCCTGCTGCAATGCTGCCTGTCCCAGGGTGTGGTAACATAAGACCCTTGGCTTGCGTTAATCCCTTTCAGTAAATCTCATGCTTTTCTTTGTTTTGTCTATCCCAAGGAGATTTTTTTTTTCACTTGCAACTGAATCACATGAACTAATGTCTGTATTCTTCCTGTCTCTCTTCTCCAACATGTTTTGTTCTCAGATTTATCCTCTAAGGCATCCACCAATTTTGCTCACTACCCTTTAGTCAGCATCCCTTAGGGCTAAAGGGATTGTAAACTCCAAGCTGCACTTTGAAATCTAGCTGACTGCTGTTCTCCACACTGGCTCCCATCTAAGCCCTGGGTAATTTAAGTTGACTCTGGTCTCCAAAGCCAGCAGACACAGTACATCCACTCAGGCATTTATAGTGAAAAATACTCATGGTTCTCAGATAGTGGTATATAAAACCACGGAGCAAATGTCAGCAGCCTGAGTGCATGATCAGCTTTCAAAAAACCACCATTTTTCTCTCATTTTTTTAAGCAAATTATGCCTCTGAAGCTTATACCTTGCCTAGAAAAGCAGAACATACACAACACAGTTCATGCCTTAGTGACTGGACACGTTCGACCCTGAAAGATGTCTTGAGATTTTATTCTCTTTTCTGTTGGCTGAATTTCATATTTCAACTGCTTCTATATTTCAACTTTCTTCAGTGGGCGTGGGATTCATCTTTTTTTTCTTTTTTTTTTCGAGACGGAGTGTTGCTCTGTCGCCCAGGCTGGAGTGCAGTGGCGCAATCTGGGCTCACTGCAAGCTCCGCCTCCCGGGTTCACGCCATTCTCCTGCCTCAGCCTCTCCAAGTAGCTGGGACTACAGGCGCCCGCCACCACGCCCGGCTAATTTTTTGTATTTTTAGTAGAGACGGGGTTTCATCGTGGTCTCGATCTCCTGACCTCGTGATCCGCCCGCCTCAGCCTCCCAAAGTGCTGGGATTACAAGCGTGAGCCACCGCGCCCGGCCGGGATTCATCTTTCCTCCATCTCCCCTTTAATGGTTTAGAAGTTTAAGGTTTTTGTTCTTTCTTTCCTTAACATTTTTTAATCCCTAGGAAGGATGTGTCAGACAAAGATGGGTTCACAGACTTGGCACTTTGGGAACTGAACTGGTGGGCCACTGGGCCATGATCTTCCCTTGGCATTTTCTATAAGGGTTATATTAAGACTGGAGCTTAATATACGAGTCACGTCCCTGTTCTTCTGCTTAAATTTGGCAAACAGCCTAGCATTAAAGTCCTCACTTCTACCAGGTTATCGTGCTCTCCTTTACTGAACTGTTGTATTTACAAGAGCTAGAGAGATGAAGATCCACTTGTCAATAATAATGTAATACTACTAATAAAAATGTAATACATTTCCTGAGCATCTGCTTGTGCAAGGTATTTTACATGCAGGAGCTGTAAGCCCTGCTTGCAAGATGGGATTGTCTTATCCCTGTTTATAGATGAGGCTCACAGAAGAGGTAAATAGATTTGCCTAAAATCACACAGGTAGGAAGTAATACGGCAAAGTTTCCGACTCAGAGCTAATTCTTTTAAAAATACAGGTATGACATGAAGTATAATTGGCAAAGACAGGCCTTTTTGAAAAATACTTTATAACTCCTACGTCAAAAGGCAAAAGGAGAAAGAGTGTTTACTCTTTATCATGTGGGTGTGTCCTGGGACTTCGGTGTTCTACATCCCCACTACCCACCAAGACAGGCTGTCTTTTAGCTGTGTCTACAGGCATTATGTGTTGAGAATGAACAGCCTTATGACTATGTCCCTCACACATGACAGTGGTTAGCCCACTATTCTGTCTCATTGCTTGCAGGTCCCCAGCTACACTGTTGCTGTTTTGTAAGCCTTGTTCCTGCAGCCAATCCAAATGGCAATTTAGATATCTCCCTGTCATAAAATAATTGATCACAAAAAAAGAATTAAATTCAGTGAGTGACTTTCAGCTCTCACAATAGCAAGGTTAGAAAAAAATAATTCCCTTTCTGTTTGGAAACACAGTCGAGTACCTGTCGGAATTAAGAATGACTTAAATTCATACTATTTGGGAGTCATGTGCACTGACTCTCAGAAAGAAAACGTGATTCATCGTAGATGAGTGTGGTGTTTGCCATGAAGATGCCCGTCATGCGAACCTGCCAGAATTGTCTAGTGAAGGCACAGAGAACTGCTTAGGCAACTGTTTTAGCTGTCCTTCACCTGGGCTTTCCAGAAGGTCTCTCATAGCTTCCTAATCAGTACTTGGTGGCTTTTTCTGTCTGCTTTCTGGTGACTAATACCTCCTCCTACAAACTCTGTCCTCCATTTAGTTTCTGTGACACTGCAATATCCTGAGGTCATGTTCATTTCCTCTTCACTATGACTTCTTTTTCTTTATGTCCCCTAAATGACAGCATTCTCCAAGGTTCTGTCCCAGGCCCCTAGGGCTTCTCTGGACACATTCTACGGCTTCCACAGCCTAGAGAATCCCTGCCTGTGGCTTCCCCAAGCCTCTGCCCTGAGGGTCAGGTCCCAGTTCCCAGCCCCTCCTTATGAATTTCCTCATGTGTGATCTTCACCTGCTATGAAATTACTTTGAGCTCGTTTCCCTCTATCTAGCTGGATATTGTCATTCCGCTGGCCTTTCCTCATCCAAGGGACTGACTTGGCCAGTATCAATCCTCTAAGGGGCCTATACTTAGGGTCCTATCTTCTTTCCGCTGCCCTGGATTTCTGGTGTCTCCTACTGTGTGAATTCAGTTCCATACCATGGTCCCCCTCCCAGCCATGCCTAAGAGGTGATTTTCTGTATTAGATGCTAAACTCTGGTTCAACATTATAGTCCCTGTAATACCTGGCACACTATCCTACACACAGTAGTCTCCATGGGTAGTTCAGTGTAATTTAGCAAATTCTCAACAAATTGATTCAATGAATACCAGCATTGAGGTAACACCAGATAGGGGGTGTTAAAGACCCTAGAAAGAAAGAGAAAAAAGAGGGAAATTTTAATGTACTACATCAAAAAGAAACTGTCATTTAAATGTCTGTGGAAGTTTATTCATTCTTGTACTGCGGAAATGTTTTGGATCTGTGTTTACTATGTGAAGAAGCGAGGATTAAGAGAGATAAAGTGTGTCACAGTTTATTGAAATGATTTTTTCCCCTCATTCATAAAGTTTGTCTTTACACCTGAATTAAGTTGTAACTATAGGATTAAGTTTATTAACTCTGTAGAAACGATCTCTCAATAAGTGTTCTCTTTCTTTTCCTTTGTAGGGGTCTTCAGGGTACATTGGATGTTGAGGCTTTATACCACACCATTTAGCGGACACCAACTAGCATTTTTTTTGTTTTCGTCATTTTCCTGGGTAATTTGGGTTTTCCATTATTATCGGCATGATCGCTGAGGACTGGACAGTGACTTATTTCCTGTTTTTGCACAGGCCCGACCAAAGCTGAATTAAGATGCTTACCAAACAAGCTAATCATGTGACATCCCTTCCAACCAATAGTCTCTAAACATTTAATGGAGATGATAATAAACTGATCTTCTATTAACATATATTTTATTTTGAAACATGTTTACTTAATCATTTCAGCTGGCACAAGCAGAGTCAATGTTGTGAAAACAATTCCACAAAAACACTTTTCTATAGTTCTGTTCTCTTTTCAGCTCTCTTTGGTGATTTCCTGAAGCTGAAGTGACTTCCTTGGGAGATATATTATAGAATTTGAAATGTATATAAAAATAAACCCTTTGTTTTTGCTAAATAGTTCTATGTTAGGCATAAAACCACTTTGAAATGTTGTTGACTCTGAGAGTTAACCTCAAGCAACTGTCAGTGGGCTGGTTTGGAGTTGCAGCTGCTCTATGCAACTTGCAGAAATGTCAATAGAGACATGCAGCCCTAGTAAGGAATATCAACATATTTGGTATATTTGAGGATACTTCTAGATCAGTGGCAGTAGAACAATTTTACATTTCTCTGGTGATGCCACTGGCCCTGTATTTCCAATGTGTTTCAAGGATGCTTCTGCGTGCATGGCAGATCAGCACCCTCTGCAGCTGTTGGCCTGCCCTGAGTTGAAGTCAACTCTGACTTGGGGCTCACTTCTGCGTTCACGCCTCCTTCTGGCTTGACATTCTTTTTCTTTCTACTTATACTGCATCTTTTCCTCTCTATAATGCCTCCTTTAATTCCTTAAGTGTTTTAGCAATTCTGTCATAAAGCCTCCTAGAAATTCTCTTCTGTGGTAGACCTGTTTTAAGTTCTTGGCTCAGTGCCTGATCTGAAATTGCCTAACACCCATCTCTCACAGCCACTTTTGAGGTCATAAGACCCTTCCCTGTGGCTAGTTCTAGTTGAACTTGGTGAAGATCATAGCCACCTGATTCAGGGTCAAGCAAAAATGGGTTGGCTGAACCAATGCCATTCTCTCACAAAGGAATTTGGAATCGAGATAGTTTGGGATTGAGCCACTTGGATGGTGGCAGACACTCACGAAAGATCACATAGGGTCAGAACCGTGTATCCAAGCAGAGTCAAGTGCAATCAGCTGAAGCCAGGCCAAGAGCAGAGAAAGAGAACCAGAGAGAAGAGAAACCATGTGATTCCTGAGAATGGATAACTTCTCTGATTTTCAAATTTCTGTCTGCCCTTTATCCCAGATACATTTTATTCTTTGGCTTTTTAGATGGCCCTGAGAAATATTACCCTTAGAATAGTAGCTTTCTATTTCTAGAGAACTATTATTTCTAGAGAGTCGTTTCTCTCATTTCTCTAGCTCTTTGTACTTATGCTACCTTGAGGCAATTTCTGTTTCCGTCAACAAAATAGCCTTCAACCAAAGCCCCTTTCTCTTTTCTGCCATCATGGTGGGCTGTTTGAGTGACTTCTGGGTTCAACCTTTCTTCTCCTCACCACCTGCTCCAGCAGAGGCCACAGCCTAGACCCCTGGGAACCATGTTGGTGACTGAAAGTTGCTTGCCTGCTTTATTAAGGTAATTAATGATAACTGCCTCAACAGTCAACCCTCCAAAACCTCAGTAGCTTCACCGAGCAGAAGTATATTTCTCATTCACATAAAATCTGATGTGGGTTAGCTGGCCCTTTTCCGTCAGTAACTGGATCCACCAGCTGGAATAAAGTGTTAGCCCAGGAAGGAAAAGGAAAATGGAGGAAGCAAAACAACTCTAAACTGCACTGGGTTGGGACTGACACATGCCACTGTCACTTCCACTTACAGCCCACTGGCCAGATCTCAGCATGTAGTTCCATCCCAACTCTACAGAAGTCTGGAAAATACAGAGAGAACATGCTGAGTACTGGCTGTTTATGCTGTAGTCATGTTTGCCTGTTGGGCCCAATGGCTTGGTTGGATGCTTAGACAGTTGGCTGTGGAGAAGCTTGGTGGGTGAGCCCCTGTTTTGGGTCACTTAGTGTCCTTCAGCCAGTGCAGCTGTTCAAAGAGGTGCACAGAGGAGACAGCGACACCCAGGAGGTAAAAGCATGAACTCTCAGGAGCACGACCACATGTCACCTTGATTAAACACTTCTTCACCAGACCTGGAGAAGCTGGACTGCCAGACTTCCTGGAATATTCTCCTGATCTTCCTGTACTTGCCCCTCTCCCAGTCACACTTTATAAACCTTGTGCAGGTCATTCATCAAAGGAGTGAGCACAAAGGCTCATTACTTTTACAAAGAAGTTTAGCAGAACTTACACCTTGAGATGGCCGCTGATCGGAAGGGCAATATAGCAAATGATTGAGAACATAGGCTCTTGTATCAGACTTTCTGAGCTGAAATCCCAGCTCCGCCATTTTCTAGTTGTGTGACTTTTGTCTAAAGTTATTTAATCTCTATATGCCTCTGTTTTCTCCTTTGCAAAATGAGAATAATAATAGTACTTACCTCCTAGATTTGTTGCGAGGATTAAATAGGCTAATACCTTCAAAATACTTGGAGTAATGCTTGACACGTGGCACATGTTAGGCATTCTTGTTATTTAAAGCAGACATGCTGAAAGAGTGTACAATTATTTCATTTTAAGCACATTTGGAAATTTCTCCAAGCAGTTCTTTTAAATCTCAGTCATGATCATGTAAGATCAACATCTCAAAGTCATTTTGAGGTGATTAACTGAAGATGTCATGTGTCCATTCAACAACTATCCTCTATACACTCTAGACTCCAGCCTGACTAAACTACTTTTCTTTGTCTCTGTGAATTGATAGTCTCTGCTCTACCCACATCCACACTTCTGTGCCTGTAAATGCTGCCTTTTCCTCCAGCACTATGGAAGAATGAGTCTTCTCCCATCTAGGTTTTGCCTGTCTTCTTACGCCCCAGATCCAGTCACCTGTCATCCTAATAAAGACTTTGCTTCCTCAACTCTCCCATCTCTCTTGTGCCATGAGTTTCCCTTGACAATTTCTCCTGACTACTTTCCTTTTGTCAATCAAGTAGTTTGCAATATTTGCTGCCTTACAAAACATATTTTCTAGACCAAACATTTTCATCTATCACTTCATTTCTCTACTCTTCTTTATTGTAAAAATTCTTACCAAATTATCTATATTGACTGTCCACTTCCTTTTCTCCTATGTTTTCAATCTAGTCAAACTTTTGTCCCCACCACTTCACCAAAATTGCAAAGATCAACAGAGATCTCCATGCTGCTCAATCCAATGGCTGATTCTCAATCATTGTCTTAGAGGCACATGACTCAATTGATAATCCCCTCCTTTCAGAAATGCTTTCTTCACTTGATGTCTAGGACACCATACTCTTTTAATTTTTACCCTATGTTATTGGCTACTTATTTTCAGGTTCCTTTGTTCAAACCTCATCCTCTTCCCAACTTCTAAGAGAGGTTGGAATGGGCTAGGGCTCAGCCCTCAGATACCTTCTGCTCTTACATTCAGGCCCATTTCTCTATATACTCTCTTTAGTCTGATAGCTTCCAGATGTGTACACCTTGCCTTGACTTTCCCCCTGAATTCCAAATTCATATATACTAAAAAGTAGCTGAATTCTGGAAGTCTATCATCTCCAGCCTCATTTTCCTAAAATGGAAATCAGGATTTCCAGTTCTTCTCCCGACTAGTCCCAATCCTGTTTCTGCTTCTGTGTTTATCTAAGTTAAATGACACCACCATTCACTCAGTTGTTTAGGTTGTAAACCTTGACGTTGTTCTCCTCACCCTTGCTCTCATACCTTGCTTTTAATTAATCAGCAAATCCTGTCATTTGCACCTTGAAAATATATCCTGAATCTGAGTTCCCCTGCTGTAACTTTAATCTAAGCCACCATCACCCTCGTTTTGTGATGTTGCAATTGTGTCTAAGCCTGTCACTTTGTTTTCTCATATGTTTCACACCCCACTCTTTTTTTTAAAGACAACAGCCAAAGCTATCTTTTGAAAGTTTCGACCAATGTCTACAAGACCCTATACAATCCATATCCAGGCTACCTTTCTTACCTCTGCTTCTGCCACGTTGGTCTTCATGCTGTTCCTTCAACACAACAAACATGTGCTACTGCTTCAGAATGGCACTTTTTGTTCCCTTGTCTTGGAATACTCTTCGCCCAGAATGTTTTAATGTGGAAGTTCCATGCATTTCATTTCCATTAATCACAAAGCCAATCCATGTCTAACTCCCTCACTCCCTTCAGATGTTTGTTTTAAAATGTCACCTCCTCAGAGCTGTCTTCCATGATGATTTTGTATAAAATATCTATCCCCATATTCTTTCCTACTATTGTTTTGTTTTTTATCATAGCACCTATCAAATATCTATGTATTTGTCTCCCCCACATGCTCTTAGCTACTATCAATATGGATAGAGGATTTGTCAGCTTTATCTGCTTTGCATGAATGATTTGCACAGTACATTTCTCTCCGGGCCCCTCTCTTCCTTCAATTCTTCTGGCTAACTTCTCCTCATTCTTAATGTCTCCATTTGTTTTTCACCTCCTTTGAGAAGTCTTCTCTAGGACAAAGCTAGGCACTGTTTTCATAGGCTCGTGAAATGCCCTTTACCATCCTAATTATGACACTTAATACAATATACAGTAGTTTTCTATTTGTCCAGCTGGGCAGCCCACAAGGCAGCTTTCTGATGCTTGGCTGTGCTTGCCTGAGAGCTCTTTCCCTAGGAAGAAGAGATGAGAACTCCATCTCTCTGCTGGTGGAAGGAGAGGTTGTCTTTCCCTTCCCATAGGTCGAGAAGAGCTGCCTCCACATCCTCCTTCTGCTGTAGCTGAAAAGCCTGTTTAAAGGAACATCCCAATGGGGCTCAGCCTTTTGACCCCCCAGAAAACATGCCTTTGTCTGCCATCCTGCGGCTCATCATGGGAGCCTGCAAAGTGGTTGGGGGCAGCACACACCACCATGCTGTGAAGGGAGGGAAGAGCTGCCGGGATAACAACCCCGCAGCCACCATAATGACTCAGATTAGAACAGAAGGGAACGCCAGCCGTTTTTTAGTCTGTCAGTTTTTTCATTATCCTCAAGACTGAGCATGAAACATTCATTATAACACGTCCTTATTGATTCAACTGATGGAAATATATTGGTATTAATAACACGAAACTCTAAGGCACTGGGGATAATAAAACGATTGCGAACATAACGCGCCTCAATATTTTTATGTGGTAGCTCTGTGCATTTCATTTCCATTAATTACTAAGCCAGCAAGTAGGTGATTTGGGTATCACATCATCAAACTATATCACCGTTTTTATTTGGTACTTACATGATTATCCAGAGGAAATAGTTTGATCGGTTATTAATAATAGGGTTTAATTTGCGGCAAAATGAAAATATGTGTTTGAAATGACAAATACACTGATGAAAGGCATGAAGCTGAGGCTTCAAATGGCTTAAATATAATCGCAAAAAATAAAATCCATTTTGGGTATTGTAATATTGAGTCCTCTTAGGAAATTTAAAAAACAGGGGCTTCATTTTTATCTGTGGTCTAACTTAGGTTCTAGTCTTTTGACGCAGGAAAAAGTATTGGGAAAGATTATTATTTTGATAAGGTATAGGAAAAGATTATTATTATGGGGTGTACTCAATGGCTACATATTTACCTGAAGGTACGTTTTTTTGCTTGATGATTTCCTTGGTTCCTGTTCCTCAAGAAGAAGTTATTGTCAGCTTCTGGCAAGACTGATCTCACAAGGATGTAGGATGTGAAAATATACAGTTTAAAAAATGCATAGTACAAAAAAAATAAAAATTGAAAGATTTAAAAAAAAAAATTTTCGATGACCTGCAATCAATGACTCTAATTTGTCATACTGTCTTCTGGTTTTTATTTTTATGCCTACATTTTTAGGATTGTCATATGTGTTTAGAACACATATTTAGAATGCCATCTACAAAATTTTCTATTCTGTTTTATTCTTTCATCATTTTACCGTAAACATTTCCTTGTTTTTATTTTTATAATGGCTTCATAATATTTCATACAGTTCTGTAATTGTCAGTTCATTTTGTAAATAATACTGAAATGGAAATATCCATGCCCAAGTGTTTTTCATATTTTATTCTTAGGATATTCCTGTGAGTAATTTTCCTCAGTTAAATTGTATGAATTTTTAAAAATCTCATAAAACACGTTGCCAAATTACTTTTCAAGAGGGTTGAACAAATTTAAATTGACCCTGTCAGTGTATTAGATAATAGTTTAAAAATATTTTGAACTGAATTAGGAATTTTTGCTTAGAATATTAGTTAATGTTGCAATATCCTGTTTTTTTTTGTTTTTTTTTTTTGTTTTTTTGTAATTTTGGTAGTTTTGGAGACCATTTTCCCAATGCTTAAGTGTATTTCCCTTTGTGTGAATTGGCTTGCCATATTCTTTGTTTACTGTTTTGGTCTAGATACTTTTTTTGTCAATTTCTGTGAGCCTTTATTTTTGCTGCAAGTATTTTTCTTGGTCTTTTGTATTTTAGTTATGTTACTCATCATTGTCTTCGGGCTTTAAATATTTTTGTAATTGAATCTGTTGATTCTTTGTGATTTTATCATTTCTCTGAAAATAGATATAATTTTTAAAAATCTGTTGGTTTTATTTGAATTTTTTTCAATAATTTCAACTTTTGTTTTAGATTCGGGGTACACATGCAGATGTGTTACTTGTGCATTTCCAGAAATTTATCCATTTCCTCTCGATTTTCTAGTTTTTCTGTACAGAGGTATTCATACTAGTTTCTGAAGATCTTTTGTATTTCTGTGGGATCAGTTATGTTACTTTTGTCATTTCTGATTGTTCTCATTTGGATTTTCTCTTTTTTTCTTTGTTAATCTAGCTATCAGCCTGTCAATCTGGTATATTCTTCCAAGGAACAACTTTTGATTAGAATTTTATATTGGCCTTTTTAACAATGAGGAATTTATTTTGGTAAATGATTGAAGTGAATATTTTACATCATGTACTTTTATTCTTACATCAATTATCAGATAACAGGAGATCCTTTTAAATGCCCTGTTGGCAATATTATAATTTTGAAACTCATCCAATAATATGTACTATGGAGTCAGGTAGTGTTCTATGCATGAGATGAAAAATGAATAGGGCGCCATTTTAGTAGTTAAGGAGTTCAGAATTTAGGCAAGGAAAGAGGGCAGGGAACAGTTTCTAAATAGCAGCATTCTGTTACTTCATACAACCAATGAGTCACTGTTCTGAGAATCTGAACTCTATTATCTTCCTCATCCTATGTCCTTCTCCTTCTCTTTTTGTCACTCTGATTTGCTCTTGCCAGCTCTGTTTGTTTTCTTGTTCTTACATGCTTTTTGACTTGTTTTCTCTTTTTCTCTTCCTCTCTCTGTTTTTCTCTCCTTTCTGGGTTTCTCTCTCCTGCCCTCCAACCTCCTCCCTACCTACCTCTTTTCCATCAATATCTCCTCCAGGGGAAAAAAAAAAAAAACAAAACAAAAAAACTGCCTACCTTTGGGGAGGCATCCATTTCTAAATTAATTGCAAGGCATTAGTCAAAGCATGGGCTTAGGAGCTAAGCAGACTTGAATTCAAATCTTGGCCCTGGCAGTACCAACTGTAACATAAGCAAATGCAGGCAGTCCTCATTTTGCAGTGTTCCGATATGCAGGAATTTCAGTTACCATAATTTAGTAAAATAATACCGTCTCCCAACTGCATGGTTTAAATTTCAGTTACCATATATATTAACTGTGAGTAATTGCATAAAGTACAAACTATGCTGCTAGCTCTGCAGTCCAGAGATCACTAGGTAAATAACAGATGGGCATCGTGATCAGCTACCAGTCACATCACTTCTTTTCAAGTCTGTTGGTGATTGACCATTGTGTGTGTGTATGTGTGGGTTATTCAGTTCAGACAGAGACAGCAAAGCATGTAGTTGTGTTGCCTACTGATCTCCTAGTGATAAACTCACATGCATCTATTTTACAAAAATGGATAATTAAAAGAAGGAATTGGCTAACAAAGATGAAAGTGCAGGAAAAAAATAATGCTGCTGGAAGTGAATGTGCATAAATGAAGTTATAGAAGGAGTAGCTGACTCTGGGAATATTGATACTGACACTATTTGAGAAAGCCTCCAGTTCCACACTCTGAGAGGCTTTGTGAAGGTGAACTTATGAACATAAATGAGGAAAATGGGAGTGATAAAAAGCATGGTGCTCCAGAGGAAGTGGAACATCACCCTAAGGAACTCTTGGAACTATTTCACAACATTAGAAGAGTAAAAGATGAAATGCTTAAACTTCATCCCAACCCAGAAAAGAGTACAACAATTTGCAAAGCACCAAAAAGAAAACATGTTCACTCTGTATCACAGGTGACACAGAAAAGAAGGCAAGCACTGCTCCAACTACTCTTGATAATGTGTTTCAAAGAAAGAAAGAAAATTTAATTCTCTTAAATGACAATATACTAAAAAAAAAAGTTTTACTATTTTTTATTTCCCTATACATTGAAAACAGTTAGAGTTTTTAATATTTTTGAGAAAAAATTTAAAGGTCACAGAACACTAGTAATGTTTTCTATCAATTATTATGATTACTTTGCATGGTTTCAACTTGCATGGCTATTTTTATAGTTTCTACTACCTTGCAAAGCAAGAACTGCCTATTAACTTTTCTAAGCTGTAATTTTTCTATATGTGAAATTAATAACTTATAGGATGATTATGAGGATTAAATGAGACAGTGCAGATAAAGTGCTTGATGCAGCTATATCTCAGTAAACTTTTAATAAAAGTAGCTATTATTAATATTCATAGCATTACTATCAACCACCAAATAAAGCAATATAGCATAACTCTACCAGGTTGGGTTTAAGGAAAATTTACTATTTATGCCCAATAGCTTGGGAAAATATCAGAATTAAATAAAAAAGACACTACAATGAATTAGTAAAAAAGTATAAATTTTTCTAACCACCAGGAAATTGTAACTCAAAGATTCCTTACTCTAAAACAAGGACAATCTTGCTAACAAAATACTGTTTAAACTCATTTCCTTGGACTTGGAAGGAGAAGGAATAAAGTGACCTAGTGGTCTGATTTCAGGGAGTTCAAATCTTCTTTGTTCAAACTCTAGTATTTCATCTGTTTTCTTTTTGAACTGAGAAACACACCAATATAGAAGAGCTCAGAAGTCATTAGAAGAGTGGGGAGTTGTGGTGGGTGGAATTTAATCAAATGGTTCTCTACAATATTTCTGCAGAAGCTCATAATTACTCTCTAGTTATATTGTACTCACCTATTTATAAAAACAAGGATTAATGAACACAAGGGAAAAAGTTCATTAAAATCTACATCACTGTAGCCATTGTCGTCAGACATTTTCCTCCTCACATCTTTCATAACAGTAAATATGGTTAATTTAATTTTTAATGCTTTGTTTAATCTGAAATCATTACTTAAGCAATGCAGTCATCACAAAGCAGGGAAAAATACAGTCTGTAAAGTCTCAACTCAGATGAAAACTGCGCAACTTTCTGTTGCCTATGAATCAAGTATAAATTCTTGAGCATACCATGAAGGCCTCTCTTTGTTGGTGCCATTTTTCTCACCCAACCTCATCTCATACTGCACTCCTATATTTCATCCACATTAATCCATTAATCTTTTTTCTGTCTTCCAAACTTGCAATGTACATTTTTGATTCAACGTCCTTATTCTTGCCCTCTCCTTGCCTCAAATGACCTTCCCTCTCTTCTTGGTCCAAATGATACCCATCTTCAAAGTCCAGCTCGAGCCCCACCTCTCCAATGACATCTTCCTCAGCCATTCCATTCCTTATCAATCTGGATGCCCTCTGACCTTCTATAAAACCTCTGGTTCACACCAGTGTCCTGTGACACTGAGTCTTTCACGGTCTTGTCATATCGCTCAGTCATAGTTCGAGCTCTTGATGGTGTAGAACCCTACTGTATGTTTACATTTAGTGCACAGCTAGTTATAGTTTGCTAGTGTAGCTCTTGTAAGCAGAAGCAATGTCTTGTTTATCTCAGCATTCTACAATGCCTAGTATATAGTAGGAGCTCAAGAAATAATTATTGATAAATAAACAATAAGTAAAATTTAGCATTAAAAATATTGTTCACCCTGGTATTTCTCTTTCAAGTGGGGAAACATATCTCCCCTAATCATCTTAAGAAAATCCATTCTTCATCTCTCTTCACAGTCTTTCTCAGGGGGATGTATTCATTACAAGCAGGACCACTATTACATGGCTTATCACTGGCCCCTTTGTGAAGGTCCATCTGTCCTTGGACAGGTTTATTTGAGCTCTTAACCACAATATAGGTCAAAGAAATTAGCTCATATTTATTTTAAATCCATTTATGATATTGTACACACAATTAAAATGTGAAAGGTAATCAAACTTTTTGTTGTATGTAATAACTAGTTGAAATATATATATATATACTGCCTATATATATATTTCTCTCTGAAATGATTATTTTTATATCATGTAGGCATAGCATAAACACTCTCCAATCAGCTAACTCAAGACTATGTTGCCATTCTAAAATTACAGTGGCAAAAAGTGAATAGTAAATTCTTTTTTTTTTTTTTTTTAAGTTCTGGGATACATGTGCAGAACGTGCAGGTTTGTTACATAGGTATACATGTGCCATGGTGGTTTGCTGCACCTATCAACCTGTCATCTAGGTTTTAAGCCCCACATGCGTTAGGTATTTGTCCTAATGCTCTCCCTCCTGTTGCCCCCCAGCCCCCAAGAGGCCCCCGTGTGTGATGTTCCCCTCCCTGTGTCCATGTGTTCTCATTGGTGAACAGTAAATTCTAATGTCTTTCTGAGTTAAATGTGTTTCTCTGTAAGTGTATATGTGCGTATTATATATTTTAAATATATGTATATATGTTTATATATGTGCCTATTAATATAATTGCTATACAATTTTTCTGAAAAAGGCCATATACCTTGATACAAGTAAAAACAAATGTAGGAAAACTTTAAACTTCTTAAAGATGTTCGATATTCAGAAAAGGGTAGCAGATAGACTACGATTTGAAAGTTCAAAAATAGTCCCCAAGGGATCCATGGCTATGGTAAAATGATCAGAGAAGAACAGGTAGGTGGTGTCTAGAGTAGAAGACACAGTCATGTCCAATTTTTCAAACTTTCTCACTTTAATATGTTTAAGTTGACATGAATAAGAAGAAGAGAAAGGCTCCTCAAAGTTTTCCTGAGTTAAATATATCTGCATTAGTGGTATTGCTATTGACGGACCAATAAAGTGAAATTACAATCAGATCTCAATCTTGTCATAAACTCCACTTTGTCCTAAAACATTTTCAGTGTATCAGTCTGTCAAACCCATTTAAATGATGGCCACCTGCTGTTTCACACACAGGCTAACCGTGGCTGAATCATCCATCTGTGGCCCAGTCTCACTCCAGAGTGACGACAGCATGTGCCTTTCTGAATCTTTGTCAAGGGTATTGCCTCACTGGATTAAGTACCCACTATGTGCAGGCCACAGTGTTAAGCTTGTAGGGGGTAACTCAAGAATGAGAACATTTGTGTGTGTGTGTGTTTAATCACAGTGAAACAGAAGAGCCAGATCACACTAAAATGGAAAGACTATAGTAATTAGGAAAAAATAAATAAAATGACCCAGTCTTTAAGACCGTTGGTAGTCTGTGCATATGAGTGTATACATTTCAAAAAGACACTGATACCTCTAAGACACTTCTATGATAGCCTTACACAAATATACTCAAAACATCTTTTTCTTCTTTTCTGTCTCGGAACTACTGGAAAAAGCATCTCTGATTTATGAGGCCATTTCAGGTCATGTTCCTACAGAATACAAAGTCTTGAGGTTTAACATTGTTAGACAGTCTCTGGAGCATGTTTCATGAGACACTGCCAAGCTGCTTGGCAGCTCAAAATATCAATCATCCCTGCTATGACCGTACTCACATAGGCCCCAACTGGAATTCCGAAACATTCCCAGCAATCCTTGAGCTGTCACTTGGTATGCATCCCTATTTATACCAAGGAAATCCCTCAGAGCTGAAACTTATTCATATTCACTTGGTGCATTGCAGTTCTCTAGTGAGGCAATAGCGGCAGGGAACTGCTTATAACGCTCTTTTCAAAGACTGGTTATATATGGCAGTGAATATCTTTACAGAGCATAAGAAATAATAGCAATAACCTTTCTAATTATAAAGGAGACATATGCATTGACTAGGAAAAGCACTGGAAACAATGGCTGAATTGTTCATTGTGGAACAACTGCTCAGAAAGAGAGCAGTTACAGAACAAAAGTCTCTCCTGGTGCGGTAGAACTATTAGGCAGCCTAAGGGAAGGAGTGCTCAGCTAGAATAAATGAATTTCTGATGCCAGTGCAACAATCTTGGAATGGAAATACATACCTAGAGTTTGAAGCCTGGCAAACAACACGCCAGGACTAAGTGGAGCTGGATGCCACTTCTACGGTAGAAAACCAGGCAGAGAAGAGCTGTAAATCTCAACTGGTTCTCTGAGGCAAAAATGTAGCTTGTTACCTTCAAAAATATGTGGCCAAATTTTAACCAGAATAAAATTTACTTTTGCTGCAATGAAGACTGTGTGCAGTTTAGATATGTACAGAATGCCTTCTGGAGACTACAGTTGGGGTGGTTACGTAGCAAGCATAGAGGGGGTGTGAAATTGTCTGCCATTTTCCAGTAAACAGCCAATCTCTTTTTCTTGCTGGTGTAGTCTCTTCATGTTCACTCTTTGAAATTTATTACTCACTCTGGAGTATTTGCCCCTTCTCTTATCCTACACATTATCCTTGGTCAGTCTTTGCTGTGCTGGTGGCTCCATTTAGCACCTAGGCACTGATGACTTCTCAGCAGTATTTTAAACATCATTCTGCCATTTACTACCTTAGTGATTAAGAAAAAGTTATCTATAAAGTGTAAGTTACAGTATCTGCCTTACCAAGTTGATGTGAAAATAAGAGTGTAGGTAAAGCACCTGCATATGGTTGAATCTAAGTATTAGCAAGTATTACAATTAATAAATAGGTCTCTTAGAGCCTTGGAAGCCATGATCAGAGAGGATACTCAAGACAGCTTGGAATTATAATCACAATGGTTAACAGGTATTGAGCATTTAGCAGGAATCAGAAACCAAGCTAACTCTTCATATGTTAACTCGTACAATTCTTGGAGCAATCTTATAAGCACAATTATCTCCATCTCAGAAAGCTGGGACAGAAAATGGCTACACAACTGGCCAATGTGCACAGCACTCGGAAATGGCAGACTGGGATATGTATCAGGCTGGTACAGTCTGGCTCCTGAGTAAGCTTGTGCAGTGCTATGAATCTTTGATACGACATATTTATTCTAAACCTTGTTGTTACTTCATACTCATTACTGGTTCTTTTAAAAACAGAGCTAGAAGGTATGTCCAAGTGAAGGCAAGTGAGAGACGCATTTTGGAAGAATAGTTATCAGTTCAAAGCTTTCTTCTCACAATTCACAAAACCAGATTCATTATTAATATGTGAGGTGTGCTTGGGCCAGGTGCTGTGTAAAGATTAGAGAGAAAACCAACTGTAGCTGAGTTCCTTGTATTAACAAATCTATGTATACCATGTTCTTGATGGGTTTATAACATAGAAAAACACTTGAATGAGGCTTTTGTCACATGTCATAGTTGTTTAACCAACAAAAGTATTTATATATTGGAAGAAGTATAAAGAAACAAATCGGGGCTGGGTACGGTGGCTCACGCCTGTAATCCCAGCAATTTGGGAGGCCGAGACGAGTGGATCACCTGAGGTCAGGAGTTCAAGACCAGCTTGGTCAACATGGTGAAACCCCGTCTCTACTAAATATACAAAAATTAGCCAGGTGTGGTAGCTGGTGCCTGTAATACCAGCTACTTAGGAGGCTGAGGCAGGAGAATTGCTCGAACCCGGGAGGCGAGGTTGCAGTGAGCCAAGATCCAGCCACTGCACTCCAGCCTGTGCAGCAAGAGCAAAACTTCGTTTCAAAAAGAGAAGAAACAAATCTTACCTATAAACTTTGTATTCTGCTTTTTGAAATTCCAGAGTTGTCATTAGGGTGGAAAAAACACAACACAAATGGTGCTAGCCCCCCTCACCATATATATATATATATATTCAGTATGACTCCAAATACTAAATAACTATAAATGCCAACCAAAGCCAGTGTAATTACCTTAAATATTCAAAAATGTTTTCAAGGCATCAATCACCTGAAGGATAAAGTCCAGCCTCTTTGGTATGTTACTAGTATTTAAGGCCTTTTATAATCTGGCTCCAACCAACATTCTTGGCCCTATCTCATTCCACTTTCCTGTCAACGTCTAGTACTCATCCCCATAAACACCTGCTTCTCTGTGACAATGAGCCCTGCTATTCAAACTGACCCAATAGCCCCATTGACAGTTTTTTTTGATAAACATAGAAAATGACCTTTCCAGCCTTAAAGCTTGAAGCTTCTATTTGTTTTATCTGAGTTCCTTCCTCAGGAAAGGACCCCCAGGCCTCTCAAAAAGGATCAAAGAACTGAAACGCACTCGGTAACCACATCCAGACAATGGGACTCCAGGCCTCTCATTCATCATGGTTGCTTCCTTTCCCCTCCCTAGTTCCTGTTTTCCCATGCATAGTTACATTTCTTCCCTGCTATATAAACCCATAATTTTATTTGGTCAGAGAGATGGATTTGAGACTGATCTCCCATTTCCTCACTGCAGCACCCAATAAAGCCTTCTTCTTTTTTTTTATTATTATACTTTAAGTTTTAAGATACATGTGCACAACATGCAGGTTTGTTACATATGTATACATGTGCCATGTTGGTGTGCTGCACTCATCTACTTGTCATTTAGCATTAGGTATATCTCCTAATGCTATCCCTCCCACCTCCCCCCACCCCACAACAGTCCCCGGTGTGTGATGTCCCCTTCCTGTGTCCATGTGTTCTCATTGTTCGATTCCCACCTATGAGTGAGAACATTTCTTCTTGGCAATGATTGTTGTCTCAGTGATTGGCTTTCTGTGCAGCAAGCAGCAAGACCTAGACCAAACCCCTGGTGTTTCAGGAACACTTTCACAATCCTGTGGTTTTGTACATCTTGTTTCTTTTATGCAAAGCTATGCTGCTTAGTAAGGTAGTCACTGGCTAGTTAAATGTGCTTTAAATGTTTAATTTTAAACTAATTGGTAAAATTAAACGTGCAGTTCCTTGGTCACAGTAGCCACATTTCAAGTGCTCAGTAGCCTCATGTATTGAATAGTTCAGATGTGGAACATTTTCATCATTGCAAAATTCTATTGGACTGCCTTGCTTTAAAGTGCCTCGATTTCCTCCCAACCTTCAACTTCTTGGCCCTTCAGGTTCTTGTTTTCAGGTTTCCACCTAAAAGTTATCCCTTCTTGGAGCTTTCTTTGGTGCCTCCCTGTAACCTATCTCCCACTGTGTTTTGTCTTATATTTCTATTCCAATACGTACAATTCTGTTATTTCAGCTGTGCATGTGGCTATTTCCCCCACTTGAATGTCAAAACATGAGAAAAAGGACTTTATGTTCTCATCTTTTATCCTCATCCCAGTTCCTGAATTATAGAAATGATTTTTGGATGAATGAATGGTTTGGGATTGCATACAAAGATCCCTGATTTTGATTTTTTCTTTACTCCTCTAGGGGAGGAAAGAGAATGTTGTGTAACATTTTCATGGTGTTCTATGGAGCAATGAGAATAAATAAGAGCCCACCTTTTTGACCTTTCAATGAATCTGGATTCATAAGGTGTGTTGGGCTCAGGGGACCTGAATTCATTGCTGTCTGTAACTCTTCCCTGATCTCTGACAGGTAAATGTGGAGGTGGAAATGATGATTATCACTAATTATACCTTCAACCCACATCCCTATACTAATGTGTCTTAACTGCCTTCTTATCCAAAACTCTGCAGCCCAACTTACATAGATTTGAAGGGGAAAAGCACCTACGAACGTGATACCAACTAACCTCTGTGGTTGTCTCATTTCCTAGAAATTTTCTAAAAGAAAAGATTTAATTGTGTGGTTAATAGCGAACAATTTTATAGCAGTCACAGTCTCTGACACTATAAAATTATGTTTGTGTGCTTTCAAAGAGCATAATTTTTGGCCATTTCTATTTCAATAAGGTCATCAGCAAACAAAAAAGGTAGATTCATAGTACAACATTAAGTGTTAAAAAAGTTATGATAAGGAATAATTTCCTAACCCTGTCACAGTTCACACAAGGAGACTATGGAAAACTAAAAATAGGCTAATGGATGAGAGGCAGCCTGTTGCAGCAGAAACAAAGCCCAGGAATGAGAGACAGGAGGATCAGTGTTCAAACCTCAATTCAGACAATGTATACATCTTTCTGAGGTGACTTTTTTTGAAGGTGGTAGAATAGGACCTGGGATATGGTCATTCACATCGGAATTACTAAGGGGAATAAGTGATTTTGTTAATTTCCTAGGGCTGCTGTAGCAAAGTACCATAGACTTCATGGCTTAAAACAATAGAAATGTATTTTTCCATAGTTCTGGAGGCTAGAAGTCTAAAATTAAGGTGTCACCAGGGCTGAAACAGGAAATTTTCCCTGATCCCTTCGCAGGACTTGTGACAGGTGTGTCTTGCTTACTTAGCCGACAGCTCTTAACCCCTCCGGAGTGTGAACCTGCAGGTGAGTGTGTGCAGGAGCTAGGATCAGAGCTTCTGGGTGCTGACAGGAACAGAACTCTGTGCAGCCCCACAGCAGCATCTGGTGGGGTACCCATGACCCCTGGAGCCCCAGAGGGTTACAGTGCTCTTTTAGTTTTGCCATCTGCAGATGGCTTAAGTGTTAAACAACTCAAGCATCCACAGCCGTGGCTCCTGAGGTCTTGTCTGTCATCCAGAAAGAATCAGGTCACATGAACTAATTGGAGGGTGGTAAATATGGAGGATTTTATTGCCAATGAAAGTGGCTTTCAGTGGGAAGGGGAGCTGGAAAGGGGATGGGGCGGGCAGGTAGTTGGTCTTCCCTTGGAGTCTGGCTGTCCCTGGTCAGGTTCTTCTCCAAAGTCCTGCTATGAAGCCATCCCTCTGAAGTCAAGCTGCTTTTCTCTGATGTCTGCCTGTTGCTTCTCTTCTCTTTCTCTGCTGCTATTCCACCAGTGGAGCCTGGGGTTCCACAGGATGGGGGCAATGTGGGCCAGGGTAATTTTGGAAAAGGCAACATTAGAGTGGGAAAACGGGGATGTAAAGTTTTCACTTTGGGCCGTGGTTCCGGGCTTGAGTGTGGGGCCTTCCCAGGGACTGCCCTTTTCTACCCAGTATTTCCCTGCTTCATGTCCATATCAGGGCCACACTCTATTCTAGCTTCTGATGATGGTAGGCAATTCTTGGCATTCTTTGACTTGCAGCTGCATAAATCCAATCTCTGTCTCTATTAGCACATGGCCTTTTCTCCTGTGTATCTGTGATGTTCTCCTCTCTATGTGTTCTTGTCTTTGTGTCTCTTCTCTTCTTATAAGGACACTGGTCATACTGGATTAAGGGCCTAATCTACTCCAATGTGACCTCTTCTTAATTTTCATCTGCAAAGACTCTGTCCAAGTTAGGTGACATTCACAGGTAGCACAGGTTAGGATTTCAAC
Source organism: Hylobates moloch (assembly GCF_009828535.3). NCBI lineage: Eukaryota > Metazoa > Chordata > Mammalia > Primates > Hylobatidae > Hylobates > Hylobates moloch. The sequence goes on along the minus strand of NW_026652286.1, from coordinate 82,320,509 downwards.
ATAATTTTGGAGGGTACGATTCAACCCACAACAGTGATTAATATAAAATTCAGATTCCTAAGGCCCATCTCAGAGCCACTGAATAATCCATTGACATTTTGAATGCAGTCTTCCATGTGATCTCATTGTACCATAAAGTTTGAGAATGCTGATCTAGGAAAACAATGAAGAGTTATTGAGACAGTCTTGCTCTGTCGCCAGGCTGGAGTGCAGTGGCGCAGTCTTGGCTCACTGCAACCTCTGCTTCCCGGGTTCAAGCAATTCTCCTGCTTCAGCCTCCCAAGTAGCTAGGACTACAGGCACGCACCACCATGCCCAGCTAATTTTTGTATATTTAGTAGAGACAAGGTTTCACCATGTTGGCCAGGATGGTCTCGATCTCTTGACCTTGTGATCCACCCAGCTTGGCCTCCCAAAGTGCTGGGATTACAGTCATGAGCCACCGCGCCCATCTGAAATCCAGGCACTTTGTGAAAAAATAAATACCTGTCCATATAGGAGGAAGTGATGAAGCAGACACTAGGTCTTCTATGTCGAGTGGGAGACTTAGCCATTTCTATTATATTATTAATGGTAAGGGCAATTCTAAAAAGCTTGAAATGCTTGACAACTCTTAGGTGACTTGAATGTTGTATGTTATCAAGTTTATTGGATATTAGTTTCACATACAGTTGTTTTATTGAGACCGGAAGGCCATGACCTTTGAAAATAAACATTTTAGTGTGACTCAGCTGAGGAAGCACCCAGGAGTGAATGATTCCAGTCAGTAGAGATTGGCACTCTGGAATCTTAATGAGCTCTGAGGTAAACACTAAAGTTGACAACTGCTTTGGACATTCAGAAATTATGCACTGACTAACCAATGTGAATTCCCTTATACGGGCCAATCAGGATTCAGCCAGGAAGTGCCTGACTCTGATTACTAGTTCTGATTTGGTTTCCCACTGTTTGCCCTCTACTCACAGGTCTCATAGGTCTTACGGCTGATCCGGCTTCTGAGTTACCACCACTCTACCTCCTGGCTATCTTCCCACTGGTCTCCTTCAGCCATAAATGAAGTATAATGGGGGATATCTTTCAAGAATTATTTTCTTCAAGAAGTTCATTATCTTTATTTTCTAGTAACCATGTTGCACAGTTGCACCATGTCAAATTATAGGAGTTCTTGGTTTTGCTTTATAACAGCCAGATTACCTACGTTTTATATGTCAGAGAAGTCTGGGTAGATGCCAAGGCAATGGCAGAGGTATTCTAAATCCAGAAGTTGGAGGGTGGGATGGGAGAAAGCCATAAAAAGAAAAGGATAATTATGCAGATTTCAGGCCTTTCAAGGTTACTATATCTGGAGATGATATTACAATTCAGGAAATAGAGACAGGGAAGTCAAACATTTTTGTGTTTACCAGCATTTAATCCAATTCTATTGAATATTATTGGGTGATTTTCCCTTGACAAATTCTCAAATAATTTAAAAATTACAAAAGGATAAATATATTTTAAAAATAAAAGCAAGAAGAATGTAATAAAAGAGCAAGAAAATGAGGTATCGACTATGTCCAGAGTCAGCCCCTCGCATCTCTTCTGGCATGGCATAGCAAGCAGAACATAGGAATAGAGCCAGTCAGACTTGAGGTCAAGTTCTGGGCCAATCAATGTACAGTTCTGTGATTTGAAGCAAAGATCTTTTTTTTTTTTTTGAGACGGAGTCTTGCTCTGTCACCCAGGTTGGAGTGCAGTGGCGCAATCTCGGCTCACTGCAAGCTCCACCTCCCAGGTTCATGCCATTCTCCTGCCTCAGCCTCCCAAGTAGCTGGGACTACAGGCGCCTGCCACCACGCCCGGCTAATTTTTTGTATTTTTAGTAGAGATGGGGTTTCACTGTGTTAGCCAGGATGGTCTTGATCTCCTGACCTCGTGATCCGCCCACCTCAGCCTCCCAAAGTGCTGGGATTACAAGCGTGAACCACCGTGCCCGGCCTGAAGCAAAGATCTTAACCCGTTGTTATTCTTATTTGTAATATGGAAGTTCTAATACCCTCTTCACGAAGCTGAGTTGAGGATGCCATTTGTAAAGTGCTTGGTGTTAATATAGTGTCTGCAGGTTCCTCTCCCCTACAAACTCCAATGACTTTCACTAATCTTCCCATCTAATGATTAGTTCAGTGGGGACTTAGGTACATCTCTTACTCTTCCTAAGGTTTTTGGGGATAATATATAAATTGCTTATTTTACACAGTAATTGTGATAGTTGGAAGAAATAATGTGTATGACAATAATGTTTGACATACAAATCTGTATTAATTAGCTTTTTTTATATTAGCATTTTTGGTAGCTACAACCAAGATCTCTCAAATGCAAGTGAACTAAGCAACAGCTAAAAGTCAGCCTTGAATAGATATTTGTTAAATAGGTAGTTGTCTCAGGGTACCATCTCTGCCCATCAGCAATAGATGCTTTCTATGGATTTTCCTTACATTCTTCAACTTACTAATTAATTCTACATTTATCGGAATTCTATGAACATTTAATGCATGTCTACAATGCTAGATGATGGGATATAGAAATAAATAAATTTACCTGAGGGAGCTGGTTGTCCTGAAGAGAGATCATATATCACAGAACACTCTACCCATTATAACTAAAAACGTATCATTCCCAAGAATGGAGGACTATCCCATTGCTAACCACAAACTACTGGAAACATTTTTCTAAAGTATGTTAGACATATATTTCAAGGGGTTTGTACTATATAAATTGTAGCTGTCAGAAAACTATGAAGAGATCATAAAGTGAATGCACTGTGTTGCTTCCAAGGGCAAAATCCTATTGAAAATGGATTGTCCTTTGGGTTCTATCAACTGGAGCTACACAGTAAATGCAAACTGATCATCCATCATTGGTGTCTCCATTTACCAACATCACACTCTACTTAGCCACTTGTGACTGGAATCTTATAGCATTTTTCTTACTCAAATGAATGTTCTATCTTACTGGGTTGGCTGAGTATATTCTTGTCTATGACCCAGGGGAAATGACTGACTCAGAGCAATGTCAGCCTGGAAGCCAACAAGAGGAGTTCAAATCAGGTTGGCTTGGTTTACTAAATCAGGTTTGCTTGGATTCTCACTTGATCTACACTTACAGAGCAAGCAGTCAAATTATTAACTAGAAGCAGCCAAATTATTAATTAAATGTAGCTACTTAAGAACCTGGTGCAAAGGTAATTTTGTCCATTTCATTCTTCTTATATGGTATCTAACACAGTGCCATGTACAGTTAGGTGCTTGGTAAAGGCCTTAGCTTTACTGGATGAATGAGGTTTGGCTTATGGCATTCTGTAAATAAAGAGATGACTTAGATTACATAAATTGGTCAATACATACAACCTGATTATCTAGCCAGTGGATAATCCATGCTTAACTGGTTTACAATTGTTTCTTAACATTTTCTGTGTAATTATTTTATTTCTCCTTGCTCCTCTGCAGAAGGTGGGTTGAGAGCAAGCTTTCCTATGAGGCCACTCTTTAAAGGGTTTTGCTTCTGCCAGGGATAGGAACAAGACATTTTCCCTCAGAGTTTTATGCAGTTCTGACCTTTGGGTCAACACCACTGTGGATGCAGCTATTTTGGTCCAAAGATAAAACTTCTTTCCTTATTCTTTGGATTTCAAGATCATCCAGATCCCTAATCATCAATCATATCAGATTTACAGCTGACATATTTTAAAAACATATGTTTTGTAATACATACTATCCTGAAATAAAATTTTATCCATAATTAATTTGCTGTGAATGTAAAAGCTATAAATGTACTCTGATGCAAATTTGTTGCATTGGTGACTTAAACACCGTGAGTGGCATTTTTATCAGTGACAGGATTTTCTCAAATGATAAAAACTCTTGGTAAAGTTCCAAAGAAAATAAAATACAGCGTTTTTTTCAAGTTATATGGTAGTTGCATTCCTGGAAATTCATTACATATTGAAACTATGCAAAAATACTTTGAATTTATATGCAATACAGTTAGATTCCAAGCTTGGAAAATAATCTTCTTTTTTCACTTACATGTATAGGTCATGCAAAATTCCTTAGGGAGATGGGACAAGTCTTTTTGTATGGGACTGTTCCATAATTTGCGGATTGTCTAGAATCATTGGCCTCAGTCCACTAAATGCCTTGAGGACTTCTTAATAACTATGATGACCAGGACACCTCTACAAATTCCAAAACTGATCCCTTGGAGATTACTGTTTAGAGAAGCCAAAAAATTAAATTAGTCAAAAAAGAATAAACGGGGGTGGGGGGAGCGGGAATCCTAGGAAGCTGGCAGTAGGAGCAGCGTCATATTTGAGTCTCTCTAAATTCCCCCATAAATTAGGCAGAGCCATGAGGATAGACAATGTAGGTTAGGAACAATATCCAAAAAATGGTAAGGAGGACTAGGGAGAGCATGTGAGAAGGAGAACAAGATTGCTCATTGCCTTATAGTTATTAATGAAAAGTAAAAGGATAGTGCTTCAAATCAGATGCTCAGAAAGAAGGAGGGGATGGAGAAGAAGGGGCTGCAACTTAATCTCAATATTATTTATTATGGGGAAGTTATTAGACAATAGCCAAAAAAAGAGTTAAGGAAGACGAATAAAAATACTAGTATAAAAGTAACCACTGGAACAAAAATACAATGTCTCCTATATACCAAAAAATATACTTGAGAGAGAGAAATAGAACATATAATAAAAGTGTTGGCATAATTAAATATATATTTTAAATAATATTTCAATTCATCCTTCATATCATTAGCAGGAAAAAAACTCCACAAGAAGATAAAATTTAGGATAAAAAACAGAATCAATGTAAGTACTAGGAGCAAACATGAATGAATTCCTCTATAACCGGAAACAGGGAAAACATTCGCATCATAATTCAAAATTCAGAAGCAGTAAGAGAAGAGAGATAATTTTGATTACAGTAAAAACTTTAGCATGGCAAAGGAGACGCTATAAACAAAGGAAAGCCAGGCATGGTTGCTCGTGCCTGTAATCCCAGCACTTTGGGAGGCTGAGGCAGGGGTTTCACCTGAGGTCAAGAGTTCGAGACCAGCCTGGCCAACGTGGTGAAACCCTGTCTCTACTAAATATACAAAAATTAGCTAGGTGTGGTGGCAGGCGCCTGTAATCCCAGCTCCTTGGGAGGCTAAGGCAGGAGGAGAACCACTTGAACCTGGGAGGCGGAGGTTGCAGTGAGCAGAGATCGCACCACTGCACTCCAGTCTGGGTGACACAGTGATACTCACTCTCAAAAATAAGTAAATAAAGGAAAAAGACAAATTTTGGGAAATATCTGAAATTTATATGACAAAGGGCCAAAATCTTTAATATAAAATTTTTCTAAAAAAAAAATAGACTCGAGAAATGAACAGAAAGGTAAGAGAAAGAGATGCAAATTTCTCTTAATCAGATGAAAGATGATCAACTTCACCCATCACAATATATATACAATTTAAAACTGCACTGAGGTACTGTTTATTAACTGTCAGATTTGGAATCTCTTAAACATTAGACAACATAATCTTTTGGCAAGCTGTGAGGAAACAAATATTCTCATATACTGTATTGGGAATGGAAGATGATACAAACCCTATATAGGGGAATTTGTCAATACCAAACAAAAGAACAAATGCACTTGTCATTTTGCCCAGTGCTATGATCCAAATGTTTATGTTCCTGTCAAACTCATAGTTGAAATCCTAATCCACAAGGTGATGGTGTTAGGAGGTGGGGCCTTTGGGAAGTGATTAGGTCATGAGGGTGGAGCCTTCATGAATGGGATTGGTGCCCTTATAAAGGAGGCCTGGGGGCGCCGCTTTGGTCCTCCACTATGTGAGGACACAGCAAAATGATGCTATCTACGAGCCAGAAAGTGGGCCCGCGCCAGACACTAAATCTACTGGTGCTTTGATCTTGGACTTCCCAGTCTCCAGAATTGTGACAAATTCATTTATGTTTTTTTGTAAGCTTCTCAGTGTATGGTATTTGGTACAGCAGCCCTAATGATCGAAGACATCCAACAACCAACCTTGTAGAATTTCATTCCAAAGGTATACTGGCAAAAATTCAGAAAGATGCATGACTAAATCCAGTCATCCCAGAATTATCTGTGCTAGCAGAAGACTGGAAACAGCACAAAAGTCCATCAAGGGCCGGGGCGGAGTGGGGTGGCTGGGCAAATAAACTATGGTGTTAATACATCCACCTAACTAAGTTCTGTGGAACACCATAGGGGAATTAGAAAAACTCATATGCTACTGTGAAGTATTCTCCAGAATATACCATGTGTGTAGGGGGGTTGGGGGAAGAGGAACTATTTGTATAGAATACTTAATCTGATGAAAAAGGGAATATGAGCATTTTTTTTTTAAAGAGAAAAGGGTAAATTACAAAAAGGTTTCCTAGCAGAAAAAAAAAAAAAAGAGTGAAGGGGACAGGGATAAAAGCTAGACTTATTTGAATACTTTGTTTTATAGTGTGACTTTGGAACTATTCATCTATTTTGCATAATTACAAAACAAAAATTATTTTTTTAAAAAAGCAACTCCTAAAAAATGTGAAGTAAATATGCACTTGGTGGTATAACCACATAGAACAGAGCTCTGCTAAGTGACCTTGAAGCACGGTTATTTGACAATCATTTGTAGTGGAATACAACCTAAGAATGAAAATGACTGAAACAACAATTGAAGTATTTACAGTAATTGTATTTTAGGTGGTAATGTCAGTATTGGTGGTAGTGTCAGTGTGTTGTGGGATAAAACAAATGAGTACTTATGTACTATTCTTTTTTCATTCCCAGTGTTTTTAAAAATTGAGATTCTTAGGGGGCAACAGAAGATACAGATTTAAGGTATAAGTAAAATATCTGTGCTTCTCAATTTAAATCTGAAATATAAAGATGAACTAATGGTGTAATTTAACTTGCATACATCTATAATTTTTCTGTAGATCTGTTTACTGAAAAGATCCAGAAAAAAATGACTATTTATTATTGAAAACATTCTTACCACCCAATTGTGTTATTAAAATACTATTTCTCACTATAAGAAACCGGGGTTTATTGGAGAATTGGCTGATTTCTGGTTTGGGACAGAAAACATACAAGATGAACTTGACACATCTTGTCATTACCAGAAAGGCAATCAAAGACTTTACAGTCAGATCAAAAGGACTGAAGAGAAACTTCAACAGGCTCCCCCTGGCTAAAAATGGGAAAATTTGAGCATAAGTAAGGATAAAAATTACAATTTTTTGAAACATATTAATTATGAGTAAATCCAGGAGTTCATAATGGTGCATAAAAAACACTCTCATTGGTCACTGTTAGAGTATGTTAGTGAACCAAATCCTTATTTTAAAACCTGGCAAATTAAGAAAACAATAAAACATTTAGCTTACCATTTCCCTTAGAACTATTCTACAACATTTCCAAAAAAGTCGATAAAATAGCTTCTCTTTTTAGAAGTTTTCAGCTAATGAATAAAGGGTTTGGAAAATTACAGTATTACTATTTGCAATCTACTGAATTAATGAATCTAGACAGCCGTTGATGATCAATAGTTGCTAACAACCTACTAGAGACAACCAAACATTATATGTATCCTGGTGGCAAAACACAGCCTATGAAATAATCTTGCCAAATAATCAAACCTGAAGTTGATCACATCTCTGTGTCCAGCTACCAACTTAGAAAATACGAAGGAGAGACAAGCATGTTAAACAACAGGATGGGACTGCAATGAGCAAAATCCAAACTGCAGGAAGTTCTTCCAAGACAAATTTGTGGCTTCTTCAACAATAAAGTGCAAAAAATATAAAGGACTAGGAGGAGAATTCAAAGGTTAAGAAAGACTAAAAAGGTATCACCAATATCTGTGGTCCTTATTTGGATATAAATTTAAAAACAATGCCCATAATTTAAAAATTTTTTGAAAAATCACATTGATTTTTAGAAGACGATTGGAAATTTGAAAACTGATGCTTTGGTGTTACCAGGGATTAGTGTTATATTTTAGATGTGTTAATGATATTGTGGTTATTTTAAAATACATTATATTTTGGAATTTCATAATGAAATATTTGAAATGATATAATGTTGGGAATTTGAATGAAAATAATACAGATAGTGAATAAAAGTAGAGATAAACCCAGACTAGAGATGAAGCCAGATTGTTGGGGCTGAATAATAGCTTCATAAATTTTATTATAATTGTTCTACCTACTTTTGTATGCATTAAAAATGTTCCACAATGCCACGATATATAAATATTTCAAAATATATTTTTTGAAAAGCACAAATATTCAGAACGGTAGCACTCTAGCTAGATGGAATGGCAACATACACTCACCTCCGAGATTCCTGTTCTCTCTCCTTATCTGTATCCTGTTCTCTATCTAATTCCTTACTAGATTTTTCCCCCTTTCTGTCTTCAGTAATACTTTTTTGTTCTGTCTACCTCAGTTCTCCTCTCCTCTTCTTCCACACTGTAGTATCTTTTCCTTTTTCTACTCTATCTTCTTTTCCACTGATCCCTGCAACAACTGGCCATGACATTGAACTGAAAATTTGTTGTTCTTTTTCAATTGAGGATACAATGAATTGAAGTTTTATGTTTTTTTTTAGCTTTATTGAGGCATACCTGACAAGTAAAAATTGTGTGCAATATTTAAGTTATGCAACATGATGTTTGATATACATTGTAAAATGATTACTGCAATCAGGCTAATTAACCTATCCATCACGTCATGTAGTTATGATCAAACTCTGTTGTGGAAGAATTGACAGTAAAACCTAAACACTTTTTCAGTTCCCTTTCCACCTGCAGTAGCTGAGATCAGAGACATCCACACATATGAACCTTCTTAAATTATGAAGGTTTCCTGATAAAGAGGCAAGACCAAGGGATATCATCCTTTAACCTACTCAAGAGTGATCTCACAACAGCCATCCTGGATATGCAGAGCTTTGCTTGAACTAAGAGTCCACCAGGAACATTGTTTCACTGTGAGCTGGTATGGGGTGTGTTTCGGACACCTACTTGTCAGCAACCTGGTTGATCATTGCAGATAAAAAGACAAACCACCGAGAAGAAGGTTCCTTCTTTTTCTTTTTCATGTCTGCTCATGTGAAGTCAGTTGAAAGATGACCTTGATCAAAGGCTGCTGGCAGAGGGCTACAGGACTTTTATTATTTATTATTTATAAAGCATCACAAGTGTTACGCAGCAGTTTGCAAAACAAAACACCAGAGAAAAGATCTGTGCTGTGAGTAGGTGACAATGTAAATAAAATGTAAACATCACCATGGATAACAGTAAAGCCCTTGAAGTTTAGAAATATGGGTTCTTGTTTAACTTGAGGGAGCCTGGGCAGAAGTAGATTCTAAGAGGAATGCACCTAGAAAAAAATCAATATCAGAATACCAATTAACATGTGTTTTAAAAACAATATGTAGTTAAAAGTTCAGCTGACCTGTAAAATCAGTGCAAATGAAAACAGTAGTTCTCATTAAATTATCAAAGGTTAAAAAATGATACTATATAATTCTTGTAATGGTTCTAAAATATGCCACCATCATTCATTTCTGGAGATAATTGTAAATTGGTAGAACACTTTAGGAAAGCAATTTAGTGCTATTTTTCTGTTAGGGTTCTTATGTATGACATCCTTTCGCTGTATTTATAACTTTATCATATTGCACAAAACAGTTTAGCACAAGTTAGCCTTTATGCACACACCGTAGTGAACATCCTGTATTCCCATTATCAAATGCATTCTTTCTTTCTGTTATATCACACATTCATACCGTTTATCCTGGTTCCTGTGAGCTTTAACTCACTGGCAGTTTTTCATAGCAACCTTTATTTCCCAGTAATAGCAAGCAGCATAAAAAGGTTTTTGCCCTTTAACTCTTTGTTTCAATTTCTAGAATAATTAACTGATCAAGCCAAAATATGAAAAAATCTGTATAGATGAATATATTTGTAACATTGTTCATATTATAAAAATAGAAATAACCTAACTTGTATAAAGTGGAGGCTTCAGTAAGTAATTATGATAAATCATTTGATATAGTATATGATCCTTAAATACTGGCTTTGAAGATTATATATTAATGAGAAAAAATACTTAGACTATAACGTAACAGGTAAAAGCAAACAGTAAATACCTAGTGTTACTATAAACAAATTGAAAAAATAGGCAAGAAGGAAAAAGGAGGCACCACATGCATAATGGTGGTCACAGTAGACAGGTGGATTGTAGATGATTTATTTTTGTTTCTCCTTTATCTAACGTTAAAAAAGGCATGTATATGAACACACATTGATATGGTTTGGCTGTATCCCCACCTAAATCTCACCTTGAATTGTAATAATCCCCACATGTCATGGGAGGAATCTGGTGGGAGGTAATTTAATTATGGGGGGCAGGTCTTTTCTGTGTTGTTCTCATGGTAGTGAATAAGTCTCATGGGATCTGATGGTTTTATAAATGGGAGCTCCCCTGCACAAACTCTCTCTTGCCTGCCACCATGTAAGACATTCTTTTGCTCTTCCTTTGTCTTCCACCATGATTGTGAGGCCTCTCCAGCTATGTGGAAATTTGAGTCCATTAAACCTCTTTTCTTTATTACCCAGTCTCGGGTATGTCTTTATTTGCAGCATGAGAATGAACTAATACACACACATCTTCACACAGATATGTATATTCATAGAATAATGTCATTTTATTTAACATCATTTCATTATAACATTAATAAGAAAAAAAATCAATTCCCATTGGGGCCACTGTGTGGAATTTGCATGGGGTTTTCTCCTGGTACTCTGGTTTTCTCTCCCATCCCAAAAATGTGCACGCGAAGTTAATTGGTGTGTCTACATGGTTCCAGTCCAGGGAGTGGGGGTGTGTGTGAGATGGGATGGTGTCCTGTTCAGGGCTGGTCCTACCTTATCCCCTGAATTACCAGGATAGGCTCTGGCTACTCACAGCCTTGAACTGGAACAATTGAGTAAATCCTCATCTTGTTTTTACTCATCTTTCTTAAATGTATATATATCTTAGATTTACTTCAATGTTTAATATTAGAAGTGTTTTGGTTTTTAAAAATTTGGTGATTTTATGATTAGTTTATATGCCATAGCAACTTAACTCTTGTTTACATCAATTAGCCTGTGGTAAAATTTGGTTTAATTATATGTCATTTTACATAAGTTGCAGTTTCCAAGAATCTATCAATGACATTAAGGGACAATTTACTGTGTGTGTGTGTGTGTGTGCACGTGTGTATGTATATATATGCTAATATACCATTTGAAATGAAGAAAATAAAGGGAAAATATGTGGCAGAATAAAAGATATGCCACATTTCATGTAAAACTCTACCTATGGTGTACCCAATCTGAAAAGAAGCTAATAAATCTGTGAAGCTCATCAGAAGACCTATTCCAGGGCTTACTGGAAAACTGTGCCTATAACAACTGTGTGAGGACTTTAAGGAGCCGACTTCTCCAGGGAAGAAATTGGATTTTTTTTTGATTATACATTTTCCTTAAAATTTGTATTAGAATTTAAAAAGATATCCATTCCGTAAGAGCCACATGATGATTTTTTTATGTGATAATTGTATAATTGAAATTCCATAGTAGTAAATAGTCTCTATAAAGAGTTTTTGTGTTTAATGACACAACTGATTACAAAAGTAAGGAGAAGGAAAGAAATGATATTAGAAGAAAATAGTCAAGAAACAATCAAAATGAGACATGTATTAGTAGCACCAAACTTACTGTTATTAAGCACCCAGGGGTTTGAAAACAGGTAGTGCTGAGACACTGAAATGGCTGATCAATACTGATCAATAGTGACTATTTTGGTGTAAATAGCTTTGTATATTTCTGTTTGCTCTTTTGACATTCAATAGAAGCCAGGACTAATTTGAATCGATGTATCAAGGGCAGAATGTAGACTTTGGAGACAGACATCTCAGTTCAAATCTCAATATCACTATCACACATTGGCTGTGTGACCTTGGGTAGGTCACTGCATTTACAGGCACAGTAGCATGCAAGTAACCAGTCTTCAGCTGGCTACAGAAATCAGAGGCAACAGCTTATATGCAAGGTGCTTCTTAGTGATGATGAATCCCTGCATCCAGATATGAAGATTTCCTGGCTTCTTGGAAGTGGCTCTTGAATCACCTGTTGGTGGGAACAAATGTGGTAATATGTAATTGCCAAAAATTCTCCCTGGCCTCTGAACAAGAACATCTCTATCACTCTGCTCTGGACTCCTGCATCCCTCCCTCCGCTTCACCCCATTCTCAGCACCACCTGAGATTGCATCCTCCTTTAAATCTTCAGTCAGGCTCATTTGCCTTCAGGCCTAAATCTACAGTGATTATTTGAAACAAACTTGTTTCAATCTTGGTTTTCATTGAGGTTACATTTCCCAACTATTCTATTTCCATCTATCCATTCCCACTTTTTCCTTAGCAGGCCCCTATTTTTCTCTCCCTTGTGCTGCCATGCTTCATTTGCAAGTTCCAGCCTTCCCATAAGCCCAGCCAGCCCCTTAGCTGCCACTTGACAATGTTTTCCAGGAGCATAAATCTTTCTCTCTCTCGGGAGGGTGAGGCAATGATCAAGGCAAATGATCCCAGTAACTGTGTTTGATCATCATCAGTTGATAACTCAGTTGCCTCTCCCCTTCTTCATCACCCACTCTCAACTCCTTATGGGCACAAGGCAGCATTCCAAAGTGGTTTAGATATTGAGGTTCTGACACCTGACTGCCTGGGTTAATCAAGTTAACAAATATAAAGTGCTTAGTGCCTGGGACTTGGTCAATACTGAGCAAGCATGAGCTATTGTAATATCTCTACATCCTCTGCAGGGAAGTAGTGGTCAGCTGTTGTGTAACCTCTTTATGGAGGTTACCAGTTGATATGGCTTGGCTGTATCCCCACCCAAATCTCATCTCGAATTCTCATGTATTGGTGGGAGGGCCCCAGTGGGAGGTAATTGAATCATGGGCAAATCTTTCCTCTGCTGTTCTCGTGATAATGAATACGTCTCAGAGATCTGATGGTTTTAAAAAGAGGAGTTCCCTTGCATGAATTCTCTCTCTTTGCCTGTTACCATCCATGTAAGACGTGACTTGCTTTCTCTTGCCTTCTGCCATGATTGTGAGGCTTCCCCAGCCATGTAGAACTCTAAGTCCAATTAAATCTCTTTTGTAAATTGCCCTGTCTTGGGTATGTCTTTATCAGCAGTGTGAAAATGGACTAATACAGCAGATTGCTACCAAGAGTAGGGTGCTGATGAAAAGTTACCTGAAAATGTGGAAGCGACTTTGGAACTGGCTAACAGGCAGAGGTTGGAAGAGTTTGGAGGGTTCACAAGAAGACAGGAAAATGTGGGAAAGTTTGGAACTTCCTAGAATCTTGTTGAATGGCTTTGACAAAAATGCTGATAGTGATATGCACAATAAGGTCCAGGCTGAGGTGGTCTCAGATGGAGATGAGGAACTTGTTGGGAACTAGAGCAAAGGTGACTCTCTTTAGGTTTTAGCAAAAAGACTGGTGGCATTTTGCCCCTGCCCTAGAGATTTGTGAAACTTTGAACTTGAGAGAGATGATTTAGGTTTTCTGGTGGACAAAATTTCTAAGCAGCAAAGCATTCAAGAGGTGACTTGGGTGCTGTTAAAAGCATTCAGTTTTACAAGGGAAGCAGAATATAAAAGTTTGGAAAGTTTGCAACCTGACAATGTGATAGAAAAGACAATCCAGTTTTCTGAGGAGAAATCCAAGCTGGCTGCAGACATTTGCATAAGTAATGAGGAGCCGAATGTTAATCCCCAAGACAATGAGGAAAATGTCTCCAGGTCATGTCAGAGGTCTTCATGGCAGCCCCTCCCATCACAGGCCTGGAGGCCTAGGAGGAAAAAGTGGTTTTGTGGGCTAGGCCCAGGGTCCCTGTGTTGTGTGCAGCCTAGGGACTTGGTGCCCTATGTCCCAGCCACTCAAGCCAGGGCTGAAAGGGGCCAACATAGAGTTTGGGCTGTGGCTTCAGAGGGTGCAAGCCTCAAGCCTTAGCAGCTTCCACTTAGTGTTGGGCCTGTGAGTGTATAGAATTCAAGAATTGAGGTTTGGGATCCTTTGCCTAGATTTCAGAAGTTTATGGAAACACCTTCATGTCCAGGTAGAAGTTTGCTGCAGGGTGGGGCTCTCATGGAGAACTCTGCTAGGGCAGTGCAGAAAGGAAATGTGGGGTTGGAGCCTCCAGATAGAGTCCCTGCTGAAGCACCACCTAGTGGAGCTGTGAGAAGAGGGCCACCATCCTCCAGACCCCAGAATGGTAGGTAGATCCACTGACAGCTTGCACCATGCACGTGGAAAAGCTGCAGACACTCAATGCCAGCCCATGAGAGCAGCTGGGAGGGAGGCTGTACCCTGCAAAGCCACAGGGCACAGCTGCCCAAGACCATGGGAACCCACCTCTTGAATTAGCGTGACCTGGAAATGAGACGTGTAGGTCAAAGGAGATAATTTTGGAGCTTTAAAATTTGACTGCCCCGCTGAATTTCAGACTTGTGTGGGGCTTGTAGCGCCTTTTGTTGGGCCAATTTCGAATGGCTATATTTATCCAATGCCTGTACCCCCAATGTATCTAGGAAGTAACTAACCTGCTTTTGATTTTACAGTCTCATAGGTGGAAGGAACTTGTCTTGTCTCAGATGAGACTTTGGACTGCAGACTTTTGAGTTAGTTCTGAAATGAGTTAAGACCTTGGGGGACTGTTGGGAAGGTATGATTGGTTTTGAAATGTGAGGATATGAGATTTGGGAGGGGCCAAGTGTGGAATGATATGGTTTGACTGTGTCCCCACCCAAATCTCATCTTGAATTCCCACGTATTGTGGGAGGGACTCAGTGGGAGGTAATTGAATCATGGGGGAAAGTCTTTCCCATGTTTTTCTCATGATAGTGAATAAGTCTCATGAGACCTGATGATTTTAAAAAGAGAAGTTCCCCTGCACAAGTTCTCTCTCTTTGCCTGCTGCCATCCATGTAAGATGTGACTTGTTCTTCTTTGCCTTCTGCCATCATTGTGAGGCTTCCCCAGCCACATGGAACTGTAAGTCCAATTAAATCTCTTTCTTTTGTAAATTGCCCAGTCTCAGGTATGTCTTTATCAGCAGTGTGAAAATGGACTAATACACCAGTGTAGCTTCTAGGACCTTCAAGTGCCCTTTTTCCTCTTCACTTTTTCAAATTTCCCAGGTGACCCAGCTAGAGGCTATTTACCATTGTAGAATCCTGAAGCTCTCTGAGAGCATGAAGAAAGCTATGGACCTCAATTCTGCATATAACTCCTGGAATTCATAAACTCCTAAATACCATTTCTGTACCTCAAGTCAAGAGCCCCACGTTTGAGGATGATTTTATCAAGTAGAGTTTGGTTTCTTTTGGGGGGGTGGGGAAGGGATATTGCAGGTTACCATCATTTCTTGGTATATGTATATTTTTATATAATGTGAGTAGTTTCCTTAACAGATGTGTATTGGGTGATACAATCAGATAATTTAAATCTATTAATATATAACCTCAATTGGATTAAGTTTTAGAGGTATGCACAGTAATAAGTGCATGGGCTCTATAATGGGGCTACCTGGATTCCAGCCCCAATTCCATCACTTATTGTGTTACCTAACAAGTTGCCTAACTTGTCTGTTCTGTTTTTCATCTGTAGAATAAAGATAAAAATAATTCTAACCATATGATGTTATTTAAATGGTTAATGATTAAGTACAACTATATATATGAAGTTAGCACAGTACCTAGAATATAGTATGTTTTCAATAAATGTTAGCTACCACTAAATGGCAAATTTATCCTTTTATTCTCATTTAAAATTATTTTCACAATGATATGGTTAGGCTTTGTGCACCCACCAAAATCTCATCTTGAATTGCAATCCCAATAATCCCTATAATCCCCATATGTCAAGGGAGAGACAAGGTGGAGGAAATTGAATCTTGGGGACAATTTCCCCCATGTTCTCATGATAGTGAGTGAAGTATCACAAGATCTCATGGTTTTATAAGGGGCTCTTCCCCTTTCACTTGGCACTTCTCCTTCCTGCTGCCTTGTGAAGAAGGAGCCTTGCTTCCCCTTTGCCTTCTGCCATGATTGTAAGTTTTCTGAGGTCTCCCCAGCCATGCTGAACTGTGAGTCAGGTGAAGACTGTTTCTCTATAAATTACCCAGGCTTAGGCAGTTCTTTTTTTTTTACTTTTTTTAAAAATATACTTTAAGTTCTAGGGTACATGTGCACAAAGTGCAGGTGTGTTACATAGGTATACATGTGCCATGTTGGTTTGCTGCACCCATCAACTTGTCATTTACATTAGGTGTTTCTCCTAATGTTATCCCTTCCTCTGTCCCCTACCCCCTGACAGGCCCTGGTGTGTGATGTTCCCTGCCCTATGTCCAAGTGTTCTCATTGTTCAGTTCCCACCTGTGAGTGAGAACATGTGGTGTTTGGTTTTCTGTCCTGATAGTTTCTGAGAATGATGGTTTTCAGCTTCATCCATGTCCCTGCAAAGGACACGGACTCATCCTTTTTTATGGCTGCATAGTATTCCATGGTGTATATGTGCCACATTTTCTTAATCCAGTCTATCACTGATGGACATTTGGGTTGGTTCCAAGTCTTTGTTATTGTGAATAGTGCCACAATAAACATACGTGTGCATGTGTCTTTATAGTAACACGATTTATAATCCTTTGGGTATATACCCAGTAATGGGATGGCTGGGTCAAATGGTATTTCTAGTTCTAGATCCTTGAGGAATCACCACACTGTCTTCCACAACGGTTGAACTAATTTACACTCCCACCAACAGTGTAAAAGCCCTCCTATTTCTCCACATCCTCTCCAGCATCTGTTGTTTCCTGACTTTTTAATGATGGCCATTCTAACTGGCATGAGATGATATCTCACTATGGTTTTCATTTGCATTTCTCTGATGACTGGTGATGATGAGTATTTTTTCATGTGTCTGTTGGCTGCATAGATGTCTTCTTTTGAGAAGTGTCTGTTCATATCTTTTGCTTGGGCAGTTCTAAAACGGACTAATACTCACAATTAGACAATGCTGCAGATCTCATGAAGTTGTGACAATGAATAATGCTTTCCTGAAGCTTTTTAGACTGACAAGCAGGAATCTAAAAATCTTCTATCCTCTCTAACTGCAAAGAAGAAATCTATGGATGAGGATAAATATAGAATCTCCTATTTTTAGGGAAGCTGACATTGGGGACATTTTCTTTCAAGCCTTAAATATTTTAATACCTAGGTGCTTATAAGTAAGCTGCCACCATTCTGTGTTTGTTTAATGGCATGCACAGGTTCCAAATTTCTATTACCAAGTCATGTTGTGGGAAAGCTGTATTTGAACAGCAAGAAGAACCACAGTGCTCTGCATGACATTCATTGACAGCTACCCAGCTCTGGCCCACAGTGACAGCCAAATTTTATAATAAAATCTGGCCACTTATTGCCAGCCAGAAAGAAAATGCCATGTTTCATAGTTTATTTCTTCCTCCTGAATTTACACTAATAACTTCCTTTAAACCAAATACATGACCTACAATGTACCAGAGGCCCAGGACCTTTTATCCTCTTGCCTGCAGACAATGTTAAGCTCAGTTCCTAGGTGGAAGGTTCATGTTCTGAGTGAATCAATATTTCCTACAGTTTTCCTGTAGTCTGTAAACAAATTAGTCTATAAGCATCGAAGACATTATGAATTGCACTGTTTTCTAGCTCTAGATTCCTTAAGATCTGAATAAACAAAATCTTACTTGGATTCATTTTATTTGCAAGACCCTGAAAGAGCCTAGATAAATCTCCTCATAATTAGGAAGAAAATACTTATTTGCGGATAAATTATTTTACATCTAAATTAGCTTGTATCTCCAGAAATCTTGTCTCCGGTGTGATAAGCCATAAATAATGACCAATTTCATGTTGGTGAAATTAAAAATCATGAAAATCTACTCAAAGCAATTTACAACTTGACAGAGAAAAGAGATTCTGTTTAACATGCAGTAAATTTCTCCTCCACTGAATTCAGACTAAAGCTGAGAAAGGGTGAGAAGAGAGAGAAAACAAAGTAAAATTTGGTCCTTTCTTCCCTGAAGCTTCAATATTCGGCTTGAGTATATGCTCTTTTCCCAAGTGAGAAAACAGTCCTCGCACCCTTTCAAGTGTTTTCCTTTCCTTTGAAGTATTTGATGTTTTCGGGAGCACTGGGAGGTCGTTTTCTTTGGATTTCTGTTTTCTAATTTTCCTCATTTTTGTTTGTGCTTTGACATGGGTGCAGAACTACTGTATCTCCGGAGAAAGCACCTTGGGGCTCATTGTAGGTTCTGGTTACATAGTAAATATTCCTTTCTGCAGCCTGCACACTGTTATCTCAACTCAAATGCTAAGCTTTCATTGTGAGCCATCTATTCACAGGGGTATGAGAGCAGCCTGGACTGTACCCCACAATGAGCAATACAGATCGTATTATCTGCCCCAAAGGAGACATTTATTTATCTGTGGCCTCTTCTGCCCACACCTGATTACAAGCCAAACTTCTGGACACTGCAGAGGCCCTCACCAGAAACGCAAGCCACTGCTTAGTCCAGTAATTAGTCTTTTACTCCAATCTGCTCTTGCTACTGGCATTTCTTCCATTCTTAATTACCACACTTGTCACCCAGATGCCGGTAGGATGAATGGCACAACCCATATCATGCGACAGAACCACTCTCTCAGCAAATATCCTGTGCAGGTATGAGAAGTACCAAGAATATAAAGGGGGAACATCAGCTGAGAGCTGGGGAGGGAAATCATTCTGAGCTGAGCGAGGTAGGCCCTGCCAGCCTCTTCCTTGGGTCATTGCATCTTCCTGGGGAACTCAGATCGATGAGCCTTTACATTTATGCTGCAAATTTTGGTCTCCTCACCTGCCAGGTTAAGCATGAAGGTGTCCCACATGACTCACCTGGGGGTACTGCTTTCTAGTGTTGCAGTGAATTGATCTGCTGCTTTTATTCGGTTAAGGTGGGTCAAAATGACACCCCAGCGAAAGTTTGCAAAAAAAAAAAAAAAAAAATACAATATCTAAGTGTTAGGTGTCCACAGACTCTTTCCCCCTTTGTCATTTAATATTTGTCTATTTGTTGAGCTTTGCTGCCCTTTTATCTCTTCTGAACCCATGATTTGAACCCTTCCTACTGATTTAATTATTTTCCCCTATATATGTTTTAAAAGGACAAATCCGCAAATGCACACAGCAGAAGAATAGCTGGGGTTACTGATCTGACATACCATTTTTGTATATAAGAAGAAGAATGTGTTGCTTTATTATTATTACCCCCTCCCCCTTCCACTAACCTCCCCTGTTTAAAAAATAACCTCGCTGTTTGTATTTGTTTCCTACTTCATCCTTATTTTCTGTGACTGCAGGTCTGTGTCTTGTTTTGTCTTACTGGGTGGAATTTATGTGACCCCATCATTTTGCTTCCTTTACTATTTTTCTTAACTGTACTCAGGAAATGAGCTTATAGATAGCTACAGGCATATCATTATAAGAATAGTTAAGACAGATTAATGATGTTTAGCTCTGTTCATGTGGCTGAAAGTTATATTTGATGATATGCTCCGATAAAAATAATTTTGTAATTAAAGCATAAAATATTGAATTAGCTATTTCATGATATTCACTACCATGAATCTTGAAAGTGCCAAGTTCATTCTGCAGTTTTACATATGCTTAATTGCTTTTAGTAAGAAGAAAAATCTTAAATTATTTAAAATATAGTAATATATCATTACAGCTCCATGATGCTTCAATATCCCTTGATGTACATATTTTTATTCCCAATATCATGACACTATTTTAATTTTTTAAAAAAGATAATACATTTAATTCACAACATAATTTTTAGAGATGAGGAAACTCACTTCTGTTAAGCACTAATTGTTTCTAGGTATTTTATATACAGTCTATAATTTAATCCCATAGCAGCCCTGAAAATTTAATTTCCATTTTTTGGTTATCCTCATTTTCCAGGTAATAAAATTTCAGGCTTAGGTAAAGTAATTTTCACAGCTAGATGAGTGTAGGGCTGGGATCAAAATTCAGATCCATTTAGTTCCCACCCAGTGCCTGAAAACTCATGTAGTTTGTTAGGGAAATTGTAAACAAAGTCATGGGGATTAACTTGTAAATATTGCATTTCATGACTTGTTGAAATGAGGGGTCTGTGGGTCTAGCTTTATTAAAAAGTCAGGTTGTTAAGCCACTTAACTCATATGGCAGAGTAGAGGGATTAATTCAATGCGTTCAACAGGAGAACCTGCAGTTAGTGGCACAGGCAGCTCGGACACTGAGCAGAGAAGAGCAATTCAGAGATTTGTGGTTTCAGGGAGGTCAGAGAACAAACAGACTGATTTAGAGAAGAGGCAGAACAAGTAGATTGAAGGCCCCCTGTCATCATTTGGTGATTTAGAGGAAATAACAAGGCATTTTCTCCTGGTATTTGAAAATTAGGACTTGTTCTATTATATTTCATTGAGAGCAAGCTTAGAAGCAAAACAATAATTAAAAATGACTGAAAAAGATGCAAGGAAGCAAAGAAAAACAGGACTGAAAGAAAATACAGTTACCTCAAAATATTATCAGCAGTTATGTCTGGGAGTAAGGGTATGTATTAGAATATTTTTTCTCTTTATATCTTTTTTACCTTACAGAATCTATTTATTATATACCATAAATACAGTATGTATTTATACTGGTAATACAGAATGGTGGTTTATAGAATGAAAGTTAATATAGAATGATGGTTAAGTGCTTTGAAAGCAAAACATAAATTTTAAACCCAATTTTACAACTTATTTAGTTTTGCTACCTTTGGCAAGTTATATAGCCTCTTTGGCCATCATTACATTTATTTATAAAATTACTCAATATATGGTAACTTGCTATAATTGATATAATAATAATTATTATTATTCCTAGTACCTAAAAAATTGCTATTCTTAATGGAATTAGTTTTCTGCTTTTTATGCAAATGAACTACTTATTTTGAGTAGTTGAAAATAAAAGTATAATATTTCCTAAATACATTTTTCTCCTAAAGATGCCCATGCCCTCAACTACAATGTTCACCTCTGTCCCCAACCCACAGTGCCACAAAACAACTGGTGGTGGTATCTCGTCAGAAGGGGAAGTCTAAAGGAGAAATTGTGCAAGCTCAGCCAGACTATGTCAAACCCTCCTCGGTGACTAATGCTGGGGAGCCTGCAGGGGCTCAATACCTGTGCTATAAACTCACGCATGATTGCCTCAAAAGTTCCAACTGTGTCTTCCCTTTGTGAAACCCAGTAAGCCTTCAATACATATTTAAACATATCACTCTTTGTATATGTGTAAACCAAGCATATTCCAAGACTCTCCGTGGACCACATCTGGCACAGCATTGCAGTAGGACAGTCCTGCAACAAAATGTAACTAACGTAATTCCAAGTTTACTTACATCTCTCAAATAACATCACTGTTGTCAGTCTGCAATACTGACACAGCACTCAAAAACCAACGTTTTGTTTCTCAAAAAGAAATTCCCAAGGTTTAATTTTTCTTTGAATCATCTCCTTTGCCCTATTTGTCTTGTTCTCCCCCTCTGGCAACCCAAGGCTTCCTCTAAGGTTCTCCATCACCTACTAATTTTATACTCTCTGTCAAAACTGCCTCTCACATCATACTGTGTAAGTTCCTCTTTGCTTTCTCCCACTCCAACTAGCTTATTCTACTTTTTCCTCTGGGGTAAGTCATGCCGTTTTGATTGAAAATATTTTAGTTCTCCCTGCTCCCATCTCTCAATAATACACCTATCTGCTGATTATGGCTGATGGGGCTGAAGAGGGAATATAGAATAAAATAGTTTTTATTCCAGTTGCACGTGGCAATTGTGCCACACTTAAAATAAGCACCTGGGTGATCTCTCTGATTTCAAAGGTATGTTGTCATCCTAAACTATTAGATATTCAGCAAATATCTTGATCTCATTATGTTGCTATAGTAATAAAAATAATAGGTACAATTAATTAAGTGCCTACTATGTCCTGGGCACTGTACTGAGTATTTAGGGCATTCTATTTTATTTAATCTTAATAACAGCCTTCTGAAAGATTAAGTAACTTTTCTAAAGTGGTGTAGTAAGTGGTAGAATTAGGATTTCATCTGAATTTCAAGTCTACATAACTCCAAAGCCCATGAGTTTAATGACAATACTATTTCTAATTAATTAGAAGAGTAGGTCTGCTGGTTAAATAAAATAATCAGCCATGGTCCAAACCTGGGTTGGTATCTGAGGTTATTATCAGCTGGATGACTCTGTTCTACTCTCCTTTATAGGATGGCATTAATATGATAATTTTTTCAAGTATAAACAAATGCAAGAACAGAAGCAGATTGTGTTACATCTGTTACATATCTGATTTCTTCTGTAAGGGTTTATGACTGATAAACTTCTGAACAGAGCAGCATTAAGGACAAAACTCCTTTAATTGATGTTGAGGGCTTCAGGTTTTCTATGTTTGAGTTTTGTTTTGTTTTGTTTTTTAAATAAATAAAGCCTCCCTAGTCATAGATCCTACAGCATTTGAGCTTTTGGGTTTAGATACAATTATGTTTGAGCTTCCACAGCGTAAGTTGGCTCTTGCTTTTGACATACATTGAACATTTCTTTATGGGATGACCATATTAACACAGGTCTGTAAAATTCAGTCATTCTGGGTCCAAATAAATGTGTGGAGAGGACCTATTAGACATTTCCAGACATAACCAGATTTGTTACTTCAAATCATTACATCAGATATATTAGTATCTTTTTGTTCATCCTTGCATACAACCTTTCTGCCAGGTGTCACTAAACGTTAATTTTGCTGTGGATTCCTGACTGTTTGTGTGTGTGTGTGTGTGTGTGTGTGTTAGTGTGTGTGTGTGCATGTGAAGTACTTAGTATGCATATCTATAACCTTTCTATTTATGTAAAATTCATCAGACTAGAAATCTTAAAGGACACTTTTTTTACTGTAGTTTTTAAATTTTTCTCTCTAGTCTTGGTTGGAAGCATTGTAAAAATGGCTTCTTAGCGAATTCAGACCTACTACTGATGCCAATCATAGCATAGTGCAGAAAATGCATAGGGTATAAATTACTGAAATAAAGTGATTAAAATGCTTTCAGGCTCCAAAGAAAAGATGGCTTCTCTAGCAGGATATGAGTCAGAGGGTATTACTTGATTACTAAGACAATCCCTTCATCCCTGATGAGTAAATATAGAGCCCATGAGAGGTTCTGCATTGACCCATGGATTTCACTCAGGTGGTTCCAGCAACTCTGGGGAAATGATACAAGATTAACCTGGGTATTTTAGAAAGAGTCCTAGAAGATTTTAGCATGCTGTCATCTACATTAGTGTGTTAAAATGGTGTCATTGAGCTAAATCCAAGTTGACATACTGAACAGTGACAATTTACCATGACCGTGAAAGGCTTTTGCAGGCTCTGCCTTTCAACTAATACCAGACCAGGTTAGTTGTGTTCTCTTTTCCTTTAGCTTTAAACTCCGTAAGGGCTCTTCACATGTTGTTGAGTCGTCATATTTTCTTGCCTTCTGGTTACGCTACTCAGAACTTTTGACTGTGACCTTTTCAGGTTCCCGTGTATCTTTTGACCACAAATTGGAGCCACAGGTATTACTTGAATTTGTTTAATGTAGGCATTAACCTCAGATTGTTTGAAAAGAACTACGATTCCTCCAAAATGCATTTCTGCCTATAAGCTTTTCGTGTCCTTTCAGCTCATTCTGTTGCTGTCTAGTGATCAGGCCTGGGGAAGTGAGGATAAATATGCAGCATTATCAGGAGGGGCCAGAGCTAGTGACAGAAATGCAAAGCCCCACTCCGTGATTGATTTTCTCCCCAACCCTAGGTTTGGACAGCTGGACAAAGATATTAAATCTGAATTGCACCGTATATTTGAATTACACTGTATATTTGGAAAAAAATTGGAGCGTAAAGAGTAAAATGGAGATTGAAGTAAGTACTTTAAGAGTGAGGACTAATTCTGAATATTAAACCAGAAAGGCTCAGGGTCTAGCCTCTTATCATATGAGGGTTTGATGGAAACCTAATACTAGCCTTTTGAGTGGTTTCAAGTGTTTCAGGTTCTGTGTGTGTGTGTGTAACAGGGACACTGACAGATGGAAGAGTGAGCATGAGAGCAGAGTGACACAGAGAGCAATTCACATGTGAGATATTTGATGTAACTGGGGAAGATGAGAAAATTCAGGCATGCACAGCAAAGCGAAGGAAGTCTACCTGAGTTACCCATTTTTAACACATCCGTTTAGAATATGCTAATGTATTTCTTGTAATTGTTTTTACAGTAAATTTGAGAAGAATTATTTTCTTTTTTTAATGAAATGAAAAGTTTATTATTTGAAAAGATAAACAAGATTATTTTCACAGAAGAAAAGCTGTTACTCAAAATTCATGAGTCAATCCAATTATTCTCATTCATGTGGATTTCATTCACACACATAGAGTTCACATAATCATAATGGGAACAATTTGTGTTCTCTGCTCAACAAGCATTATACCAAATGTGTTCTTTCAGTATAGTTTCCAAAGTCATTTTCATTTTTAATGGCTATAGATTAAGTAGTTGTTTTCTATTTTTATAGTTTTGGTTTGTCACTGTTATAACTAAAGCTTTAGTGAACATATTCTTGAACACAACTTTTATTCAATTACTTAAGATAAATCTCCAGAAGCTAATGTTTTGGTTACAAATATGATTTTTTTTAAATCGATCTTGAAATTACTTGCCAAATCACTTCCCCAAAGAAGAAAAAGTAGTGACAATATGCCAGTATATATATTACAACTTTTGCTATAATCTTGTTGTTAGATTTCATAATTTAAAGATATTTTTCAAACCCCAAAGATTATATCACAGTTTAACTTTTTAAAAATTATTGGTAAGGTGGATTCATTATACATGTATTCATTTTTCTGTTCTTTTAAAAAATTTTTTTAACTCCTGGGGAGCATTTTGTTTTTATTTTGTTAAATTTACTACTTCTGGTTTTGTGTTATCAGCCTAAACTTTTAAAAATCCTCATCTAAGTTTTTGTCAAGTAATTCACTCTACAATTTCATAACATGATTATTTATGCCCTCATCTAAACTCTGATTAAAAAAAAACCCCACTATCTGTAAAACTCAAATTTAGTTCTGCTCTATTTATTATTAATTATCCTTTTCTTCTACTAATTTGGGATTTGGTTTGTTTTCTAGTTCCTGGAGACGCATAATTAGGTTATTTATTTCAAATCTTTCTACTTTTTTGATGTAGACATTTATTGCTATAAACTCTCCTCTTAGCACTTCTTTTGCTATATTCCATGGGTTTTGGCATGCTGTGTTTTTTTATTTGTTTCAATAATTTATTTAATTCTTTTCTTAATTTATTTATTGGCCCAGTAGTTATTCAGGAGCCTGTTGTTTAAATTCTATGTATTTGTATAGCATCCAAGTTCCTCTTGTTATTGATTTCTAGTTTTATTACATAGTGGTCTGAGGAGACACTTAATATGATGTCAATTTTCAACATTTTGTTGAGATTTGTTTTGTGGCCTAATATGTGGTCTATCCTGGAGGATATTCTGAGCATTAATGAAAGGACTATTTTGCAACTATTGGATGAAATATTCTGTAAATGTCTGTTAGGTCTGTTTGTTCTATGGTGCATATTAAGTCTGATGTTTGATGTTGACTTTCTGCCTAGATGATCTGTCCAAGGCTGAACGTGGGGTGAAGTCCCCAACTATTATTGTATTGGGTTCTATTTGTTTAGCACTGTTAATATTTGCTTTATATATCTGGGTAATCTGGCATTGGGTGCATATAGTTACAATTATTATATCTTCTTGCTGATTGACTCCTTTATCATTACATAAGGACCTTCTTTTTCTTTTTATGATTTTTGACATAAAATAGGTTTCATCTGATATAAGCATCACTACTCCTGCATGTTTTTGGTTTCTATTTGCATGGAATTTTTTTGCATCTCTTCACTTTCAGTCTGTGTCATTACAGGTAAAGCAAGTTTCTCATAGGCAGCATATAGTTGTGTCTTGGTTTTTTGGTCCATTCAGCTAGTCTATATCTTTTATTTTTTATAATTTCAACTTTTATTTTAGACACAGGGGGGTACATGTGCAGATTTGTTACATGGGTATATTGAATAATGCTGAGGTTTAGGGGATGAATGATGCTAATGAGTGAGCAGAGTACCTGATAGTTTTACAATATTTGCTCCCATCTATCCCTCCCCACTATAGAAGCCCTGTGTCTATTGTTGCCATCTTTATGTTCATGAGTACCCATTGTTTAGTTCCCACTTATAAGTGAGAATATATAGTATTTGTTTTTCTGTTTCTGTGTTAATTTGCTTTGGATAATGGTCTCCAGCTGCATTCATATTACTGCAAAGGACATAATTTCACTCTTTTTTAAGGCTGCATAGTATTCCATAGAGTATATACACCGCATTTTCTTTATCCAATCCACTATTAATGGGCACCTAGGTTGATTCCATGTCTTTGCTATTGTGAATAGTGTTGCAATAAACATACACATGCATGTGTCTTTATGGTAGAATGATTTATGTTCCTTTGAGTACATATCCAGTGATAGGATGGCTGGGTCAAATGGTAGTTCCACTTTAAGTTCTTTGAGAAATCTCCAGACTGTTTTCCACAGTGGCTGAACTAATTTGCCTTCCCACCAATAGCATATAAATGTTCCTTTTTCTCTGCAGCCTTGCCAGGACTTGTTTTTTGTCGTTTTAATAATCGCCATTCTGACTGGTGGTAAGATGGCATATCATTGTGGTTTTCATTGGCATTCCTCTGATGATTAGTGATAATGAACATTTTTCCATATGCTTGTTTCCATATGCTGCTTGTATGTCTTGTTTTCAGAAGTGTCTGTTCATATCATTTGCCCATTTTTTTTAAAGGGGTTGTTTGCTTTTTGCATGTTGATTTGTTTAAGCTCCTTATAGATTCTGGATGTTAGATATTTTTCAGGTGCATAGTTTGTGAATATTTTCTCTCATTCTGTGGGATGTCTGTTTACACTTGTTGATAATTTCTTTTTCTGTGCAGAAGCTCTTTAGTTTAATTAGGCCCCATTTGTGAATTTTTGGTGTTTTTTTTATTGCTTTTGAGGACTTACTCATAAATTCTTTCCCAAGGCCAATGACTACAATAGTGTTTTGTAGGTTTTCTTCTAGGATTCTTAGAGTTTGAGGTCTTACGTTTAAATCTTTAATCCATCTGGAATTCATTTTTGTATATGGTGAAAGATAGGGATCCACTTTCATTCTTCTGCATATGGTTAGACAGCTATCCCAGCATTATTTATTGAATAAGGGATTTTTATTTATTGAATAAGGAGATTTTCATAATTTTGTTGAAGATTAGATGGCTATATGTTTGTGGCTTTACTTCTGGGTTCTCTATTTTGTTCCATTAGTCTGTGTGTTTGTTTTTGTAACAGTATCATGATATTTTATTTGCTGTAGCCTTGTAGTATATAAAGTCAGGTAATTTGATTTCTCTAGCTTTTTCTTTTTGCTTAGGATTACTTTGGATATTTGGACTCTTTTTTGGTTCCATATGAATTTTAGAATAGTTTTTTCTAAATCTGTGAAAAATGATGTTAGTAGTTTGATAGGAATAGAGTTGAATCTGTAGATTGGTTCTTTCAATATTGACATTGGAACCAAGAAATTGATTCTTCCAATTCATGAACGTGGAATGCTTTCCCATTAGTTTGTATCATTCTAGAATTTTTTCACAGTGTTTTGTAATTCTTTTAGAGATCTTTCACTTCCTTGGTTAGCTGTATTCCTAGGTATTTGTGTGTGTGTGTGTGTGTGTGTGTGTGTGTGTGTGTGTGTTAAATGGGATTGCATTCTTGATTTGCCTCTCAGCTTGAACATTATTGGTATATAGAAATGCTACTGATTTTTGTACATTATTTTGTATCCTGAAACTTTACTGAAGTTGTTTATCAGTTCCAGGAGCCTTTTGGTAGCGTCTTTGTGGTTTTCCAGTTATAGAATAACAACTTCAGTGAAGAGAGATAGTTTGACTTCTTTTTTTCCCCTGTTTGGATACCTTTTATTTCTTTCTCTTATCTGATGCTCTGGCTAGGACTTCTAGTATTATGTTGAACAGGTGTGGTGAGAGTAAGCATCCTTGTCTTGTTCTGGTTCTCAAGGGGAATTGTTCCAGCTTTTGCCCATTCATTCAATATGGTGTTAGATGTGGGTTTGATGGCTCTTATTATTCTGAGCTATGTTCCTTTGATGCCTAGCCTGTTGTGGGCGTTTCAGATGAAGGGATGTTAGATTTTATGGGAGGCTTTTTTTCACACTTATTGAGATGATCATATGGCTTTTGTTCTTAATTCTCTTTATGTGGTGAATCACATTTATTGATTTGAGTATATTGCACCAACCTTACATCTCAGGAATTAAGCCTACTTAATCACAGTGAATTAACTTTCTGATGTGCTGCTAGATTTGGTTCGCTAGTATTTTCTCAATGATTTCTGTGTCTATGTTCTTCAGGGATAATGGTTTGTAGCTTTGCTTTTTCACTGTGTCTTTGCCAGGTTTTGGTATCAGGGTTATGCTGGTTTCATAGAATGAGTTAGGGAGGAGTCTCTTCTTGATTTTTTTTAGAATAGTTATAATAGGATTGGTACTAGCTCTTTGTATATCTGGTGGAATTTGGCTGTGAATCCATCTGGTCTGGGCTTATTTTGGCTGGCAGCTTTTTAATTACTAATTCAATTTCAGAACCTGATATTTGTTTGTTCAGGGTTTCAATTCCTTCCAGATTCAATCTTGGGAGTTATGTGTTTCCAGGAATTTATCCATTTTCTCTAGATTTTCTAGTTTGTGTGCCTAGATGTCTTCATAATGTATGAGGTTTTTTTTTTTTTTTTTTTTTTTTTTTTTGTATTTCTGGTTGTGCTTCTTTGGATCTTTCTCTCTCTCTGTTTTATTAGTCTAGCTAAGAGTCTATTAATCTTGTTTATTCTTTACAAGAATAAACTTTTTGTTTCATTGATTCTTTGTATAGATTTTTTTGGTCTTAGTTTCTTTCAGTTCTGCTCTGATTTTGACTATTTTCTTCTGCTAGCTATGGGGTTAGTTTTTTCTTGTTTTTCTAGTTACTCTAGGTGTGATGTTAGGTTTTTAAAAAGCTTTCTAACTTTTTGAGATAGGGATTTAGCACTATAAACTTTCCTCAACACTTTTACTGCATCCCAGAGATTTTGATATGTTGTATCTCCATTTTTATTTATTTCAAATAATTTTTAAATTTCTATTTTAATATTTTTACCCCAAAATCATTTGGGAGCAAATTTTTAAATTTCCATGGAATATTGTGTTTTTTTAGGGATCTGCTGAGCATTTTTATTTTTATTGTACTGTTTTCTGAGAGTATGATTTGTATGATTTCATTTTTCTTAATTTATTGAGACTTGGTTTATTAAGTATGTGGAAAATCTTAGAGTATGTTCTGTGTGCAAATTAGAAGAATGTGTATTTTGTGGTTATTGGGTGGAGTATTCTGTAGACTTCTATTAAGTCTAATTGGTCAAGTCTTGAGTTTAAGTCCAGGATTTCTTTGTTAGTTTTCTGCCTCAATGATCTGTCTAATACTGTTAGTTAAGTGTTGTAGTTCCCCTACTATTATTGTGTGGCTGTCTGAATCTTTCACAGGTTTAGAAGTACTTGTTTTATGAATTTGGGTGCTCCAATGCTGGGTTTGTGTGTATTTAGGATAGTTAAGTCTTTTTTGTAAAATTGAACCATTTATCATTATGTAATGCTCTTGTCTTTTTTTTTTTTTTTTTTTTTTTTTTTGCTGTTGTTGGTTTAATGTCTGTTTTATCTGATATAAGACCAGTGACCTCTGCTCCTTTTTTTCCCATTTTTTGATAGATATTTCTTTAACCTTTTACTTTGAGCCTATGGGTGTCCTTACATGTAAGATAAGTCTCTTGAAAAGAGCAGATGAATGGGTCTTTTTTCCTTTTAAATCCAGTTTGGCACTCTGTGCCATTTTAATGGGATGTTTAAATCATTTACATTCAAGGTTAATATGGATACGTGAGGTTTTGATCCTGTCATGAAGTTGTTTGCTGGTTGCTTTGTAGTTTCTATTGTGTACTTGCTTTATGGGGTGTCAACTATGTTGGTGGCTTAAGTGTGTTTTTGTGATAGCAGGTATCATTCTTTCATTTGCATGTTTAGAACTTCCTTAAGGATCTCTTATGAGGCTGGTCTAATGGTAACAAATTCACTTAGCGCTTGCTTGTCTAGAACAGATTTTATGTCTCTTTCTCTTAGAAAGCTTAGTTTGGTGGGATATGAAATTCTTGACTAGAAATTTCTTTGGTTAAAGAATGCTGAATATAGACCCCTAATCTCTCCTGGCTTGTAAGGTTTTAGCTGAGAAGTCTGCTGTTAGCCTAATGGGGTTTCCTTTGTGTCTTATCTGACCTTTTTCTCTAGCTACTAATAAGACATTTTTCAACATTGACCTAGGACAGTCTGGTCACTATTTGTTTTGGTGATGTTTGTTTTGTACAGTATCTTGCAGGTGTTCTCAGGATTTCTTGTATCTGGATGTCTCCTTCACTAGGAAGATTAAGGAAATTCTCTTAAATTATTCCCTCAAATATATTTTTCAGGTTGTTTACTTTTTCTTGGGTTCAAAAGACTAGTCTTCAAGCTCTGGAATTCTTTCTTCTTCTTAGTCCAGTCTATTGATAAAGCTTTCAATTGTATTTTGAAAAATATAGTGAGTTTTTTTTAACACTATAAGTTCCGATTGATTTCTTTTTAATATATTTACCTCTTCTTTCATTTTTTGGATTGATTTGGAAGTTTCTTTGTGTTGATTTTCATCCTTGTCTTGGATCTCATTGAACTTCCTTGAAATCTGTGCTTTGAATTATTTGTGTCAATTCTGAGTTTCCATTTTGGCTAGAGCCCATCAGTGGAGAGCTAGTGTTATCCTTTGGTGATGCCAATAAGTTTATATTTTTCATGGTGCCGGAATTCTTGTGCTAGTTCCTTCTCATCAGGAGATGCTGGCACTTCTAATTTTTATAATTATTTTCTTGAGGGTAGCATTTTTTCTTCTTATTTCTTTCTCTATAATATTATTTTTTCTTCTTTCCCTCCGCCTACCCCCAAGGGGGTTTAGAGTGTAGAGAATCCTGGGTAGGGTCATTTGGCTGTGCTTCTATAGCCCTCTGGACTTTTAGCAAGTTTTATATTGGGCTGTGTAGTATAACCTATGAGCCAGTAGACGGCGCTTAAGGGTAAGAGCCAGCTGCAGCCAGCTAGGCTAGGTATATGCTTCATCCTTGCTTACTGGGAGAAGCTCTCTGTTGCTTCAGGCAATGGACTGATCCATGAAATGCAGAGTGGTCTGAGCTCCCTGCTCAGCCCCAGGAGTGCTGGGAGCATGATTGGCTGGGCCAGACCAAGCAGGCCCACCTGCATGTCCCCCAGTGGCAGGTACAAGCACCAGCACTGGGAGAATCCAGTGGCTCGCCACAAAACATCCAAAGGTGTGCCTAAGCATGGAGCCGGGAAACTTCCTCAACCTAAAGTTCATTGCAAGGGTGGGGGTGCAGGAGATTGGTGGCCTAAGCTCCTAATCCAGGAGAGTAGGTTCTCCAGGTGCCTAGAGATCTGTCTGGTCATGGAGTGTACCACAGTCTCTGCAGAGAAAAGGTGGTGTGACTCAGGCTGGAAGTCCTGGTCTGCCTGGAGATATGTCTGAGTGTGGGGTGGAGAGGGCCCTGCTTCACCAGTCTCTGCACAGGAAGGGTGTGTTACCTCAGGTTGTCAGTTCAGGTTAGTGGGTGCTTGGAATTCCTGGAGATCTGCCTGAGTGTAGAGCAGAGACGGCCCCACTTCACCATAACCTCTGCACAGGAAGGGGAGTGTGGCTTAAGCTACTGATCCCTGTGAATGGGTGCTCTGACTGCCCAGAGATCTGCCTGGGCATGGGAATGGAGAAAGCCCCACTGTACCACAATCTCTGCACAGGAAGGTTGGGACAGCCAAAGCTGCCAGTCTAGTCAGTGGGTGATCCAAATGCTTGGAGTTCAGCCTGAAAATGGAACCGAGAGACCTCCACTGCACCAGAACCTCTGCCCAGGAAGGAGGGTGGGGTGCCTCAGATTGATATTCCATGAGAGCGGGTGCTCTAAATGACTTGAGATCTGCCTGAGTATGAAACAGAGAGGGCCTCACTGCACCATGATCTATGTCCAGGAAGGGTGGGGTGGTTCAGAGGGCTAGTCCAGGCAAGCGTGTGCTCTGAATGCCTGGAGTTCTGCCTGAGGTTGGAGCGGAGAGGGCCCCACTGCACCACAATCTCAGGGGAACAGGCTGGGAATGACACAGCAATGACACATGCAGCCCAGTTTCAGGTTGCCAAGCTAGCCCTAGCTACAAGTCTCATTTTCCAGAGAAACTGCAGCTGTAGTAGCTCTCCTCTCATCCCCAGTCTATAAGAGGGGAGAGCAGAATTCCAGCACCTACTGCTGAGGCACTTCCCACAGTTCTGGCTGTGGAGACCCCCTACTGCATGCCAGAGCAAGTGCTCCAATCTCTGGCCCAAGACTAAAATGCCTGCATGACCAGGCTACCAGGTCACCAAAGAATGTCTGACTTTGTATGTACCTGAATTAAAAATGGCATCCTGTTCTTGGTCTGGGGTCTGAAAAAATGCCTGCAGCTTTTCTCAGTGTCTTTTCCTCTCAGTACTTCCAGTTGTCCCCCTAAGTTAGCCCTGGAGCTTGGGGGAAACAAAGTGCCCTCTTTCAGTCCAAGTTGCTCAGATTCCCAGTGGAAAGATGAGTGACAGAGGGAGGCTCTCTGCCTGTCTCATATACTGGGGCCTTTTATGAGCTGGACACCATCACAGGGGCTGTGTGCCCACATTCTACTCTCCAGGATCTGAGATGTCCTTCATGATTTTGGTGGATTCCCATTTTTCTCCTTGAATTGAGCTCAGAATTTCCAAGTGCCTGAATCACACTGAAATCTTCTAATATTCCATCTTAGAAAAACAATCAAAACAAAAAAACAACACAAAACTTTATCTTTTAGGGGAATTTAAACCATTTACATTCAGTGTTGTTATTGACAGGTGAGAACTTACTCCTGTCAGTTTATTTCCTGATTGTCTTGTATATCCTTTGTTCTTTTCTTCATTTATTATTTACCTTTACACATTGGTAGTTTTGTAGTGACAATGTTTGATTCATTTCACTTTCTCATTTGTATATCTGCTCTATGAGTGAGTTTTATACTTTCATGTGTTTTAATGATGATATTATCTTTTTGTTTCCAGATGTAGGACTATCTTAAGCGTTTCTTGTAAGGCCATCTAGTGACAATGAATTCTCAGTTTTCTTGTGTATGTGAGACTATTTCTCCTTCATTTTTGAAGGATAGCTTTGCTAGCTATAGTATACTTAACTGGAAGCTTTTTCTCTTTCTTTTCTTTTTTTCTTTTCTTTCTTTGTTCACTTTGAATATATCACTCCATTCTCTCTTGGCCTATAAGGTTTCTGCTGAGAGATCCACTATTAGTCCATTGGAGATTCCCTTATATTTCACTTGATGTTTTTCCTTTTCTGTTTTTAGAATTCTCTTTGTCTTTGACTTCTGACCAGTTTGACTTTAATGTGCTTTAGAGAAGACCATTTATTTGTGAATATCTGGGAATCTAGATGTCTATATCTTTTGCAAAATGTGGAAAGTTTTCACCTATTATTTTGTCAAATAAGTTTTTTATGACTTTGTTCATCTCTTTTCTTTATAGAACTCACAAAATTTGAATATTTGGTCCCTTAGTGGTGTCCCATATGTCGTGTAGACTTTCTTTATAACTTTTTCTTTGTCTGACTAGGTTACAAAAAAAAAAAACCTGTCTTCAAGTCCAGAAATTCTTCATTCTGCCTTATCTAGTCTATTGTTAAAGCTCTGAATTGTATTTTTTATTTTATTCAAGGCATTCTTCAGTTCCAGCATTTCTGTATTTTTATTATAATACCTATCCCTGTTGAATTTCTCATTCAGAACATTATTTTTTCCTTATTTCTTTGTATTATTTATCTTGTATCTCACTGAGTGAGTTTCCTTAATATTATTTTAAATTGTTTTTTAGGTATTTAATAGATTTTTATTCTTTGGGATTTGATACTAGGGATTTATTGTGTTCCTTTGAAGGTTTGATAATTCCCTGCTCTTTGTATCCTTATGTTAATACCTGCGTATTGGTTGTAATGCTTGTTTCTTTATGTTTTATGATTTGGCTTTTGTAGAGAAAGACATAGCTACAGTGTTGAGTAGGGTCTTTGGCTTTGATTCCAGGTGGGCACAGTAGTAAAATCTTATGTAATTTCTTTAGCTGTAGTCAGCATGAGTGGTGTCTGTGAGTTCCACAGTGGCTTAGGCTGTGGTTGTTAGTGGAAGCTGTGGTGAGGCCTTGCTAGAGATGGGGACACCAGGCAGATAGGTCCTTGGCACCAGTGATGACAGTGATGGGCTAAGCATGCTGGTCTTCAATCCCCTGAGTGGCATACATGGGTGCTAGCTATGGCAAATCTGTGTGGGCCAGTCCTTGGGCTTCCAGGTCACATGCTCAGGTGCTGTTGGTGGCAGCAGAAGGCCATCCTTGAACCTCTGAGTGGTGTACATGGTATCAGCAGTGGAAGTAGTGGCAGCAGGTCATCTTTTGGGCCCTTGAGCAGTGCATGCAAGTTCCAGTGGTGGTCATGGTGGACTAGGTAGGCTGCTTCCCCAGCTTCTAGGTGGTGGAAGTAGTGGCAGTAGCAGGCTAAGTGGGCTGGTCCCATGGCCTGCCACCACCCTGGGAGAAAGACACGCATGCTGGCAGAAGGCGAGATAGGCTCAACTTTATGCCCATGGGTGGCACACATGTGCACCAGTGGATGATGAGGATGTTCAATTCCCAGGCCCCCAGGTGACACATATGGGCACCAGTGGTGACTGACGGGGTAAACTTTTCTTCAGGCTCCCAGATGGTACACATGGGGACCAGCAGTGGTGGGTGGGGTGGATCAATTCCTAGGCCCTTGGACAATGTGTGTGAGCACTGGTGGCAGTGGCAGCAGGAAGGCAGGCCCATCCTCACATCCTCTAATGGTGTACATGAGCACCCACTATAGAAAATTGGGCAGTTCAATCCCCAGATCCCTGGATAGCATGCTTAGGTGCTGGAGGTGATGGTGGTGGGCAGAGCATGCTTGTCCTTATGCCCCTGGATGGTGCACATGGGGACCAATGGCAGTAGGAGGGGCAAGCCTGTACTCAAGCCCCAGGACAACACACAGGTAGGCCAGTCCCCAGGCTTTCTGAAAGTGCATGCAGGTGCATGTCAGCCCTGTTGCTGGGGTGGGGGTGAGGGATTGCTGCCGTGGCTGTGGCTCCAGGCAGGTAACTACCAGCCTCTGGGGGCCATGTACTTTGGCTCCCTTTGTCCTAGGAGCAGGCTCCCTGGTGTGCCATCCCACCTGATCCCTGGGGTATAGGACACAGCATAGGCTAGAGTGCTGGGGACCCAGCGACACCACTGGGAACAGCTGGCACTGCAATGTTGCAATCCTCTGGCTGGACATAGGGGAATGTCCATAGGGCTCCAGGGATATGGAGCTACAGGGGCTTTTGAGACCCAGAGTATGATGTAGTCTGGTCCTAGCTGGAGTTTCAAGATGGTATTATGTTGCAGCTGCTTGGGTCTCAGGGAGTGCCTGGGACCCTGTGCAAATTCCCTGTCTGGAACAATGTTTTTTTGTGGACTCCAGGTAGCTCTCTATACTTATCTTAGGGCCCATAAAAGTTAAGGGGTTCCCCTGTGGCTAGGATTGCAGGAATCCATGGTGGGAGTTTGGGCTGTTGTATATCTTTCACTTACCTTTTCCCCACGACAGGGTGTGGCTCTTGGCACTGAGCTGATCCCTGCCAGCTACTTGGTTTTCCTTTCCTTGTGTGCTTCATAGGGTCCCTGTTACTTCCCTTCCCTGCTGAATTCCAGTGTTCTCTGTTAGATACTCTGTTCGACATGTGGTTTTCTACTCACTGTTTTCATCCTTCGTTGTGAAGGGGGCAAGTACTGCATCCCTTTAGTCAACCATCTGGAAGCCCCCTTCCCAACTCTGTCGCTTATCTTCTACCTTTGATGCTTTTAGTTTTTACAATATGCATTTTTCTACTAAATTTTTGCCCTTTTAAAATTTTTTTTAGTTCTAAATATTCTAAGAAAACTTGCCCAAATGTGGGTCTAGTTCTACTGCCTGGCCCAGGAAATATACTTCATGCATATTTACATATAGATAATTTCTCAAAGCTAAAGGACTTGAGTCTCCAGACTGAAAAAGCCCATCAAGTGCCCAATAAAATGAATTCATTCTGGAGACTTTTATCTTTTATCTGGGAAATCATCTGTACTTTAAAAAAGACTTTCCATTTTCTTCTCTTTATCAGGAACTCCTGGATTTGGTCTCCTGGATTGATCTCCTATGAATGCTTTTCTTGTATTCCGTCTTTGACTTTTTGGTCTACCTTCTAGAAGATCTTCTTGGTTTTAATCTTTAAACCTGTAGAAGATGCGAGCCTGTAACTTAGGACCCCCACCACACTGAGGCATTCATTTGCTAGGGGATCTTGATTTTGAAGGCTCACAACTGAGCCCCACCCCAGCAGTTGCCCCTGTTAACTTTCCCAAAGTTATGCCCCATCTCGGGGGCAGCCTGCGTCTATTGACGAGTCGGTGTGTAGTTCTGAATACCGAGGATATTGCCTCAGTTGGAACAATTCTAAAGGTCATGCCAACTATAAAATTCCCTGAAGCCTCCAACCACATGTATTGGACAGTTCTTTCTCTCTGCCTGGTCCCACTTTCTTCACCCCTCAAAGGTTGTCTTCCCAAAAGTATTCCCCAGGAAACATGCTGCTTGAGAATTTCAGGGTCTCAGTGTCCATCTCATTGGGAAGCTAACCTATGACAAAACCCTTTTTTAAAAATCTTCCCATTTCTTAGTTTTCTCTTTCTAGGTATTAAATGTCCTGTATTGATTTCCTATGACTCTCACATTTGTTTTTCCCATATTGTTTGTCTTTTTGTTCCAAGTTTTGGGTGATTTCCACAATTTTGGACTTCTAGTTCTTGATTTTGGGGGGGTCATTTATTTCCAAGAGCTCTTATTCATTCTGATTATTCTTTTTAAAAATAGTATTTTGCCCTTGTTTTATAGTTACACAGTTTTGTTTTGTATTGCTTTAGTTCTCTTATATTATCTTATGATGCCATTTTAACTCCGATGCCTCTCATGTTGGAGATATTTGTCAAATGTTTGGTGACCCTTAGTTTTGGAAGGAAATACACACAATTGTGGGCTTCATTTCTTGGTATGTTTTATTTTTAAAGTGAGGCAGAGATGACTTTTATTATTGTGCACTCTCAAATGTTAGGAGTTTATTTTCCTCTGGGGCCGTTTAATCTTCCGAAGAACCCTCTGTCTTCAGCCTAATGAAGATGATGTGTGGTCAAGTCTTCAGCAGAGGGGAACAAGCAGAAGAGGGGAGTATGTGTGGGTCTGTTTCACCTATTGAATTTTAACCTTGCATTACATTCTTTTCTACTATTATTGTATTCTTTTTGTCTGGTCACTGTAAGGTCTCCTCATGGTTTTATTTTTTAATACAAACTTTAAGATAAAATTCACATACCATAAAATTCACTTTTAAAGTGAACAGTGAAGTGTCCTTAGTAAACTCAAAGGGATTTCCTTTGGTGTTATTTAATCAGTTTGTGTGTTTTTATTTTTCCTTTTTGAACTTTTACATTCAGTGGTACATGTGCAGGTTTGTTAAATAGGTAAACTGGTCTTATGGGGGTTCGTCGTTCAGATTATTTCATCACACAGGTATTAAGCCTACTACCCGTTACTTATTTTTCCTGATCCTCTCCCTCTTCCCACCCTCTACCCTATGATAGGCCCCAGTGTGTATTGTTCCCCTTTATGTGTCCATGTGTCCTCATCATTTAGCTCCCGCTTGTAAGTGAGAGTATTTGGTTTTCTGATCCTACATTAGTTTGCTAAGGATAATGGTCTCCAGCTCCATCCATGTCCCTGTAAAGGACATGATCTCATTAATTTTTATGGTTGTATAGCATTCCATGGTATATATGTACCACATTTTCTTTAACCAGTCTATCATTGATAGGCATTTAGGTTGATTCTATGTCTTTCCTATTGTGAATAGTGCTGCAATGAACATATGCGTGCATGTGTCTTTATTAATAGGACGATTTATATTTCTTTCAGTATATACCCAGTAATGGGGTTGCTAGGTCGAATGGTATTTCTGTCTTTAGGTCAACAGACACTTTATTGTTCTTCCTCTTTTCGATAGTGTTTTGACTTGATGCATCATAGTTTGCCTAACTTACTACCTTCTAAAACTAAGTAAGTCATGATTCTCTTTTTAATTTGCCTTTTAATCCTTTTAACTATTTTTTTTTTTTTTTTTTTTGCATTTTCCTACTCTTTCCCTTTCTTACACCTTAACTTCTTTATCCTGGTTTTTTTTTCTTAGCATTTTTTTGTTGTTCAGCAGTTTCCCATTAAACTTAACATTAAAAGGACCCTATGGAAATCCTCATCCTTGGCCCTTCATGCACATCATTGCATTCTGAGCTTAAAATGTAAGCCCTTTCTGGACTATAAATCAGAAAGTGTGGTGTTAAGGCACAGCTCTGCCACTTAAATTTTGACCATGCGTGACTCAAGAGTCTCTGAGCTTCACTTTCATTATCTACCTCATATGGCAGTTGGAGTAATTGAAAGGGCTTTTATTTACAAAGTTTCTATTATATTGCCTTCCATGATCAAGTGCTCCATTAAATTCTAGCTTCCTTCCATTTTTCAACTACTAGCATCCAATATGGGCTGGAGTGGTGTTGTATGCTTCTCTCTCTACTGAGTTGTAACTGCAAAATTTAGATGCATTAATTTATCAACTTACTGTTAATTTAATTTAGCTTTTCTCTAGGAAAGTTTAGAATGTTTGCTACAGCTATAACTCATGTAAGGAAGTAGCAATAATCTTAATGGTTGGAAATAAATCACATTTGGGGCATTTTCTCTGAGTTTAACATTCATGGCTAATTCTAAGCTTATTATATCCAGGGTGTGTGGCTTGACTTAGAAACTCACATGAATATTTATCTTATAATGTGTTCCTTGCTTTTGGCCCTTTTATTAAAAATGTAAAACAATCCTACTTTTTAACTAAAAATGCTCTACTTGTTTATGGGAGAAAAGCTAGAAAATAGGGGTAAGTAGAATAAAGTAAGAACTTTAAAAAATCCACCATTAACCCTACTATCTAGTGCATAATCTTCCCAGATGTTTTTCTATAGTTTAACACTTGTTTGGGTCAAGGACTGGGAGTCTCACACATCTGTGTGGATACCACATAAATATGATATGTGAATCATCAAATTATCTGGCAAATATTCAGAAGATTTGGTAGAAGAGAGTTTGAGCCTTATTTTTCTTTTTTCTTTCTTTTCTTTTCTTTCTTTTTTTTTTTTTTTGGAGACACAGTCTTGCTCTGTCACCCAGGCTGGAGTGCAGTGGCACAGTCTTGGCTCACTGCAACCTCCACCTCCCAGGTTCACGCCATTCTCCTGCCTCAGCCTCTGAAGTAGCTGGGACTACAGGCGCCCGCCACCATGCCAGGCTAATTTTTTGTATTTTTTAGTAGAGGCGGGGTTTCACCGTGTTAGCCAGGATGGTCTCAATCTCCTGACCTAGTGATCCGCCCGCCTTGGCCTCCCAAAGTGCTGGGATTACAGGCGTGAGCCACTGCGCCCGGCCTGAGCCTTATTTTTCGTATACTTTTCAATACATAGGTAAACTGAGAACTCTGCTACTGTATAGTGTGAATCAGGTTGGCTGTTTAAAATTCTTTCTTTTCTAACAATAATATGTTGTTTATAACACATTTAATGGGTTCTCATCAATGTTCCTGTAAAATTCCTGTGAAAAATATTATACTTGAGAATGTTTATAGCAGAATTCTCAAATTAGGCTTACATTTCATGAATGTGGAAAAGATCAGAACTGTGGACTAGACATCTGTATTAACTCTTGGGACTTGATTTGTAGAATCAATATAACGGACTATTTCTTTCCTCCAAAGCACTAATCTACTAGCAGATGGATAGTAAAGCCTGGCCCTGTAACACAATGACAACCCTCTTGCAGATGTAATGATATGAGTCGATCTGATTCCATTGAATTGTTATGTTTTCTATTAAAATGCTGTGTTAATCTTCAAGGCAAAACAATGGACATTATTATATATAAATTTGAATGCTATGTGCTATATATGCATACTATTTTGAGCATGATTTTAAGAAAAACAAACACCTAGTAACATTAGCTTTAATCTTCACTAAGTTACAATATTTTTTCATCACTCTCTAATTCCCTTGACTTTTTCTAAGACTTAGGTAGGAAACTGTCTTATCTGCTTCAAACACTTGGAGTAGTGGGTCTTGACGTTGGCCCTACATTAGAATCTTTGTACTTCGAAATGCTTAGGCTATGCCACAGAACAATGAAATCAAGATTTCTGGAAGCAAGACACAAGTGTATTAGTTTCCTAGGGCTACCAGAATTGCCACAAACGTGGTGGCTTAAAACAACAGAAATGTATTCTCTCACAGTTCTGGAGGCTGGAAACTGAGATCAAAGAGTCAGCAGGGCCATGCACCCTCTCAAGCCTCTGATGGAAGGATCCATTCTTGCTTCTCCCTAGCTTCTGGTAGTTGCCAGCACTCTTAAGCATGCCTTGACTTGTAGTTGCATCATTCCAATCTCTGCCTCTGCTGCCACGTGGCTGTCTTCTCTATCCCTGTGTCTCTGTATCCAAATTACCTTCTTTCTCTTATAACTGAACCAGTTAGATTTAGGATCCACCCTAAATCACCTTGATGACATTGCAAAGACTTTATTTCCAATCAGGTCACCATCATAAGTACGGGGGTTAGGACTTGAACATAAGTTTTTTTGAGGAGACACAATTTGGCCCGCTACATCAGGCTTAAGAAAGTTTGAATTCCTAGGTGATTCTACAGCACGGTAGCTAAAGCAGAGAGCCACTTCTTTCAGAACAGTGCTTCTCAAATTTTAATAGGCAAATGAATCACTAGAGGATCTTATTAAAATGCAGATTTTCATACATTAGTGTTAAAGTGAGGCCAGAGTCCCTATATTTTTTTTCATATTTTTGAACTTTATATAAATGGTATCATTTATACAAATGGTAGGTATTTGTGTGTGTGACTTATTGTCACACGCTGTATAGTACTCTCTGTTGATGAACATTTGGGTATATGTGCCCACTTTGCAAGGCAATGCCAAAGTTTTCTGGTGTGGTTTTCTAATCTACACTGGCAACAGCAGTGTATCAGTTTCTTTTGCTCCATATCCTCACCAACTTTTTTTTTTTTTTTTTAAGACAGCGTCTCCCTCTGTTGCCCAGGCTGGAGTGTAGTGGTGCAATCATGGCTCAACCTCCTGCAGCCTTGACCTCCTGGGCTTAAGCAATCCTCCTGCCTCAGCCTCGCAAGTAGCTGGAAACCCAGGCACGCACCACCACGTCAGGCTAATTTTTAAATTTTTTGTGGAGACGAGGTCTTGCCATATTGTGCAAACGGGTCTTGAACTCATGGGCTCAAGTGATCCTTCCATCTCAGCTTCCCAAAGTGCTGGGATTATGGGCATGAGCCAACACTCCTGGCCCTCACTAACTCTTGATGTCAAGTTTTAAAACATTTGCCAATATAGTAGGCATAAAGTGGCATCTCATTGTGGATTTTAATTTGCATTTCTTGGTTGAGTATCTTTTTTATTTTTTATTTTTTTATTATTATTATACTTTAGGTTTTAGGGTACATGTGCACAATGTGCAGGTTTGTTACATATGTATCCATGTGCCATGTTGTTTTGCTGCACCCATTAACTCGTCATTTAGCATTAGGTACATCTCCTAATGCTGTCCCTCCCCACTCCCCCCACCCCACAACAGTCCCCGGAGTGTGATGTTCCCCTTCCTGTGTCCATGAGTTCTCATTGTTCAATTCCCACCTATGAGTGAGAACATGCAGTGTTTGGATTTTTGTCCTTGCGATAGTTTACTGAGAATGATGTTTTCCAGTTTCATCCATGTCCCTACAAAGGACACGAACTCATCATTTTTTATGGCTGCATAGTATTCCATGGTGTATATGTGCCACATTTTCTTAATCCAGTCTATCGTTGTTGGACATTTGGGTT
Source organism: Hylobates moloch (assembly GCF_009828535.3). Lineage (NCBI taxonomy): Eukaryota > Metazoa > Chordata > Mammalia > Primates > Hylobatidae > Hylobates > Hylobates moloch. The sequence goes on along the minus strand of NW_026652286.1, from coordinate 82,277,852 downwards.
GGTTGCAACTCTTTGCTATTGTGAATAGTGCCGCAATAAACATACACGTGCATGTGTCTTCATAGCAGCATGATTTATAGTCCTTTGGGTATATACCCAGTAATGGGATGGCTGGGTCAAATGGTATTTCTAGTTCATGTCTAAAACACCAAAAGCAATGGCAACAAAAGCCAAAATTGACACATGGGATCTAATTAAACTAAAGAGCTTCTGCACAGCAAAAGAAAGTACCATCAGAGTGAACAGGCAACCTACAGAATGGGAGAAAATTTTTGCAACCTACTCATCTGACAAAGGGCTAATATCCAGAATCTACAATGAACTCCAACAAATTTACAAGAAAAAAACAAACAACCCCATCAAAAAGTGGGCGAAGGACATGAACAGACACTTCTCAAAAGAAGACATTTATGCAGCCAAAAAACACATGAAAAAATGCTCATCATCACTGGCCATCAGAGAAATGCAAATCAAAACCACAGTGAGATACCATCTCACACCAGTTAGAATGGCTATCATTAAAAAGTCAGGAAACAACAGATGCTGGAGAGGATGTGGAGAAATAGGAACACTTTTACACTGTTGGTGGGACTGTAAAACAGAGTCCCTATATTTTTAACAAGCTCCTGAGTGGTGCCTGTGATTTGTTCAAACCTCAAGGAGTGAGTACTTAAAGGCTTTGCCACCTTCTTTGTGGCTTCACCTGTGACTCCCCTTCTAGACTCAGGAGCATATTGGTATCAAAACCCTTTTCAAGAAACTTCCATTAGGTCAAACATTCAGTGCTAGGTGAGGAAGAGATGAATTTTTCCTTCTAAGTTACATGCTCCAGCTCCTGTGCCCTCTCTCTTCTTTATGGAAAATCCAAAATTTAAGAAATGGAACAGTGAAGACATATGATACACATTCAGGGCACATCCTTTTCAAAAGAGGAGAATTTTCTGGGAACCAACTTGTAAATCACTCTAACTTCACCCTTCCTTCCCTTATCCATTTCCATAATAAGAATCAAGATGTTCCAAATTAGCCACATATATTTTAAAAATAACAGCTTTATTAGTCTTTAAACTTACCACCTAATTTTTAACCAGATTTTTATGCTCAGGCTAAAAAATTTAAAAACACACTTAATCAGAAGAAAATCCAGCTTTATGAAAGACACAAATTGATGAGAACAAAACCCTGCTGGGATTTGCTTGACATATCCTTTTAAAATAAATTTAAACTTTTCTAACTGGGCTTTAAAAAAATAAAGTGGCATGACTTGCTGAGCACAACAAAGACACAACATAAAATAATAGTTTGACAGATGATTTTTTTCCGTTTGGATCACAGATGCCATTTTTCTTTTATTTGACTCTTCTCTGTTATTTAATCAGAAACAATCTTGTGGGTTTATTAAAAACAACTTTGGCCAATTAAGGAGAAATCACAAAATCTGCTTAAGTGACTTGTGAAGGAGGTTGACACATAGTATTTTTTCTTGAGCTGAAATATAGCTTACCAGAATGAAGAGTTGGGGTTTTTTTTTTCTCTTTTTATTTTGAAAAATGTCAAATCTATACACAATTTCAAGATTAGCATAATGAACATCCTATACTCTTCACCTGGATTCCCCAATTGTTAACTTTTTGTCACATTTGGTTTTTCTTTCTCTTTCCCTTTTCATTTTTATTTTTGCTGGGCCATTTGTATATTGCAGACATCATAACACTTCACACTGAAATGCCTATTCACCTAAGAACACGGACATTCTCCTAAATACAGTACTATGATTGCACCAAAGAAACACAACATAGATAAATACTATCCAAAATAGTCCATGTGAAAAATTCCTTTTCTTCATAGTTGTGTTTTTGTCTTTTCTTTTGATTATTGTTTCATTCTTGTTTATCCAACCAAGAATCAGGCATTACCTCAGTTTGTCATGTTGTTTTACTTTATTCATTTTTTTAAAGCTTATTTTAGGTTCAGGAGTACATGTGCAGGTCTGTGATACAGCTAAATTGCATGTCATGGGAATTTGATGTACAGACAATTTTGACATCCAGGCAGTGACAAAATAAGCTAGTGAGTACCTGATAAGTAGTTTTTCAATCGTCACCCTCCTTCCACTCTCCATCCACAAGTAGACCCTGGTGTCTGTTGTTTCCTTCTTTATGTCCATGCATACTCAACGTTTAGCTCCTACTTAGAAGTAAGAACACATGGTTTTTAGTTTTCTGTTCATATGTTTGCTTAGGATAATGGCCTCTGCTCCATCCATGTTGCTGCCAAGGACGTGATCTTACTCTTTTTATGGCTGTGTAGTATTCCATAGTGTGTATATACCACATTTTGTTTATCCAGTCTATCATTGATGGGGATTTAGGTTGATTCCATGTATTTGCTATTGTGAATATTGCTGTGATGAACATATGCATGCATGTGTCTTTATGGTAGAATGATTTATATTCCTTTGGGGATATAGCCAATAATGAGATTGCTGGGTCAAAAGGTAGTTCTGCTTTAAGTTCTTTGAGAAATTGCCACACTGCTTTCCACAATGGTTGAACTAACTTACATTCCCACCAGGCTTGTATGAGAATTCCCTTCTCTCTGCAACCTTGCTGGCGTCTGTTATTTTTTGACTTTTAGTAATAGCCATTCTGACTGGTGTGAGAGAGCATCTCACTGTGGTTTTGATTTGCATTTATCTGATGATTAGTGATATGAAGCCTGTTTCATATGCTTGTTGGCCACATGTATGTCTTCTTTTGAAAAGTATCTGTTGATGTCCTTTGCCCACTTTTTAATGGGGTTATTTGCTTTTTGCATGTTAATTTGTTTAAATTCCTTATAAATGCTGAATATTATACCTTTGTCAGATGCATAGCTTACAGATATATTTTCCACTCTGTAGGTTGTCTGTTTATTCTGTTGATAGTTTATTTTGCTATGAAGAAGCTCTTTAGTTTAGTTAGGTCCCATTTGTCAATTTTTATTTTTGTTGCAATTGCTTTCGGTGTCTTTGTCATGAACTGTTTGCCAGGTCCTATGTCCAAAATGGTATTTTCTATGTTATCTTCAGGAGTTTTTATAGTCTTAGGGTTTACATTTAAGTCTTTAATCCATCTTGAGTTGATTTTTATATATGGTGTAAGGAAGAGGTCGAGTCTCAATCTTCTGCATATGGCTAGTCAGTTATCCCAGCACCATTTATTGAACAGGAGTCTTTTCGCCAGTGCTTGTTTTTGTTGACTTTGTTGAAGATCAGCTGGTTGCAGGTGTGTAGCACTATTTCTGGGCTCTTTATTCTGTTCCATTGGTTTGTGTGTATTTGAAGTATTTTAAGTAACCAACACGTTTAAGTATTTTATTGATATTAACTATCATTTTATTTTCTGATTCTTATTTATTCCATGAAAGGTCCTGGACTCTTATTTGAATCATTTTGTATTAATATCATGCTGTTTTGGTTACTGTAGCCTTGTAGTATAGTTTGAAGTTCTACTGCCCTTTTATTCTAGAACAGTTGACATTTTTAAAGATTCTAGATAAGTGGTCTTGTAAAATGCTTCCAATCTTATTTTTCCGATTTTTCCTCATGAACAGATTCAGAATTAAATTTTTGTTATTTTGGTAAAAATACTATAAACATAATGTGCCCTTCCCATTGAATCATATCAGGAGACCTGTAAGGTCAGTTTGTTTTATCATTGGTCATTTGGTAACTTGGCCACCTCTGTTTATATCTCACATACCTCCCCATTGTAAAGGTACTTTCCTCTCTTTGTAATTAATACATAATTATTATTAATTAAAATATGGTGACAGTATGGGATTAAGTGGATTCTGCAATAAACTTGTACCAAATAGTTTTAGGATCTGTCAATGTTCCTCACTTGACTCAATTATTACACTGTTAATTACAGAACGTAGATTTTCTAATTATATTATTTCTTCTACATGTATGACTTGATACATTTTCTTTTTTTAAAGAAGAGCTGTATGACTTGATACTCTTTTTCTTTTTTTAAAGAAGAGCTGCTTTTTTTTAAAATACCCTTTCCTCCTAATTTTTCTTTTACTCAAAGTTATTCCTTACAGCCATTATTCATTTTGGTGCTTGACTTATCCCAAATGTGGCCTGTGGGAGCCCCTTCAAGCTAGCTCCTGCCCTTTTGATATGCTCCCGTAATTATTTAAGCACTACTTTGCTTTTTGGCATAACGTGAGATTTTGTCTTTTTTCTGGTACATACCCGAAATCAGCCACTTATTTCTCCAAGGAACTCTGCTGTAGAGAATAATATTTAGAAATTAAGATGTGACTGCTAGGGGCATGCTCATGACAATCATAGTTTTATTTCCTTTAAATCCTGTTAAGTGGACAGAGCTGAAGAAATGTATTTTAAATAAATATTAACATTGACAATTTATACCTTAATGAATATTTGCTTTCCTCACATTACCCCATGGCATGTTTGTATTTTTCTTCTCCTACTGTCAGAGTCTTAGTTCCCCCAAACATCAATGTATGTAAGTCATTTGTTCAGTTTTATAACATAAAATGGTTATACAAAAATGGTTTATACACAAAATGGCTTCAGAATTACTACATCAAGACCATAATCAACAAATCAACTACATATATAATACTTCAAGATGTCTTTACTATCCTTTGTATCTTTACAATACATCCCACTAAGTATCTACAGTAAGAGTATCATGTTCAATAGTTGTTTGAGTTAATGCTTTTTTCTTTGTGGTTACGTTATAAATTTGATATAAAGCTAGATTTACTTTGTTTTGTTTGTATTCAATGTTTTTCTTTGTATCTTAAAAATATTTTGACTTAGTTTTATGTTTTGGGGACTATGTATGACGTATAATTGAAAAATTAAAATTATTGAGAAGCATGTTTTCAGATAAGTTTCATTCCTTTTCCTAACTCTTTTAGTCTATTTCTATCCATCTCCTATAGGCAATCATTTTATTAGTTACTGGTTGATTTTTCTTACATTTCTTTTTACAAAATTAAGCAAATACTTAAATCACATTTAAGTATTTTATTGATATTAAGTATCATTTTATTTTCTGATTCTTTTCTTATTTATTCCATGAAAGGTCCTGGACTCTTATTTGAATCATTCTTTTTTCCACAAGGTTTATATCCTATCCCTGCCTAGCTCTGCTCTCAGATAACATCGTATTTCTTCAATATATATTTTCTAAATGAAAACCAACACAGTATTTAGGAGCTTGTTAAAGAACAGAAATATTTAATTCATAAAATACTTTTGCTAATGTATCACAGAAGTTAAGGCCTCTCTTAGGAATAAATTATGCCCATTGCTGTGTTCGTATCAATCATCACAAGAAGCCCAGGACTCCTAGGTTACTCAACTTTCAGTCTCATCCCCATGAAGCTCTTTACAAGCCCACTTTGATCTCATCCCATCTCTCTCAACTCCAAAAGCCAATGAACTGTGCCCTCTGAAACTCAAGGTCAGTTGTCAGCAAAATTTCCTCATCTTCAGAACCTGCTCTGAATGTTCCTGTGACTTCCCTAACCAAAGTCTGGTTCTGAGTTCCACAGCCCTCTTACCACTGGGTCTGGAGGTGGTGTAGGTGTCTTCCTCACCCTTTCACTGCCAGACCTATTCTCCCTTCTCCCTGAAACCCACCAGCATTGAGAATCATGTTATCTGTTGCCTCTTATTGTAGTCATTTGTCAACCCCAAAGGCACTCTCTCTTGTTCTTTGAATATGTTAGCTCCTGTCTCATCATTTTATTCCTGCTTTTTAAATGTATTTTAATGGAAAGAAATCAAGGCTGGATCTGTATTCAACAAATATATATATTTTTGAAAATTGGGTTAAATGACAGTTATTGGCCAGCCACTCAGGAGGCTGTGCATTTCATTATTTTAAAAGCTGAAGTAATGAGAATAACTGTCAAATCAATTTGGACGTTTAAACAGTAGAATTGGATCACTTATAATACAGAAAAATGCTTTTCATTTGAAGATTGAATAGTAGCAGCAAAAAATAGTTACTTGAGATAAGCAGAATCAATGGAATATAAAGAATTGACTGCAGGCAAGTACTTCTGTTTTTATTCCTTACTGATATAAAAGCAATGGGAGAAATTGACAAAGACCCAGAGGTAAATATGTATGAGTAAATGTAAGTAGACCTCAGATGTCAGTTATTCTTATAAATGTGTGTGTGTCTGTGTGTATGTTTTCTATCTATGTATACAGGCACTATTTCACAACCTATCATCAAGGAGTTTAGTTTGTATTCAAAGACTAGTTACATGTTCTAAATTCAGGAAAGTTTCAGGCTTGAGAATTCATATTGATTTAGAGAGAAAACTTTTAATTTCTTCTCTGAAGAACTGATTCCAGTAAAATCTATACCAGTGAGATTTCTGTAATATACATTAGCTCAAATATTTCTTCCTGATCAAGTATGACAGGCATGTGAACTCCCTGTTGGCTGATTCGTAGCCAGCTTATCAATCAGATTTAAAGAAACTGCTTCTTATTTGAAGACTTTTTGAGATGAGCAATATACTACTGGACTCTATCTGAGATATATTCTAGAAAAATGAAAATCTTGCTGTATCAGGATATGATGCCTTATGTAACCATTTTAAAAGGTTTATTTAGCACATTAAGGAAATGTAAAAGTGTTTAATTTTCCTCTCACTACTCACTGTACTACATAGCACAGTGTACCATATAGTACATGCACAGATCAGAGTTCCTAATCCCCAGGCTGGCCCCAGAAATATTCTTTATGGTGACTGCAAGTATGTACAGATTGGTATATAAAGTTTTAGGGTGTTCATATACCATAGAGGAAAATACGAAAATTTTCTTTCTTCAATATGATAAGACAGACATGGTCAACATAAATGAATAACTTCATTTGCTAGACTGGATAAACAGAACTGAAAATCACCTAAACCAAAGTACACAGCCTTGTATTTCACACTCTATCCAAAGAAGGTGTTGGAATATGCACTGTACCCAGATTTCTACTAGGTTTATATTTTTGAGAGTGGTTGAAGGCAGTTTTAAGCTCTTCTAGCCCTAAATTGTAGGCCACGACATTTAAATCTCCTCAAGGTAAATACAACTTCTCTGAAAGCTAGTTTTTCTTTGATACTTGGGTGGAAGATAATTTAATGTGGTGGCACCAATGGTAAAATTCATGTCTTATAAGGGACCTGCATTTTATATCCTTCATGTAAGATTGGTGTTTGTTGATTGCAAGTAGTAGAAAAGCAGCTCAAATTCATATAATAAATAAAGGTATTGTTGGCTTATGTACCTGGAAAATAGAGTGGTGCATCTGACTTCAGGAATGGTTAGACCTAGAGGCCCAAATATTGGCATGAAAACACTATCCATTTCTAGCCTGGCTTTCCGTTCTGTATCTTGGCTTCATTCTGAAATACATTTTCTTCTTTTATGGTAACCACCAGCACCTTCAGGTTTATAATCTTAGTTGTTAAAGAGTGTGAAAAGAGATCACCTTATTATGAACACTTAGAGCAAAAATTTCAGGTATAATCCTACTTGGCCCAGTCTGAATCATGTGCCCATAGCTAAACTAATTACTGTGATCAAAGACATGGCGTCCTTATAACCTAGGGCTAAATCATCACATTGATAGATGTAGGACGACAGGAGTTTCCTGAAGAGGGCATGGCCAGCAAAAAGCATAGTTTAAACTTTTAAATATACTGCAGCATAAAATAAGTTGGAGCTACTCTAATATAGGGATATTTCAATTTCATTTAAGGCAAATCACATAGTCTGTTTTTCAAGAAAGTAGCTGTTGACTTGACCAATATAACATATAACAATCTTTAACATTCAGAGATGCTATAGGAGAATGCCTAAACTTTTGTCTGAACCATGAGTCCAGACTGCTGACCTTCCGTAGAAGTCAAAATGGTAAGACACATAACAAGAAAAATTTAAATATATAACTGTACAAATAAAAAGACGGATATACACACATATACATGTATATTATTTGAAATAAACATTTTGCATGTTTTATAGTTTAATAAGACTCAATATATATGATCCCTTGCTAAGTTGTTGGCTTATGTGATTCAGTAATAAACCCTATAAAGACACTCAGACTTCTTTTGACTTCTATATTCTGTTTCTTATGCTTTCTACACCGTCAGCATATATTTTGTCCCTAATTATTAATTCTCCTAAGCTTTACTAAAAAACACTTAGTGTTTAGTGTTATCTATGCCTTGTACTTTACAAAGCCCATTCACATGCATTATTTCATTAGTTCCTTTTACACTGTAATAAAAAGTATATGCTTTATATATATTTACATATTGTCTTCTCAGTCAATCATTAAACAAAGACCTCCACTAGCCCTGAGTTATATTCAGCTTTAGGTAACTATAAAATAAAATGTTCTTACTCCCCTATCTTGCTGCCACTTTCTGCAGATCTTTGTTAGTGGCGTTCCTAAGCTTCTGCATTATGATATTTCTCATAGTCAATTATATCCAACAATGTCTGTGTATGTTTAGACGGTCCACCATGGCTTCCTTGAAAATCTGCCCCTTCCTTGGATGCCTTTCTTTCTGTCATTTCCGTTGGTCATAGATTCTACCCATTATTTTTCTGGTTGCTTGCATTGTTGCTCCTTTTCTCAGTATGGTTTTCTAGACCAGCAGAGGCCGCATAGTCACTAAGATGCTGCCCTGAGAGAGGAAATGATAAAAGCAAGAGAGTCTCTCAAGGAAGAAGGATCCCTTGTGCAAAGGGTGAAAGGTGTTATTACTCAAGGTGAAATTAGGGTGCTGTTGAAATGGAATTTGGCCAGGGTCTCAGGAATGCTGAAGTTCTGTCCTAAGCCAGAACTATTCTCTCAGAAGGACCTCCAGGGAAACATATGAATGAGACTGTGAAGAATAAGGTAATTATAATAATTGCTATAGAATGTTTAACAACTTTATTGAGGGATAGCTGATATATTACAAACTACACATATTTGAAGTGTGTAGTTTGATATGTTTTGATACATATACATCCAGAAAATTATCACTGCGATCAAGAGAATAAACATATCCATCTTCCCAAAAGTTTCCTTATACCTCTGATTAGTAGGAATCGCTCTAAGAAACAGACACTGCTGTGTGTTGCCATGTATTTCTGGCCAAAGATAACTCTGCAAAGTGAAAAGTAAAATAGTCTTTATTGGGTATGCTTCCTTGACCACTTAAAGGGGCACAGATACCTGCAGCTTAGCTGAAGCTGCATGCTCAAATCAGTTTATCCCCACATGACCTTACCTTGACTTACTCAGGTACACATAATTCCTCTTCAACAATTTTTTGATCTTTTAAAGGTTTATTTGGTTATATTATAATCTTTCTTTTCTTCTGAGCTCACTTCCAGACACTGTCTGTGGAATTGGCTTCAAATGTTGATTAAAAGTATCTTTTGTTTGGGCCATAAATTAAAATGTTCTGTGTTTCTTTATCCAGTGTCAGGCTCAAGGAAGTTAGCCAAATGTGAAGCACTAGGGAAGGGGTGGATTCTCTGAACTCTGCATATGTCTCTCTTCACTGTAGTTATTGATGTAGAACATAGTTTCATGAGCTATTGGAGCTAGAAGGCATCTTCTAGAGCTAGTTGATAAGACAGTGATAAAGCCAACACTCAGAAAGCCAGGTTACTTTCCTAGGGTCACAAAACTATTTAGTGGCACAGTATGTATTAAAACCTGTTTGTCTTAACTTTTAGCCTTATGGACTTTCCACACTGTGACTTCTCTTGGCTGCCATGTCTCAGGATTTTGTTCTTTAAGGTAAAGATGGTAAGAAGCAGATAGAGACCATGGATGCTAATGAAAGATCTTTGATTTTTTTTGCAACACAGAATGCTAGAGATAGGACATTCACTTTATTGGATGTTATTTGGCACTCAAGAAATACTACTCTCGCCACCACCACCACCACCACCACCACTACTACTACTACTACTACAACCCATTTATTGGATGATTATTATGTGCCAAGAAACATTTTGAATTCTTTACATGTATTGACTCATTAAGTCATTACAAAAACCTATTGCTAAAGCAGCGAGGTCAGATAATTTGCCCAGGGTCATGAATCTAGCATCAAAAGATAAGCATGACTTTTAGTGGTGTATTTTTGTTATCATAGCTGAATAAAGCCAACTCTACAACTACATTATATGTAGTTTCCTATTACCTTTGAAAAGGGTGTTTGGAGGAGGAGTTCTTAATCTGGAGTAAACAGGTAGGCTTCAGATAATCCGAGAACTTCATGAAGTAGCAGGCATCTGCTTCGCAGGTCAGAAGGGTGCAAATAGATGGAGAGGGTGGGAACAGCTAAGGTAAATAGCATCATTCCAACTCTGGACCAAATATCCAAATAAATTATTATCCTTATTTATTTTTTCAGGTGAAAATCCTGAAGTTCAGAGTGATTAGATAATATGTTTAAACCACCCAACTAGGAGAGATATAGCTGGGATTCAAACCTGTCTACTTCAAATCCTCTGCTCTCTCTACTCTATTCCATTATTTTGGAGACAAGATGAAGAACAGGAAAGAAGAGAAGGAGGGGAAGAGAGGAAAAAGAAAAGGCAGTAGCAGGAGAGCCATGCGCTTAGGACATCCAGCAGATGGTATTTTAATTTCTCATCCTAGGAAGTGATTGAGGAGGGAGAACCAGGAGCTATTCAAACCAGAGATCCATAGAAATTGAGAAATGGGAGTCAGGTGAAGGGAGAACGCTCAAGCTATAGAAATGGGCCTCCCCAATGAAAGAAGATGTAGAAGCTAGGAACTTAGGCTCTTGAAGATGATTTGGAGCTACGGAGATTTTGTGTAAAATGCATTTATTTCAAAAGCGCCAAGTATTCTCACTTCAATGGTATCTTGCCATTTGAACAGCAAGGGATATTTGAAATATTTAGAAAGAATTCACAACCTCTTTCTCACCTGATGATCTTCAAGCCCCTATGAACATGTAGGTAGTATCCCTCCCCAGACTCCTTCTCCATGCGTCCCTCCCCATCCTCCCCACCAAAGACAGAATCACAGGCTATGATGAAGCTGGTGTTAGAACTCACATCTCTTAAGACTGTGCTCCTACTCCAGGCTAAAGCAGATGCATTCTATCTTCAGTGTCTCCTACCTGGAGCTCCACAGTTGCTTATCTATTTTTGGTTTCTGTAATCAAAACATTGGCCAGGTTCAAGGAGGTGCTAATTCCCAGAAGACTTTGCATTCAGCACTTAACTCAGCTAGGGAGATGGAGCCTTCCAGCTGGGTTATCGCTGACTGAGGGAGAAATGGCTTCATCTGCACGATGGACTATGCTCTCTGCCTGTTGGGCAGCGCCCTAGAGGCAGGATGTTATATGTGATTTTAAGGCGTAAAATTAGAATAGAAAAACCCTCTTTCTTAAATATACTGCACTTTCTCCAGTAGTGACTTAGGAGGAAGATAGTTTAGAAGGTTAAATTTTCATGTACAGACCCAAATGTGCTTTATTTCTGGAATTTATATAACACACACTTCTTTGGGAATTTCCTTTAGCTCAGACTTGTGTGCTGGAATCCTCCTACCCTAAAAACCTGGTCTCTCTCCATATATATATATATATATATACTACATATTTCAGCTTAAAAATAGACTATTAAGAGCAGTTTTAGGTTCACAGCAAAATTGAGCAGAAAATAGAGAGTTCTCATGGGCCTCATCCAGGACACATGCATACCGTTCCCTACCATCAAGATCCCATACCAGAGTGGTACATTTGTTAAAACTGGTGAACAGGGTCATCATTCTGGACTCTGAATCCAGGTAGAATTCTTGACCATTCCCTTCTTATTACCACTCTTTCTATTCTTCTGCCTCTGTGTTTTGTTTTGTTTTTGTTTTTGATTTTTTCTGTTTGTTTTCTTCCTGTGCAAAGCCAGCAGCAAATGGAGAGGAATTGGCTGTGAAGGAGTGGCACCTAGTCACCCTCTGTCGTCCATGCCCTAGGCCAGGCTTTGGATTAGAACCTTTATATATCCACCTAGTGAGAGGCAGTGGTTGCTCAATAAACATTTGTTGAACGTCGACATCTGAAAATCATGCTATGTTTTCCTGCCTTTATTCCCTGTCAAAGCTTACCGATAAATAATATCTCGATGGGAACAAGGGTATTAGATTCTTCTTCAAGGACTGTTTGGAATAAGTTGAGAGTGAATGCCTCAGCACCCTGCAGTGGGAGTGCTTACAGGCCCTTGGAACTCTGAAGATAAAGTTTGCCAACTTTAAACCTTTTCCTGGACTGGCTCATCATTGGGTCAGTCATCTCATATTTGAACAAAAGAAAACAAACGTGATATTTAAAACTAGAGATACGTCTATGTTGGAAGAAAAAGGACAAGAATAACTACCATGGGGAAACCACCCTTGTGTAAGAAAATGTTAAGGAAAGGTCTCAGAGCAATTTGGATGGGAGAGGTCAAGACCCAGGAGAAGTAAAATTGCTCTGGTAATAAAGTGACAATCTTTTCTACCAACCATGCAGAGAAACAAAGAAGAGTGTGTATTCTAGTGACATGTCAATGGGCTTGGGTCTAAGGAAAGAAACAAGAGAGCCCCTGAGTGAGGGGATGGACAATGGATTTAGCAACAGTAGTGTTCAGATTTACTCCTAGTTTTCTTTCATAATTACCTTCTGTTATGTCAATTATGAGCTGATCTTGGATCATTTTGCCATGCACAACTCTTAGGCTCTTTTTCATAAATAACGGTGGCCTCAAAAGAAGTTTAAAGTAAGTAAAGGTTAGCTATTGCTCTATAACCTTGCTATAATAAAGGTAAACTTGCAGTGAAAACAAGTCTCTGACCAGATCTGGCCACACATGGACATACACTGAACAAACATGCATTAGTAACCAAGCCCAATATGGTTAAGCAAGCCTGTTCTTAAGGTTAATGAAGTCCCAGCTCTCTCTCACTGCAGGTGTTTTGTGCATCATTTCACGTGAAGGGTCACTTGGGATATTCAGGACAAAATTCCAGAGGCAGGATCCGGTTACTTTACACTTGGCATCAGCCAACCAGAAATCCTATTCACTGGCTGGATGAGGGGTACAAGCTACCAGGCTTGCTACAGTCTTAGGTTCTCTTCAAGCAAGTGTGAAAAATATTTCTAAAATGTGTAAACCAATCTACATATATTGAATTCCTGTAATTTCATTAGCACAAAAATCCATTTCTAACGTTTATCAGGATAATTGACAAGCCACTATTTTCACCAATAGTTAAGCCATTTCTGTCCTTGGTTGTGTTAAGTAGCCAAGCCTTAAGTGTTGAATGAGACCTGGATAACAGACCCAAGTGCAGTTGTCTTAGCTGCCCCTCGATGGTAGCCTTTTTGATACAATACTAGCTGGAGACTTTTGGAGCGTTCATTTTCAATTAAATCAACTGATTGAGTTTAGTGTTGATGGTTAAACAGCCTATGACATAAATTATATCTTGTCTATAGATGCCAAAGTATTTTAAGGTAAACTAGACATGTAACAATTTCTAAACTTTTATCGAAAAAGTGTTACAGGCAATAGTTATACGTCTTTGGGGCAGGGACAGAAGAATAGAAAGAGTAGTAATAAAAAGGAAATGATCAAGAATTGTACCTGGATTCAGAGTCCGGAGTGCTGACCCTGTTCATCAGTTGTTACAAACGTACCACTCTGATATGGGATGTTGATGGTAAGGGAAGCTATGCGTGTGTCTGGGAGGGGATCTTTGAGAACTCTGTATTTTCTGTTCAGTTTTGCTGTGAACCTAAAACGGCTCTAAATAGTCTATTTTTTAAACTGAAAAAAATACATTTGAAGCAGGATTTTAGGGTAAGAGGATTCCAGCAACCATACAGAGAATAGAAATGTATTACCCCATCCCATTAACTAGCTCTCTTATTTACCTCAACTCTCAATGTCCTCAGGTTCCTCATCTGTAAAATATAGATAATGGTACATACTTTATAATACTGCTATGACAATTGGTGAGTTAATATTTCTACAGCACTTGGAATGGTGCCTGGCTATATACATTTTGCTAAATAAATCACTAATGAAAATATAACTTGGTTGGCAGTCTTAGGCTACTGCTTTAGAAAAGCGAGGTTTCTGGTTTGTTTTGTCATTACTAAAATCAGATGAAAGGGAATTTGTTAGTGAGCTAGATACCAAATATACTTGGCTTTCATGGATCAACATGTTAAAAATTTAGTGTCTATCACTGATATAGCTTATTTAATGTTAAACTCAGTAATGTCAAATTCAGATAACTTCGTACCCCAGGAAAGAAGACGGGAAGACGATGGCTATAAATATTATTTTCTTCCAATGTCTGGGGACTTGGAGATAAGATATATAGTCTTTAATGAGCTCTGAGTCTGCCTTCTTGAACAGAAACCTAAAATTTCTTTGTGTGTTTTCCAAAGTTTTTAGGATAAGCAGATAAGCATGTATCACTTAAAAAACAATATATGTTTTATTTACGGGTTAATTTTTTAATTACCCAATTCCTAGTGTCTGTTATTCTATTGGAGGGATAAGGATAACCCACTGGTTTTCTAGATTACCATTTGTTTAAATAGAATAAAACATTAAACAGTTATTGTTTCAAAGCTTGGTTAAAATCTATTTACAATTACTTTTAAAAAACTGTATCTGTCAAAACAGTTGTGTGTCTGACCCAAGTGTGCAGAAGTTGCAAAAGCTACCGTTCTGCTCTGGGAAGTGGCTAGGCTATTTCTATGGAAACAATTGTTTCGGATTATTAATAAAATAAGTTTGAGCACAGAAGGCAAAGAGCTAAAGGTTGGAAGACAGAAAGCATATATTTTCTCTCTAGGAAGAGAGAAAATGGAAGATTAGAGGAAGAGGTATTTTCTTAAAATCAAATTTTATTCTCACTCTTAGGTTTTGCTTTGTTTTGCTTGCTTCAGATACCATGGGCATATATCTATCTCTCAGGCCATTCATGCAAGACTTGAGTGGCTCAAAGGGCTCAACCTATAAAAGTTGCTGCTTTTCCTAACTCACTCAAAAGATCTGCAAATTCATTAAGGAATGAATGTATGCAAAGGCTATCAGGGTTCTCTAGGATAATTCTAGGAAATTATTCATCCATTTATTCATTCATTTGTTCACTATTTATTCAGCCCTGTTATGCAAAAGTCACTAAGCAAGGCACAGAAATAAAATGTGTGGTGCCTGTTCTAAAGGAGGTCACTGACAAGTGGAGCATACAGAAAATTAAACAGAAGTTATACTCCAGGGCCAGTGGGTTTGTGCATAGGGGCATCAAAGCCCTGCACTAGCATAGGGTATTTTATGAAAACACCATGGAAGCAGGGGGTTTGTTCACCATCACATATACAGAAATTGGCTGACATCTGCAATATTAGTAGACATTCAATAGTTAAATGAATGAATAAATGAACAAATAAATGGAACTAATTCATCTAAAAGTGTGAAAGATGCCAGCTCACTGTGTACATCCGAATTGTGTTACCATAGGATGCTGCCTGTTTACAGAGCCCCTCTTCCAAAACAGTAGGAAACACACATAGGACCCACCAGCCATCTGGTCCAGTCATCATTCACTCACTACTCAGTATCTTGTCAACATCTGGTGAGCTGCTGCAAAGGGAGTATGAGGGAGGCTGATGACATAAAGACAGTAAGAAGGAACCCTGGCCCTCAGGATGTTTATCATCTCTGAAAAAGAAAAGAGACACTGACAGCTATAATTTAGAGTTGTATATTATTAATCTGTTGAATACAATTAAGAGGAATAAGGAATGTAGCAGTTGTCTTTTTTTTTTTTTTCTTTGAGACCAAGTCTCACTCTGTTGTCCAGGCTGGAGTGCAGTGGTGAGATTTCAGCTCCTTGCTATCTCTGCCTCCTGGGTTCAAGAAATTCTTCTGCCTCAGCCAGTCGAGCAACAGAGATTACAGGCATGCACCACCACCCCTGGCTAACTTTTGTATTTTTAGTTGAGATGGGGTTTCACCATGTTGACCAGGCTGGTCTCAAACTCCTGGCCTCAAGTGGTCTGCCTGCTTTGGCCTCTCAAAGTGCTGGGAGCCACCTTGTCTGTCCACCAATTGTCTCTTGAGTGCTACGTCTTGCACACTGTACTAGACATGTTATACGTATTTTCTCACAATTCTCACAACACTGATTGGATTGTATCTTTGTTATCTTTTTATACATGAAGAAACCAAGTCTTAGCAATATGCCCCAGGTCATGTAATTATGTGGCACAACCAAAATTCAATCCCTTGTCGTAACTTTTACATTCTGTTAATCAATACAAGTAAATCCTGAGTTGTTTGCCTTGGGCCATCAGACTCCAAAAGACTTGTTTCAAAAAATGATACAAAGATCCTTTTTTGAAAAATTCCTACAACCCTTTTTCCCCTTCTTCCCCTTCCAAAATTACAAGGAAATCTATGTTTATCCAAATGACATAGTTCATTCCACCTCTGTGGAGAACACAGGATTACAGCATGACAGTCTCATGGAATCCAAGAATATGGAAAAAGTGAATTGCTTCCATCACATCACCCTTCCAGCACAGAGAGCCCTCTGTGCTGAGTCCTCCAACACTCTATCTTCCAAGAATTCCACTCCTTCTGAGAACTGTCCCCTCTGACCCCATGTACATGGTCACAGGGACCCACCCTGTGAAATCTGACATGATTCTGCCCCAGTGGCCGTGGTGGTTGATCCAGGCCTGAGCAACTGACCCAAACTGTGCCCATCATAGACATGGTTAGAGTTTAAGGGCAGCTACCTTGCCCAAACAGGACAATCACTGTCATTCCTGTGTGAAACTGGAACCGGCAAAAACAAGTTAGACACTCTTTGAGGAAGTAGACTATAAAATGTAAATCCAAGAGTATCTTCTGCTACTTGGACCCCACAATTACAAGTCTCCACAGCCACGACCTCAGCAAAACAGACACCAAAGAAACATAGAGAGAAGACAGTTAAGGACAGGGTCCGGGCCGCCGTGGTAACTCCCCTGTTGCCTTTCTTAGCTCTGTGTTGCCTCGTGGAAAAGAGAATCCTACTCAACGAAACAAAGCAATTGGGTCCCAGGCTTCTACTTCAAGTTATTCCTGAGGCCCCACTGCATTTCTCTCTTTGTATTTCTTTGAGACACTCCAAAGTCTTTAAAATAAAATATCCGTTCTAACTTTTCTACTTACAGTTGTTTTGGGTTTTGTCATGGTTATTTGCCCTGCGTTGAGAGGTGGATGCCCTGGAGCATGCCTGGATAACAGCCACTCTGCCTCTGGGACCTTTCTCCCCACTTGGGAGGAAAGTTACAATGGTTTTGAGAGGAGAAACACTTTCCCTTATGAAACACTTTCCCTATGAAACACTTTCCCTATGAAACCCCACCAGTGACCTACTGAGTGCTCACTCTGTGCTGGGCATAGTGACAAACACCTGATAAGTATTTCCTTTAACCCTCACAAGTGCCCTTAAGCTGAGGTATTATTACAAAATTCATTTTGTTCCTAGGAAAAACTAATTTGCTTTAGATGAACAAAAGTAGCAAATGATTAAGAAATGACTAAGCTTGGATTTGAAAATAGGTCAGTGTGATACCAGACTCTGCAGCTGTTCTCCTTTTGTATGTGACAAGGCTGCTCAGAGTACTCCTTCCCCAAGCCATCTCACAGCCTCCCTCTTCTCCAGTCCCAACTTGCAGTTTTCCCTGGAGACCAAGGGATGTTGCCAATGATAATGGTCTTCAATGCACTGTTGCAAAAATTATAACTGAGACAATTGATGCAGAGCTTTTGCTTTCTAGTTTAGCTAAAACTGGGTTCTTGTCACACGACTAGAAAAGATTAGGCATGTGGACACTGGAGGGTGAGGAGAGCCAGATTTATTGGGCAAAAATGAAAAAAGGAAGAAAAAAAAACACTCAGTAAAGCAAGAGGGGAGTGCTGCCAGCAGCTCCCACCTCACAGATTGAATTCCAGAGCTGAAGAGCCCAGGCTCCTTCCCCATGCACAAGGTGCAAACTTCTCTTGGCTCCACCTAGTTCCCTCATTGCGCATGTGGGCATTATTCAGAAAGAATCAGTCAGGAAAGGGCAGGTAACAAAGGCATTTCTCCCTCTGGGTTGCAGGTTTCATCTGGGACCAGCAGTCTAGTCTCTTAGCCTTCAGGCTGTTTTAGGTTTGAAGATGGGGTTTCAAAGGGGACCCTTGGCTGTCTCGTGTCTCTGTCACAAATATTACAGTCAAAGAGATGTGACTTAACTGACCCCATCTTGCTTCTAACCTCCCAGCTGTCCTTGTTCAATCCTGAATGTAGGCTGAACTAGCTTTGGGAGAAACTCCATTTATAGTTTAGCTTTGAAACAAAGATGACAACAGCACTCTCCCAAAACAAACCCTCCCCAAATGGCTTCTGGGGATAGCACCACTATTGTAAAACTTAAGGTCAGTGCTTGAGATATTTTGCAGATCCTGCACTAGACGGGTCAGCTGGGCACCACCTAGATGATAAACTGGCTCATCTGGTCTTGTTGCTCCCACCCAGGGACTGACTCGGCACAGAAGACAGCTTCAACTCCCTATGATTTCATCTCCTACCCAACCAATTAGCACTCTCTCTGCTTCCTGACCCCCTACTCCAGATTATCCTTAAAAACTCCGATCTCCAAAGTAGCAGGGAGACTGATTTGAGTAATATAACTCCAGTCTCCCGCACAGTTAGCTCGGCATGAATTACTCTTTCTCTATCACAATTCCCCTGTCTTGATAAATTGGCTCTGTCTAGGTAGCAGGCAAGGGGAAACTGTTGGGTGGTTCCAGTTTGCTGCCATCCACAGTGTGTCTTTTTCTTCTCTCCTTCCCTATTGCTTCCTTGTTCAAGGGGAGTGTCTGATTTTTTACCTGCCCACAGGGCTGCTCCTCTGATTCAGTCAAACACTTGCCAAATAGGCCCATTTCCTGGGCCAGGTTGTTCCTCACTAACTTAACACTGTACTGCTTCCTGAAAGAGAGAGAAACAATGGATTCACTTAGACAAAGTAGTTGGGACCAGTACCCATTTTAAATGGATTTTCACTAGAGTCTAAAACATCCCCACCTGAAACATAGAGGGGTATGATCTCTCCGAGGCAGAAGCAACAGTTACTTAAATTTTGCAGCTTCTGAATGTGAAGTTGCTACCTGGAATTATATCTCACACAGCCAGATGCTGTGAGGTAGAAATTGCGTTGATTCATAGTATGGTAAGGTACAACTGCATGATTTGGGCCCTTCTCTTGGCTCTGTGGATCTGCATATAAAAGTGAGCCTGTCTGAAACCACCCATCATTGATACTGGATGCCTTCCCAGCCTTGCAGAATGAAACCTTCTGCAATCTGCTAGCCCATCACAAAGGGTGGGTCTTCTCAGTTGCTCTGCTTCATCCAGCTAGGTCCTTTCCCTCTCCCAGTGGCACGGGTACTGATTTACTTTTCACTTCCTGAAAACATGCTGATGCATCTAGCCAAAAGCATTCTCTGTTTTGTTAAAATGTCCATGCCAAGCAGGAAAATATTAAGAGCAAGTTGTATAAACTCAAACTCTGTCCCCCATCTCCATCTGGGCTTTGTCATAAAATTACACAAACATGATGCAGTTAATGCTCAATTACACAGGAATTGGGAAGCCAGACCTCAATTTTCTCTATTCTTTTACTCGCCACATCTTTCCCACCTGTCATTGAACAAACTTGGCTTTGCCATCATCTCTGCTGGATGGTGGAAAGTAGAAATAAAATTTAAACCTATCAATTGCATTGCTATCAAGGCAGCTCTGGTAAGAGATTCAGGCAGAAGATCAAATGACTAAACTGAAGACCAGGGATTTCAGTTGTTGCTCTTTTTCTTATATCTGCCTTTATATTTTTATGAGGAATGGCAAAGGTATTTTATTTCATTGTGTGTTTCCTCTCAAGATTGAGCTTTCAGAAATACAGTTTGTGTTGCTTCAGACTCAGGAAATGTGTTACTTTGAAAAGGACAGAGCTAGTTATTAAACAAGGCCAACTGAGGTAATCTTGCAGATCTCAGCCTTGCCTGTGCTGAAGGTGAAAATCTGGCTGCTTTGGGCCATGAACAAGCTTCCTAGGGCAGTGGCACTCACCTCCGTGGGCTCCTCTGAAGAGTTTCCCAAACCTCAGGGAAAGGATTGCCTTAAGTCCCAGGAAAGGGAAAAAGCCAGAAAGAGTAAACAACTCCAAATAAGGAGTTGTTTTCCACTAAATTATCATGGAGCAAAACAGCCCAAGATAAGACATCATCCCATTTTGTGTCTGAGACCACCTCCCTTTTAGCAGATTTAAGCCTCTACACTCAGGTAAGAGAGCTCCTCCATCTGAAAGGAAGTGAGGCGAGAGGATCTGGGGGCACAACTCAGCTTCAAGATTTTCTGGCCACACTGAATGATTGAACAAAGTCTCTCTGCTTGAAGTTTAGACATGCGTGGTGTCTATATTTTAATATTCAGGAAATTGCTTTGTTTCACATTTTGGAGTGGCATCGTTGTCTGGGGTAATACCCAAGGTTCGTTGCCTCGTGACAAGGAAATTAAGGACACAGACACACACAAGGAGTGAGTTTAAGAGCAGAGGTTTAATAGGCAAAAGAAAGAGGAAGGAGAACAGCCCTTTGTCCTGTGAGAGAGAGAGAGAGGAGCTCCCGAGTGGGAAGTCCAGCCATGGTGTAGTGCACTGGATTTTATAGGCAGGCTTAAGGAGGTGGTGTCTGATTTACCTAGGGTCCACAGATTGGTTGGACCAGGTGTGACGGTTACGTAGTGTGTGGGGAAGCTGGCCACCTGAACCTAATCTTATTATACAAATGGGGTCTTTACCTGGCCAGTGCCATATTGCCTGCTTCTTACTATACACATGGGTGGCAAAGAGAAGGGAAGAAGGGAAGATGGAGCCGCTATTTTGAACATGCCTAGTTCCATGTAGCCTTTTCCTACTGGCACAGCTGCTGGCTGTGCAAGCTTCTAGCTCGCTTGTCTATGTCTCCAGCTCAATTTTACAGGCTGGTCTTGTTAGAAAAGAAAATGATTTGGGGGCTGCTTTTCATTAAAAGGAAAACCTTACCAATGACCCCCATACCCTCACTATCTGCCTAAATAATTTCTTTTTAACTCCTATATCAATTTTATTTATAGATTGAAGCAAAGAATGCAAGAAGGGAAAAGATAAAATATATCTGTTCTTAAGGTCCTTTGTTTTTAACGCATTATATGTATTAAAAATCAAGTATTTAAAACAAAGGATATAGGAGTGGGAATCTAAGTGTGTTAGATATTAAATAATTATTCAACTGTATCTTCAATTTTTAATTGCTCTAGCTATAATGGGAAGTTTTGCTGAACAAATAATCCAATGGCTTAGGAGTAGTGTCAGTAAAGATGACAGAATTAGGTGTTGCCACACCTTGAAGCTTATAAATCAACTAAACCAATTAAAAAAAATCTCAGTATAAACATAGTCCTGCAGATAATTTGTTTTTAAACTCCTAATAACTATTTTTATCCTTCTCTAAAACTTACACTTTAAGTTTATAATATAAACATGGACATATATTTTAAAACTATATAAATTTTGATAGTTTGCTTTGAATGACATTTGGGTTGGTTGCTAGAGACTTACTTGTTCCATTCCTATACAAAGCTTTAGGCTCACCAGGGTCTTGGGAGACTGAATCACCTAAAATAACAGCCATGGCCGAAAGCTGCAGCCTTCCCATTTTCGTGGTTTAGAATCTCCTTGGGCTGAACTAATCTTTCTAGCTTTATCGTTGTACATAGAGTCATTACTGTCAGCATTTTTTCGAAATACAAGAGCCAAAGTCATTGCATTAAAAATAAAAGTGTGTATTTTCTTCATATACAAGAGCCAAAGTCATTTCATTAAAAACTGATAAATTATTGTCATTTGCTATTTTATATGGTGGCCGTTTCATGTAGTAGAATGAGCATGGGATTTGTGAATAAAGGACTTGGGTTTAAGTGCGGACCCTGGGCTAATCACTTAACATCTGAATCTCAGTTTGCTTACTTCGAAAATGGGACAATAATAATCATAACATTATTCTAATAACCAAAAGAAATAGGAATTTTTAACAGCCAAAGGGAAACACATGCCGCAGAGTAAAGGAAGGAGATGAATAATCCCTCTGCAAGAAAAAGTCTTATATTTTTTCTTGTTTGTTATATTTGGGACAATAATTGGATAATAATTATAACGATAAGGGCCAGGTACTGTTCAAGGTACTTGACATGAATTATTTCATGTTAATCCTGCTATCATTGTCCCCAATTTGCAGACAGAAAAAATGGAGCAAAGGGAACATAAATTACTCAGTCATGCTTATTCGGTCAGGAAATGACAGAGACAAGATTTAAACCCAGGTAATTTAGCTCTAGAGTCTTGTTCTTAACTATTATGATATTTCCCATTACATAAATAAGAAAGACTTAAATTTTCTGTAAGATATAGACAGCGGTTTATACTTGTTGAGCAAAGTTTCCTAAGCTATAGACAAATGAGATTCATAAAAGTGATTAAGGAATACCCCACATAGAGCTGGACAAATGCCGACATGCCTTATTGCATTCTGTGAATTCCTTTTCATGTATAACATTAAGATTCACAGAGCAAATGAAAGTATTGTACAAATACTTTAGTATTTGGGACCTGGGACTTCAGATTCCTTTTTCAGAAACATTGCGCTTAACCCAAGTTGCTTTGCAACAATAAGCAAAAAAAAGAAGGTCATGGTAATTGTACATATATTTTTAAAATCTGATTTTATTACACTAAGTGATGCATAAGTTATCCCCATTTGGACACTGGATATAATAACACTTTAGTTCAACAGGTGGAAGAGAAGGGTAGCAACTACAGATTGTTACCAATCACAATTTTTCATACATATGATGAGGGATTTGAAACTATAAAATATTTACAGACTTATAATTTAACACCATTTATGTTTCTGCATTAAAGGGCATTGTACTTGGTGCTTGACACATAACAGAGGCTTAAAGAATATTTGTCGAATATTTGTTGAGTAAATGAATTCAAGAATATCTAACAGAATAGCAAGGCAATTATGATACATACCAGATATTGGCACTTCTGAATTGAATTATCTTGTTCTGTATCTATCATGAACTACTATCTGAGAACATTTAGGAAACACCCTTTTTGAGGAAACTGCTGCAAACTGTGCCTCATAACACAAGAGACTATGCTAAGAAAAGAAGAAAAAAATAGGATCTAAAGATCAGAGGATCAAACTCAAGATAAAGACAAAGGAATCCCCAGGTTAATGATGAAGGGAGACCCCAAGAAAGCTGCTGTGAAACGTAGAGACCACATTTCACACTGAAGTAGGGCAAAAGGCTATAAGAAAATGTCTCTAACAAGATGAAATTGATGAGATGCCTGATGTGTCTGCATATATTGAGAGAATTTGTCTATGAACTGATGGCATGTAAGTACACATAAAACTAAACAGTTAAATATAATTTTTACCTCCAGGAAAACAAAACACAGAAAAGTGAAAGTTATTTTAGTATACTACAAGGCTCGGCTGTGAGTAATGTTTTCTTTGTCATATTAAGGTAAGTACTGAATGCTGGTCCTATCATAATTATACAATCATTTCAGAAAAATGGAGCACAAGAAGTGGTAGTGAAAGAGAACAAAATCCTCTTCCATAGGACCATAATTGTTAATACCAAAACCTCCCCCAGACAAAGAAGTGGGACAATAACCATGTTAAGTAGAGATACGGAGGTAAATACTAAAATTAACAATCAAACAAATTTAAAGTGATTTTCTCTGAGGAGCAGAAAACAGGCAAGGATTTTGATAGAGGACAGCTGTTTTGTTTGGTTTAATTTTGTTTTAAATAATCCTTATGGAAATCTTAATTCTTTAAAGTATGTGCATGAATAACTTGGATTAATTAAGTTAGAAAGGATTAGAAAAAATAAGGATTAGCCCAGAATAGATAAGACTCTAGCAAATAGTAATACGATAATCTGATTCTTAAGAGAGACTGACACTTTTGGGGGGCAGTTTCATAGGACCTTCCCCATTCAAGGGGAAATTACTGTGAGAATGTAATTACTGTGAGGATTCTCACACACACGTACATGCTAAATGGTAAAGCTATAATAGATAGGCCAGTCTTGTATTTATGTTCTTGTTTCATCATCACAGGAGTCATTCTGCTAGGAGAGTCTGTATTTATCATTAAGCTAGCGTGCCTTCATCTTTTCCTCTTCAACTCTCTTCCCAAACCTTATCGAATAAGAGCACATTAGAGACATGGGTAAAGAGCATCTGGTCATGACTTTCACCATGGATACATCCTGTGTAATAGGCAGACACTTCCCTACTTGCCAAGAGCAAAAATCTCTTATCTACCCTATTTATAGAGTCATCAGCTATGTGGATCAAGTGAAGTCTAAGATATTCTCAAGTTGAGAAGTCCTGGTCTTGTGCAGTTTATTTATAGAATAGTCTGAATCATATATAGGCAGAGTGCTAGCTCTATATGCTTTTTAGATATAGAGAAACATACATCACATTAAGATGATTTCACTAACTTACTGGCTCAGTAAGCAATATGTAAAACTTGTCCCTAGCTTAAGGTGCTGAGTAAGATTAGGTTCAGAGATTAACTAGATGGGGAAACATAGGTTCCACATGCTCAAAATATTCTTCTAGGGCTCTCAAGATTGGTGAATAAACCCCAAGAATCTGTATACGTAAGATGTCTCTGAAGGGCTCAAGGGGTATATATGAGCAGGGTGAGACGGGTGTGGAGGCTGAGTAGGTCCTAATGCCATCACCCAGGATTTTCAAGTTACTTCCAAGGAAATTTTGTTGTAGAAATTGTGTTGCAACTAGGTAAAAACTAGTTACAATTATCTCCAATGCATAGACAAAACATCTGATAGTGAAATATCTCATGTCTTGATATAAGCAGTTTGGGTTGGGGTTGAAGGTAATTTTGTGATCTAGTAAAGAGTGAAACAATTGTATCAATTTTAATAAACCTAACCTGTATTATTTTAAATGTTGCTAATACTCTTTAAACTGGGAATGATCACATGAGTGGATGCCAGCCTAGGAGTCAGATAAATATCTTTCTTGGGAGAAGTCTCATTCCTTAATGCCAATCTCTGAGTTTCTGTCTTATGTGACTTCAATCAATATCTCAGGGTTAGCCATAATTTTTAAACTACCCACATTCCTGTGTTGTATGAAAGTTTTTTCCTAGCTGCTAGCCCTTCTCAGTACCTTTATTTGTTTCACATTTTGAAAGTGATGCACAAGACAAACTCACATAGGAACAGGCTGTTGTTCTATTCATTGACATTTGTTAACTTTATATCAGATGTCTTTCAGTTATATTAAAAACACTCATGACAGAGCTATGTTTTTCCAAAATCACAGAACAAAAGTAAGTTCAATTGCTTCTAGATCTTTTCCTATACTATCATGCCAACTTGCCAGAAAGACAAGACATAGGACATAGAAATAATTTTTTGGATGTTAATGGTAAACCAAGTGGCTCTGCTGAGGAGGAGTAGGGAAGGCAATGGTATATCCTAAGAATTCCTTCTCTTGCCAA
The DNA here is from genome assembly GCF_009828535.3 of Hylobates moloch. Lineage (NCBI taxonomy): Eukaryota > Metazoa > Chordata > Mammalia > Primates > Hylobatidae > Hylobates > Hylobates moloch. The sequence goes on along the minus strand of NW_026652286.1, from coordinate 82,252,072 downwards.
GAAAGAATATCCAAGCAGATAGTTCTCATGGTATGAAAGTGCAGCTTTTCTTTAACTGAATTCCACGTGGAAAAAATACTCAGAGACTCTCTCTCCAGTGGCCACCTTCCCTACAGCAGTTCTTCATATGCTGCCATGAGTTACATTAAGTTGCACCAACCACGCGACTTCTCTACTCACAAGGTCAAATCTTCTGCCAACAGAAGTCGGATTCAACTCTCGATTAGAATTTAGTTCTCGGGAGGAAAGAGAATTCATGAAGGAATTATAACTTAGGATTGGTAGTATCCTATAGTTTACCTGATTCTAGGGAACTATTCTCTTGTACCAAGAAAAAAATTTGGCTGTAGGTTCTCAGGGGGATTGAAAATGTCCTTCAGTTCTCTTTGTTTTCCCATGCTCTCCATATCACCCGACATGCTTAGGATCAGGCTCGCTTGGATGCTTGCAGTGTCAGCGTGTTCTTTTTCTCACTTGGCTCAGAATTTTTCATAATTCAGCAAACAAACAAAAAACCTTTCTATTGTGCCTCTTTAGATAGCTGGAATAGTAGGTGCGGCTCCTTCACAGTCTTAACTTCTGAGGAAATAAGGTGGAAGAAGTTGCAACTAGTTTAGAACAAGATTAAGGAAGGTGGTACATATCTATACTTTTTTTGTTTTGTCTGCCCCTTACATCAATTCCTTATAGGAGCTGATCCTCCTCTCCTCCCTATCATTCTGTGGAGCCATTGATCAAGGGATCTTACTTCTTCTACCATAATAATGGTAGACACGTGACCTAGCCTGGCCGGTCAGAATATTCTATCCAAGTTGGGGCAGAATTTCTTAAAAGTGGGTACATATTCCAGCCCTAATCAGCATCTATTGGGGGGATTAATACGGACATTGGAAAAGGGTAGGTCTCTTGTGGAGGCCTGGAGCTACCGAAATCCACTTTTGCTGCCACTTAGGGACAGCCTGGCAGAGGAGAAAACTGATCAGAGGAAGACAGAGCCAGAGAAGTAGAAACAAATTCCCATGTAAGCACTTGGATCTGATTGTGCTTTTTGTTAAACAGCTAATATATTATCTTTTTTATAGTCACTGTCACTGTACATTTCCTCTCTTGCAAATGTATTGTAGCCTAGATTGCCTTGTAACTCCCCAAATGGAGCACATATCTTAAAAGAATTGTGAGAGGCAAGTACCACTGAAAATATTATGCCAAAATATCTGGTAAAACCTATTGTACTTCTAACTGGGGTCTCAAAGGAAAAAATGAGAAAAACTAATTTTTACAAGACTTCAAGATAAAACCAAACAGATCACTTTGAAATAAAAGCCACAGGGAACTGTAGTCAGCGGGGGGCATATAGGATAAATGAACAAATCTCTTCAATCTGTACTTTCAGTAATTCTGTAATAATTGTCTGATGCTATTGTTAATTAGACTCAATTATGGGATTAGTTTGAATTATATTATGAAGCATTGATTTACAGACTATAACCACTGAAAGCCTAAGTGCCGAATGTAGTAAATGTATTCTAATTTTGTGTTACAATATTGCAGCATGGAGCAGAGAGGAATATCGATCTACTTATAATAAATTTATTTCCAAATTAATTTTTATTTCCAGTTAATAAATGTAATGTTGCTAGGGAATAAATTTTTTTGGAAGAGGTAATCCATTCCTCAGGGAGGAACAGAGAAATATACTGATTTGTTTGACTTCAAGAGGTATCGGAACTAGAAAGTTTCTGAAAAGGCAGGCTTAAGGGAGAATTGGGGAAGATGTAAGTCTCTATTTCCTTTATGAATCTGGTATTGCTGTAATCTTTGAGAAACTTCCCAAGTTGGCATATGTAATGATGGGCTAGGAGGCATATATATGGCATAATCTGGAAAGCTCATCCAAAGCTAATTCCTAGGATGCATAATGGTCATAGTCCAAGTTTGAAAAGTCAAGAGAGGGCCCAGCGTGGTGGCTCACACCTGCAATCGCATCACTTTGGGAGGCTGAGGTGGGTGGATCACTTGAGGTTAGGAGTTCCAGACCAGCCTGGCCAACATGGTGAAACCCCTTCTCTATTAAAAATACAAAAATTAGCCGGGAATGGTGGTGCGCACCTGTAATTCAAGCTACTCGGGAGGCTGAGGCAGGGGAATTACTTGAACCTGGAAGGCAGAGCTTACAGTGAGCTGAAATTGCACCACTGTACTCCAGCTTGGGTGACAAAGTGAGATGCTGTCTCAAAAGAGAAAAAAAAAAAAAAGAAAAGAGAAGTATTATATATCTCAACCGTATGCCAAAAGTAGTAATATCGATAATACTAATCTTTGTCAACTGGGTAATATGTGCCAGGCTCTGGGCTAAGCAATTTATTCCTTTCAACAATATCATTATCAGACACATTTTACAGATAAGGAGACAGATAAGTTATATGACCCGTCTCCTGGGGCATCTATTTTACATTTGATTGTGGAGGGAAATGTTGTTAATTTGCCTAGGTCATTTGAAACATGTTTATATTCGTGGTGGTTTGCATTAATGCAATAAATAGAGTGTATTTCCTTGCCCTTGACTTTGCTTGGGTTTGGCCGTATGACTTGTCTTGGCTGATGAAGTGTTAGTGGACAGGACATGAGCAAAGGCCTGAAAACTACTTACATGGTTGGGCTTACTTCCCTGAATCTTAGTTATAGTTCTGCTTCTTCACTGATCCCAAGAGGAGGATGAGAGACACGTGGATTCCGGTTAAGCCTCCCCAGTAAGGACCCGACTACATGGGTCAACTCCTAGCTGCTTCAGATGTGTGAGAGAGAACCCGGCTGAACTCAACAGTCACTCATCTGAGCCCAGATGACCACAGATGCATGAACTAAATAAAGGATTATTGCTGATGCCACTGAGAATTTGTGGTTGGTTGTTATACAGCACTAGGCAAGTGATATAATATTCAAACAAAAAAGACATTTTTAATTAAACTCAAACCTTGCTTGACTTTCTATGACAAGATAAAGGGATTTTTTTACCTTTGGTGGTTGAATTATTACTACACAGGAAGATATGTTTTACTCTACTGAAGGCCTTTAAAAAAATCTTGTCTTCATTTTGTTCTTACTTTATTAACTATCCTCTTTTTCTTTTTTATTTTGAGACAGGTCTTGCTCTGCTGCCCCAGGCTGGGGTGCAGTGGCACAATCACAGCTCACTGCAGCCTCGACCTCCCAGGCTCATGCGATCCTCTTACCTCAGCTTCCCAAGTAGTTGGAACTACAGGCACATACCACTACACCTGGCTAATTTTTAAATTTTTCATAAAGATGGGGCCTCTCTCTGTTGCCCAGATTGGTCTCAAACTCCTGGGCTTAAGCAATCCTCCCACCTCAGCCTCCCAAAGTGCTGGAATTACAGACATGAGCCGTCATGCCTGGCCCAATACTCCTTCTTTTTTGTCTTTCTTGACCAAACTTTTAAAAAGATCAAAATTTCTTTACCTCCCATTCACTCCTCAATCCATCTCATTCTTGCTTTCAAGCTCTAACAAACTATCGCTGCCACTTGGGGTATTTGGTAGAAAAATCTGAGAAGGATTGGTGCAAGGTTTGAATGAAAGGGGTAACCATGGATCACACTGAGGTTTCTAGTTTGTAAGAGTGGGTGGACGATGATGTTCCAACAGAGATAAAGAATATGTGATGAGAGGTAAATTTGAATTCCCTATTTAATATCTAAGTAGCATTGTCCAGCAGATACCTGGATATATTTTAAATCCAAATTTCAAGGGAAAGATCTAGAAAAGGATGCATAGTTTTGGGAATAGTATAAAAATCTGTTGACTTTGAGGTTAATTGATATGAAGAATATTATAGGTATGATCTATATAAATGTATATTTGACTATGATTATCCTGTATATAAAACCTACCATTTATGACATATGACCCAACACTTTAACAAGGCATAAAAATCCCTCCTTGACTTGACTCTTGCTATCCCCATCATCTCTTGCTATTCTCTTACTTGGACTTTGGCAATCACAAAACACGTGGAGTTTCTCAGACACACCAGCTGGTTCTCTCTCCACGTCTTTGTTCATGCTGCCCTTCCCTGGAATAGCTTCTCACCTGTCCTTTACCCACTCTCCCATCTACCCCAATCCCTGCCACTCCACTACTGAAGTCAGTGGTCATTCCTTCTAGAAAGCTCTTTTGTAATAATTTCTGCCTTTTCAGACAACATAGGGATACCTCCTGGGTGCATTTTTTTTCCATTTTTTCCATGTTTCTGTCAAGGGATTTTCTGTTTTATAACTGCTTGCCTGTAAGCATGTCTCCCTTCTCAGACCCCAAATTCCTCGAGGTCATGGACTGGAGCACAGTGTCTCATATTTGGTTGCTCAATATTTTAACTTTGAGTGGGTAAGTGAATAAATAAAACCTGATTGGGGTAGAGTTATAGAATTAAAGTCATGTACTAGATAGTAATTGAAGTTGTTGGAATGAACAAGGCAACTCCAAAATGACATTTTGGAGAAGGAGCAGAGGAAGAGGACTGACAAAGGAAACTAAGGAGGGGAAGGAGAAAAAAAGAGCCTTCTCTTTTCTTTCCAAGAGAGAAGGCAGAAGGGGCAGTGGTTACAGCATACTCAAGAAGAAAGGCTCTAGTTTTGACAGGTAGCTAGTAATAATTATTTCAGTGAGAGCAGTTTCTGTGGTTTGATAGAGCTTGAAGGCAGAGTGAGGGAGACTGAGAAGTGAATGGGAGATAAAGAAATGTAGACATAGAGGAGTGTAGACTGATCTTTTAAAAAGTTTGACCATAAAAAGACAAAGAAGATAGTAACTAAAGTAATGATAGAATGAAGACAGGATTTTTTTTTAAGGAAGGAGAAGTAGAATTGAAAAAATAGACGTTGTAGAAAGGGAAGGTACTGTAGTGAGAATTGATAATCCATGGCTCAAAGTCTCAAAGAAATTAGAAAAGAATGGTGTTGAACCAAAGATTTCTGGTATTCAGTGCAGTGGCTTCTCAAAATATATTGTCATTCTGGGACAGGAAGAAAAAAATTAAAAATGTGAAATGAGATTGTTGTATTTGAGTCCATTATGGAAATAGACATCTCCATTAGCAAATATGAAGCCCAGAGCTGGCATTTAAGATTGCATGGATAAGCCTAAGTAGGGGTTAGACTACAAAATTTGGCATCAGATAGACTTGGATTCAATTCCTGGCTCTACCATTTATTAAACTCTGAGGCCTTCTGTAAGTTACTTGAATCATTAAGTTTTCTCGTGAAAAAAGTGGGGGTGGTTGTACTTACCCCATGGTGTACCTGGAAGTAATAAATGAGTTACATGTATGAATTGGTCAGCCAGAGACTGGCACATAGTAATAACTCAATGAATGTGAGCTATTATCATTATCCTTATTATTTCTGGAATAAGCATAAAAATCTATATTCGTGCAATCCCATCATCAACTTTTCACACCCGCTGAGATGTTTAACATATACCCTGTAACCCTTGCTAGGACACGGACGCGTTTTCTGGCACACATACTTTAACAAGACAGATTTTAATATTTTTGCTTTCCCATCCTGAGTGTGTATAGGACATTACATGATCATTCCTGAGAGTTGTTTTCGCGGAAAGGGAGAAATTAGAAGAGTACTTTTCCAAGGTGATATGGTTTGGCTGTGTCCCCACCCAAATCTCATCTTGAATTGTAACTCCCACAATTCCCATGTGTGATGGGAGGAATCCGTTGGGAGGTGATTGAATTATGGGGACAGGTCTTTCCTGTGCTTTTCTTGTGATAGTGAATGAGTCTCACGAGATCCGATGGTTTTAAAAAGGGGAGTTTTCCTACACAGTCTCTCTTCTCCTGTCTGCTACCATGTGAGACATGCCTTTCACCTTCCACCATGATTGTGAGGCCTCCCCAGCCACTTGGAAATGTAAGTCCAACAAACCTCTTTATTTTGTAAATTGCCCAGTCCAGTCTTGTGTATGTCTTTATCAGCAGCATGAAAATGGACTAATACACAAGGCCATTTCTTTTCTTCTTTTTTGTTTTTTCGCTAGCAAAGCAGCCAGGAAGGAGTAATTGCCTCCTACTTTTCAAACCTATGTCCCCTTTAGGCAATTTCTCTAAGAAATAAACCAAGGCGCTTTTTCTCCCTTCTATCATACCTTTTAACTAAGGTTTGTAAAGTAATATTTCCAAAGCCCTTGGAAAATATGATCTTCCCTTATGCCTAGCACATCTATTGAATACAGAGAAACCTGATTTCCTTCCCAAAGTTGACTCAGCAGGAACACTTAGCATTCAGTTAAGGCCCAGGAAGGAATGTACTGAGATTTAATGCTTTGCCCTTGGGAAGCAAGCTCCTCCTGCGTATATTATTCGGAAATAATTCCTAGCTGGAAAGAGAGTATAAAAAACCCCAGGGGCCCATCGTCCTCCATCGTAAGAAAATAAGTTGGAATGGAATCAACACTAATGCTACAAATAAAAGCTGTTATTCAATGAAAGAAAAATTGGAGGTTTGAATAACTAGTATTATATCCACTGCTTGTTCCCAAAAGCTTATTCTTACTGGGCAGAGACTGATTACAGCAACATGCTGTATTTGTGTAATCCAACAGAAGTAAGTCATTGACAAAGGAAAGAGAACAGATCTCAGAAAACAAGCACCAGTGACATGTTACAACTTTTCTTTCTTTTTTCTTGGTTTAGCACATTTGTAAGCTGCCTCTCTATAATAATTGACAAAACAGTACAGGAATTTTGCTTTTTAGAAAGTTGGATGTCATATGTCATGACTAACATCCATCGGTGATCAGTTAAATTAGGCAGTTGGGCTTGTGGTAGCATATCTGTTCTCAGCCTAATGATTTGTTTATTTAACTGTTCTTTTTAGAGAAAACAACATCAAAAAGAAGATGTTGGTTTTAAAAATTAATCTGGAGAAGAAAAGAGTAAGTAAAATACACAGTTTTTTGTTCAATTTATTTCAGTTCTCAATCAATGCCATTTTGAAGCATTAACCATAATAAAGACAACAGACACTAATAAACAAGATATACACTAGTACAAAAAATGCTAACTAAATATGCTCAACCTGTTAATTTTCTGATTGTTAGACTTAGAACAACAGCAACAAAATTAGTTTTCTTCCCATCCGTTGAACTGTTTCCAAGGCCATTCCTTTCTTTTTCACTAGCAAAGCAGCCAGAAGGGAGTAATTGCCTCCTACTCCTCAAATCTTTGTCTCCTTTAGGCAATTACTTTAAGAAATAAACTAAGGCTCTTTATCTCATTTACCTCTATCATGCCTTTTAACTAAGGTTTGCAAAATAATATTTCCAAAGCCTTTGGAAGATATAATCTTCTTACTTATAAAGTAGCCATATAAATAGTCAATACTTGATAATTATACTTCTTGAACATTAACCATCTTATAAACATTCCAAACAATCACAGATCTATTCACATGATGAACTCCCAGCTCTTCATAAAGTCTTTGGAATCAAGGAGGCCTCTAGAAATTAGCCTTCTACTAACTTTTGTATTAAACATTGTTTAAAATAATCTCATCCACTAATAGTGAATGCTTCTTGCCCTTTCTACATCTAAAGTGTCAACACCAGTGCTCGTCTCATCACGTATTGATCCACTCTGATTCCTCTATCTGACCATGTCTGTGCACTCAATCTGACATTAACCTGTGTACTTACTCAGTGCTTGTGCTTGGATAAGAATGTCTCTTGCCACACGGCACATCAATCTGGGCACTCAGTGGCTGGAAGGTTGCAGAGGTAAGAATGAAAAGGACCATCCTTCTTTTGTGGGCCCCTTATATAGCAGACACTTTGCTAACCAGATAGCATATGTTATCTCATCATCATTTAATTCTTATAAACCTTTTAGGTAGGTGTTATCTTTCATTTTTTAAATGAAGAAATTGAGGCTAAAAAGGGCAAAGCAACTTGATGCAAGTCATAAATAGACAATTGATAGGGCAGAGATTAGAATCAAGGTCTCTATACCAGGAAATCTTACTCTTTTTACTATATTAGACTGTCTTCAGATAGCCAGAGCTAGGTCCATTAACTCAGTGTCTAATATAATACTAAATTCTTAATAAATATTATCTTTGTTGCTATAATAACAGTAATAGAAGCTAATATATAACCATTTATTTGTACCAGACTTACAGAAGTTAAAAAGATATCAGGATCACACAGCTATGCCACATATCGGTGGTGGAATATGGATTTGAACTTTTGACTGTCTAACTCAGAAACCCATATCTTCCATTTCTATGCCATAGTGCTCCCCTAAAGCCCTAGCTATATAAATTAATGTTGCCAGAAGAAAGACTCATGAGAGGGCCAGCATGCTTCATAAATGCACTTTGTTTTTTTCTAAATACTGATTTTTTTTTTTTTTTTGCCTCTAAGAGCTATATATCTCATAATGGTATAGAATTCGAACTTTCAGTGAACCCGGTTATAGCTTTGACTGATTTGCCCTGCGCGTAAAGGTATCAGCCCCTGTTCCTGTTGTGCCGTTTGTTCATGATTACACATCCCACTGGGGTTGATTTGTGAGCACTAAGCATCCTGTGGATGCTTTATCAGAACTACCAACTGACCTTATAAATGCAGGGACTTCTATTGGTTTTGTAACTTTCTCTGTCCACAGAAGTATTTCCTGGCATTCTCCATTAGCCTCTTTCTCCTCAGCCTCTGCTTGTACATTTTCTTCTTATTTGTAGGACCTTGCACATAAGAAGATCTTCTTCTATTTTTCTGTTAGTCAGCTCATCCCATGGTCATACTCAGGCTATCGTTAATGACGTGGCCTTTAACAGTGGAAGACTCGTTCTGGGGAACTAAAAGTAGAAGTTAAAATCATTTGCCACTCTCAGTAAAGGAAGAACAGAAGTAGCTTAGAAAGGCATCTATGAAGTGAGCTAACCTTTTAAAAGTCTCTGTATATTTTGAATTAGAATGATAAATACATCCACGGACAATCATACAATAAACTTCAGTTATGAAATCTGACGTCTCCTCCTACCTGACCATGAACACAGATGCACAGAAGAAGCACATGTACATGTGAATTTCTTTTTTTGCTTCTACAACTGAATTTGGCAGACTTGTTAACACGGAGAAAAATATCCAAAGAGGTTACCTTAGAGAAGCAAAAAGCCTGTATGATCCACACAGTGAATAATTATATCTCAAAGAATCAGATGTGTGGTATGCTGCCTAAATCTAGGAAATGGCAAATTGACAGAATAGTCATGAAATATCCCCAGAAGATATCAATCTGACAATGTCTCAGAAATCTGTTTCTGTTCCAAAAGCTACCAATTCTTTACCATAGGGGAAATAGGAGAAGCATATCAAGTTTTAAGTCTCCTGATAGGTCATGGAAATCAAACCCAATGGACAAGAAGCTGCTCTCACCTGGGTTATGACACTAGTTGTTTAAAGAGAGCTTTCTAATTATTGGTACAGCTACTTGTTCCAAGACTGATTTGTGTTTATGTGTGACTGATATGGAGAAGTTTTCCTGAGCACTACAGTTAATGCATTTCCTTTCCTTCCCTGGGTATACAGATGCTATAAAGAAAGTACGTTATGTTCGCTATTAGAATTAAAGAGTAAGAGGGCACTGAGTGTAGTTCTAGAAACTTTAAATGACCCAAGAAAATGTTTCAGATTCTGAGACAGAAAGATTCAGAATTAAGGTCTGAATTAATAGCATGCCCTAAAAAATTACTCCTTGTAAAGATGGTCAGGACTTCCATAGAACAGAGGTTAAGACAGCAGTCCAGCCTGTGAGAGCTCTGATGTATAATGACTAAAAGGAGTTTTGAGGTTGAGAATCAACCTTGTCTATACACTACAATCTGCTAGGGAATCTTTAAAAGTACTCATACTTAGGCTCTACCCCAGACCAATTATACTATTAATATAATTCTTGAAGTGGTTTTAAAAGCTGTCTAATGTGTAGCCAAAGTTGACTGCTACCAGATGGAAGTCTGCAATATATGAACAAGTAGAATGCAATGATTCTTAACTCTCTTTGAGATTCTCATGAAAGCCATAGATTATTCATCTCACCAGACCAATCAACATAGATACATAGACAGCTAGATAGAATAAACTAGGATTCATGAATACCATGAAAGAGTACTCATAGACTCATGGGGGCAATACACTTCAGAATAATAGCCACTGGTTAGGAATCTAGTAAAGCTAGAGACTTAGATGGCATAGTGAATTCATCAGTGAATGTCTTTATTGTTTGTCTTCTTTGTTAAAGGCCTTGACATAGAAACCCTTGGAGTAGGAAGATCAAAACATAGTTAGCAGGTCCTTTAAATGTTCACAATCTACTACAGGCAATCAGACTTGTACACAAATACTTCATTACAAAAAAAGAGAAAAATTTCCAGATGGTTCACACAGATAAGACCTCTTGTAGTAGCTCAGAAGAGCAAGAAATTCTTTCCAACTGGAGAAATAAAAGAGAATTCCACCAAGAAGATGGGATCATCATCTCAAAAGGGCAATGTCAAATGCACCAAAGTTGTTGTAGACTCTTATTACTGTGAAGACTCTCCTCCAGGCACCTTTGCTGGCCCAAGTAAGGAAAAAGGGCAGGCATGGTGAACAGTACGTGCCTTCTAAAAAATCTAGTTTTCAGTAAAGTATCGCAGGGACAAAAAACTAAACACTGCATGTTCTCACTCATAGGTGGGAATTGAACAATGAGAACACGTGGACACAGGAAGGGGAACATCACACTCCGGGGACTGTTGTGGGGTGGGGGGTGGCGGGAGGGATGGCATGAGGAGATATACCTAATGCTAAATGACGAGTTGATGGGTGCAGTGCACCAACATGGCACATGTATACATATGTAACAAACTTGCACATTGTGCACATGTACCCTAAAACTTAAAGTATAATAATAAAATAAAAATAAAATCTAGTTTTTATTTTCACACCACTCATATTATCTCACCCCCAGATAAAAATACACAATTATATCTTTCAGCATTAGTATAAATAAGATGATAACCAGTACTGATGGAAAGTTTTTATTTGTTGACCCTGAATCTGCACCTCTTCAAGCAGAGCATGCATTTGAGAAGTCATCATAGTATGCCACATCCAATATCAGATAGATTCATTACCCCCTGTCTGCTACAGCCTAATACTGCAGGTATGAAGGCTTCATGATACTTCTAAATGTTAATGTTTTTCACTAGTGTTCCTTTAAAAAAATGAAATAGTACTACCGTTTTGTACACTTAAATGCATTTGCTTTTCATTCACAGGAAATGAGTTTTCTTTTCTTTTCTTTTTTTCTTTGAGACAGAGTCTTGCTCTGTTGCCCAGGCTGGAGTGTGATGGCGCCATCTTGTCTCACTGCAACCTCTGCCTCCTGGATTCAAGCGATTCTCCTGCCTCAGCCTCCTGAGTAGCTGGGATTTCAGGCGCATGCCACCACACCCGGCTAATTTTTGTATTTTTAGTAGAGATGGGGTTTTACCATGTTGGTCAGGCTGGTCTCGAACTCCTGACCTCGTGATCCACCCGCCTCAGCCTCCCAAAGTGCTGGGATTACAGACATGAGCCACAGTGCCCAGCCAAGTTTTTTGTTTTAATTTCTTCTCAGTTCATTTAATGAAAGTCTAGCTCATTTGTCTCTAAACACTTTTTTAAGAGCTGAAGTTTTGCTAAGTCACTCAATCTGAGTTGGAAATTTGGACAACTTTTTTTAAGCTATGAATAAATTTGCAACTTCTAATAGTTCTTGAAATGTGTATTTTCTCCTTCACCCTTAAGTTAATGTAACACTTTGTATCTTTTAAAGTACTTTTTTGTATATTATTTCACATGCTTTTTGTAATAATTCTGCCAGGCAGCTAAATCAGGTCACATTATCTGCATTTTACAAACAGAAACCTGAGTTTCAGAGGGATTAACTGGCCTACCCAAAGTCACACAACCGTTTAGTCACAGAGTTAGAATTACTAGATCTTCTGTTTATTAATTCAGTGTTTTTTTAAATGCACTATCTTCCCTTTCCTTACATCAATTTTGTTAGGGGAAATATGCAATAGCATTTCTTCTCAACTCCGCCAGAAGAGCCTATAATTTTGTTCGCATATGTTTTAGGAGATCAAAGCTAAATTCTAATCATGTTAATGCCTAGTATGCCACAGGCATTGGGGGATGGTTACCAACATTATTTTAAATCTTTATAGTAACACTGTGTTTTACAGAGGAGAGGGCTTACAGATGTTAATTTACTTGCCAAAGCCACATATCTGGTAACTTTCTGCTTTCCTTGGTTCTCCCTCAGGCTACATGGCTGTATTGGTAAAACCACCTACTTTAGCATATTCCCTGGAACACACATGACCAAAGATCCTATCAAATTACCTCTATTTTCCAACAACATTATCATTGCTCTCATTGTCAAGACATTTATCTAATGTTTATACCTAGCAAACACCATGGTAGACACTCAGAACACAAGAAATATATGTATATGTTTGCCCTCCAGAAGTTTGTCACCCAATAAAGGGATATGTTGCATATATAACAGCATAGGTATCAAGTGATAAAACAACAGAGGTTTGCTGTCCTCAAGCATGAAATGAATGTTTTAGACTCTAGGCTGTAAGTACGATCAGATTCAGAATAGGAAGAGAATCAATGTGGGCCAAGATAATAGAATCTCTCAGAAATAAGACTTAACAAAAAGCAATTCAGATAAGTGGAGAGGAAAGAGAATTCTGCATAGGAGCAATTCTAAAAAGAGTTATGAAGTCAGAAATGTTCGTGAAATATGTGTCAGTCTGTTCTTGCGTTGCTATAAAAATACCTGAGATGGAGTAATTTACAAAGAAAAGAATTTTAATTGGCTCCTAGTTCTTCAGGCTGTACAAGCATGGATGCAGCATCTGCTCCTAGTGAGGGCCTCAGGAATCTTCCAAGCATGGTGGAAAGCAAAGTGGGAGCAAGCATGTCATATGGCAAGGTAGAGAGTAAGAGAGAGAGAAGGGGGAGGTCCCAGACTCTTTTAAACAACCAGATCTCTGGTGAGCTGAGTGAGAACTCACTTATCACTAAGGAAATGGTGCTAAACTATTCAAGAGGGTTCTGCCCTCATGATCTAATCACCTACAACCAGGCCACACCTCCAGCACTGGGAATTACCTTTCAACATGAGATTTGGAGGGGACAAACATCCAAATAATATCAGCGTATTCGGGGAGCAATTCTGTCTTCTTATTTGTGATAATTTGCTAGAAATTTGAAGTAAGGTATGTTCAGTGGATCCTAGGATAATTTTTTTGTTTTATCAGTTAAGGTTATATTTGGCTGCAAATAACAGAAATCCCAATTTATAGTGGCATAAGCAAAGCAGGGATTGTTTTTTCTTAAATAACAAAATATATAACCATTAGAAGGTGGTTGCTGGTGCTATTTCAGCTGCTCAATAATGCCATCATTTTGCATATTGCTTTCATTTTTTATGCAACAGCATCGTGGTCACATGAAGGCTGCTGCTATTCAAGATATCAGTTCTTATTTGAGGCAGGGAAAAGGTGGTGGAAGAGATGACATCAGCAACATCTGTCCTTTTTTTTCTGGGAAAGGCAAATGTTTCCCAGAAACCACATCCAGATAGGTCTCACTGATCAGAATCAGGTTACATAGGCCTCTCTAGCTAGAAGAGAGGCTGTGAAAATGAAATTAGATTGTCATACTTGATTTAGATCCTGTAAGCACATTCATGTCCCAACTAAAATTAGAATTTTGATAGTAAGGAAAAAGAGGGAATGAATATTAAGTAGGCAAATAACTGTGTCTGTGGCAATTATAGTCTCTTCAGTTGCCTATAAAAGAAATGCACTCAGATTCCCTCAGTTAATGGGGGTTTATTGCAAAAAATCATGGAGAAATAGAAAGTCCGAGTAATCATCTAAGCAGAGCCTCACTAGATCTGAGGAGCTGGGATGTTACTTAGAGGTAGCATCACATCTTGGCATGGCAGCAGCTCTAGTGACACTGGGTAACTTTCTTCCTCCCAGCAGTAGGTGATTGTGGCTTCCTGTTCATGAACTTCATTCATCTGTATATTTCCTATGACTTCTCTTCTTTACTACTGTGATACTTTCTGTCTTGAGCGAGCTATCAGGTAAATACAATGTGCTCAGTTAAATTTTAATTGCAGGTAAATGGAAAATACCTTTTTCTACAGATATGACCCCTGCAAATTAGCAACATACACTAGAAAATGATTCATTATTTATGTGAAATTCTAATTTAATTGGGAGTCCTATTTTTTATTTGCTAAATCTGACCATCCTAAAGCTTACTGATTAGGCTAACCATCAGTGAAGAGTGTACCTGCTGATAGACCTCTAATACCAAACCACCTGAGAGACCACTGGCAAGCCCACAGATAGCAGCCTCTGGCTTAGAAATCCATCCCTGATCCAATGAACTGAGATCACTGTGACAAGGTCACAAGGGCAATGTATGGAAGCATATACTTAAGGAATTCCCTGTATCACCACTCCATTTAAGGAGGTATGTGGAAATAGCATTCCCCGAGTGCTAGGACTGGTTTAACAAAAATACTTGTATCTATCCTATGTTGTTGCCTTCACATAGTGGGTGCAGGTTTACCTCTATCTCTTTCATATATCTCTGTCCCAGTCAAAGATTCCATAGCATCTTATTTTCTAGGCCCCAAATCAGTTTATATTCCATAGGCATTTTGATGTCCACAAGGGGTAGATATGCACAGAATAAAACGTTTCTTTTGCATCATGCTCATAATTCCCTATAATTTCTTCTCATTTATTGGAATTTTGTCTTTTGTTAAGTTTTATCTCCTTTTAGGAGATTCTATGAATGTCTACTATATTCCATGTCTAAAGAATAGGTGGTAGGTGCTGAATTGGGCAAGTGGAAGATTAAGACATGATCATTACACTCAAACAATCCTGAAATCTAGCCTGACTGCTTTCAGTTTTACAATGTAATATTTGCATCTAATCCTGCCTTTCTCCCTGATTTCTTTTGTTGATCTAGAAGTATGGATTTCTAAACTCCTGATTCTTTGTTTTCAAGAATATCTATGGTAAGAAGGCAGCATCTTTAAGAATTCCTTTTTTTTTTTTAACAGAACATTAATAAAGGAATGCTTTTGTCAAGAAGGCAATTAAGAAACCTTTTCTTAATTGCCTTCTTGACAAAAGCATTCCTTTATTCATGTTCTTTTTTGCTGCTCACTTCCCTGTATCCACTCTCTTTTGGCTCTAGGACTGCTGATACCAGTAATACTTCTACACCAAAAGCAAAGGTTATGCACTGCTCCTAGCTCATACAGAATTATAATTTATAGCATAAAAGAATAATGGTGAGATATACAATAGAGGTCATCTCATTTAATCTACCCACTGCAGAAGTCCTCTCTTCAGCCTCTTAGATATAAGATTGTTAAGTCTCTCTGTCAGCACCATATGATATAACCTGTTCCACTTTTAAAATATCATTGAATTACAATAAATCATTTCCAGTGGTGGGCTGACATCTGCTTCTTTCTAACAGCCATCAGAATAGCCTTCCCTATGTAAGCCTTTCTTACCTTTAAGATGCTCACCAAGTTCCTTGATCATCTAAACTTCCACACTTTCTTTGGCTTTTCTTTGTCATAATGTCCAAAATCCTACCTATCCTGGTTAACTTCTTACCCTGGTTAACTTCTTCATGATGCCCTTCAGCTTATTCATTCCCATTGTACAACATGAGGTTTAAAACAAATATTCTGCCATAGGAATGTTGCTATCCATCTCTTACAATTGGTTCTGATGAGGAAATTAATGAGTCTCTTTTTCCCTATCTGGGAGCATGATATAGAGGAGGGAAAATGGCTCTGGAACTACTCTAATCTGTGTTTGTATTTAAACTCTGCTATTTGTTTTAAATCTTGAAACCATGCATAAGTTTTTTTTGCCACTTATAACTTCAGTTTCCTTTTCTGTTAAATGGAAGTAATAATACCTATCTCCTATGGGGATAAAGAAAAGTATGTAAAGTGCCTTGAAAAACACTAAGTTGGGGCTCTGTAAAGAATTCTTCTTTCTTTCATTTTCACTCAGGAGCACAGAATAAAATGGCACGTTCATGGAATATCAAGAAAAAATTCCTTTTTTAAAGCTTTTCCTTTATTTCTGATCTGCATGGGAACATTCATGATCAGTGCCTCTCTACTTATTCATCTGATTTTCAGACCCTTAAAAGGCAGGTTTAGGGGTCTAATGGTCACCTCTAATTTGTCATTCCAACTTCCTATTTATGGCCACTAATGCAAAGTGCCCTATTTGGCTTTGAATGCAGATATTCTTCAGTCCTTCAGAAAATAATGCTGTTTCTCTTCTTCATAGCTCAGTTCTCAACTTCTTCAAAAAGAATTAGTCTCAATGAGCATTAACTACAAGGAAGAAGGATAATCATCATTTTCCCTGTCACTTAAATAAACAGTGTATGATACTGCCACACAAATTGATCATTACAGGTAGTAGAAGTAGCATACCAGTAACTAGATAATAATGAGAAGACAATATTAGCTTTTCAAATGACTGTGAGAGCTCACCCAGGTTATTTTTTTAAAGGAGATGAGATGTAAGTATTCTAGCTGTTGTTTTACACATTTGTGTTGAACCCAATTCATTTTTAAGCTAAGTCCATTTCTTACTGCATTTTTTCAGTGGATCAGTCTCATTTTTTTCCAGAGATAACATAGCTTTAAACAGTTGTACATTATGCAAAAGAAAACTATTATTCTGTGCATGCCCTACACATTGTGTGGAGTATGGTAAAAATCATCCCAGAGACTGTTAAATAAATAGTATCTGAAACGTTTCTAAAGTCCCTAGTGATGAAATTTGCAAGCTCTGTTTTGTTATCAGTGAAATTTATTTATTTGCTCTCCACCATCTCTCCCTCTGGGAAACAATGTAGAGCTCCCGTTTCAATTCAGAACAGATTCTGCTTTCACTATGCCAAAGTGGAAAGAGTTTGAGGGCTGTGGTGGCCACATGGTGGCTCTGGGATCTGTGCCAAAGCTATGCCTGTCATGAGGCTCTGACAAAAACCATGTCCATTTGGGATTCAGGAAACAGGAGCAAGAAGACGCATTTGCTCTCAAGCTGTTCCTAAGTGACATCAGAACAGCTAGTCAGTCCAATAAAAAATGTAGCCCTGCTGCTTTCTTGGCAACAAGTCATCCAAGCCCCTGTCACATTAGAACTGGGCTTGGAAGATACTCAAAACTTGCATATGAACTACTGGGCACAGGAGGCTATTTTCTGGCTAAATATATGGTCTTAGTGAGTTGAATGCCTCAGTTATGATCAATTTAAAATTTTGTCCAGACTGCAAAACACTGCATGCATATTTTCTCTTGCCTCTTCTATCTTCTAGTTTTAAAGCAGTATGGATTACAGACAGAATTATGTCTGAATCTTGACTCTACTTTTGCCAGTCTCTAGCTGAGAGGCTGCAAGCAACTTCCTTAATCTGAGCATCATTTTCTCAATATGTAGCATAGGCATAATTATGCCTTTGTCATAGGTTTTTGTATATATTGGTGTGTGTCTGTAAGATATATATGTGCATGTGTGTGTGTATATATATGTTTTATAAAAACCTATGAGAAAGGTATATACACACACCACACACTATATCTATACCATCTACATCTATCTATATATGCACACACACACATATAAAAAAGGCCTAACAATTTGTTTAGCCCATTTTAGATACTCAGCAAATTTTAATTCCCTTCCCAGTCCTTTTCTCATATATCTATAAATTCACGAGTGAAGTATAGTGGGATTATGTCATACATACAGTTGATTTTCCAAAACTTAACTATATGTGCTCAGAAAAAAAATTGAGAGACTGAGAAAGAACAACACACACACATACACACACACAAGAGAGGAGAGAGAGAATTATTTGTCAGTTTTCATTTCCCTTCTCATAGTACAGGACACCACTATGCCTCACTGAAAGCACTTGATTTCACTAGCAGCAAGGGAATGGCCATGTTCTGACAATAAGATGTCTATAAAAGTCTCTAGGGAGGGCAGCCTTCATAGTCTCCCTGGGAGACTTTTCTTTAAGCTTACTTGCCCTTCCCCATTTTCCATCTAAGATGTGAACATGAGGCCTAAGTAGTCATCTTGCGACCAACAGGCCTCTAAGAATGTGGACAAAGGCCAATGTGCTAATGACAAGGGTGGTCAGATAAAGAGATAGAGATGGGTCTTTGGTGGCATAGTTGAGTCCCATAGCCAGCAGTAGAGTGCCTGTATATGCTCTTCTTATTACATAGATAAAATCAATCCCTATTTGCTTAACCCTTTGGAGTCTTTTTGTTTTGTGTTGCCTTTGTGGTTAGTTGCAGGCAAACACAATTCTAACAGATATAGCAAATGATTCCATCTGTCAGTCCTTCCGGTGATCATAGGCTCTGGAGTGAGCTGGGAGATATGGCTCTGTGTTTCATAGCACATGCATCTCACTGTGCTGCTGTGAATCTACTTTCTAAGTTTTCATGTTTTTCATACAGCTGGCCCAATACAAAGCCAGTGACTTCTTGGGTTGCTCATTTGAAGGCCAAGATCTGTTCTGATACTGGAGGAAACTCTTCCTTTGTTGAACTTAATGAAAGATAACATGTCAGACTTCAGCATGTTGCTTTCCCCAGGGACTTTTCATGGGTGCTTTTCTCCACTAGGATTTTGACATCATATTCTGACTCTAGACCTAATCTTTGGGTAGAGGTGACAACAGTGTGTCAAACTAGGGAGCTGAGATGGGATGGCAGTGGCCCAAGACAGAGGACAAAGCTGAGGGGTGTGTGTGTGTGTGTATGCGCGCGTGCGCATGTGCATTTCTTTGGAACCATCACCTTTAGAAGTATGTAATTCCAAATTACTAAATTAAACTACATTTTTATTATAAGAGAAAATTAAAAAGAAGTTTTTTTATGGAGTCTTGCTCTGTTGTTCAGGCTGGAGTGCAGTGGTACAATCTTGGTTCACTGCAACCTCCACCTCCAAGGTTCAGACAATTCTCCCGCCTCAGCCTCCTGAGCAGCTGCGATTACAGGCATGCACCACTATGTCCGGCTAATTTTTGTATTTTTATTATAGACAGTGTATCATCATGTTGGCCAGGCTGGTCTCGAACTGCTGACCTCAAATGGTCTGCCCACCTTGGCCTCCCAAAGTGCTGGGATTACAGGTGTGAGCCACCGTACCTGGACTAGCCATGTTCTTTTATATATCAACACAAGAAGTAAATAGTTTGGGGATGAAGCAATAATATGAAGATGTATGCTGAAATAAACAAAAATGTTACCAAAAATACCCACTGATGACGCAGAAGGCATTAGTATATAGTTCTTAGCTGTGTTATTTTCTACCTTCTCTGTTAAAAGAAGCCCTGATTAGGTTCCATGTAACTGTATATTCTTCATGTTCAAAATGTTGGAAATCAGTCACTTCTCTAAACCTGAAATTTGTCGAAATTCTTTTAAAAAATCTTTTATTGAGGTTAATCCTCCTGTGTAATTACTACCTCTAGATCAACGTTTTACAGACAGCATGTTGTTAACCATTATTGATCATGAAACCAATTCAGGTTGTTATGATTCTCATTTAAGAATTAAATGAAATACACCATCACATGTAATAAGGGTATTATCTTGTGATGTTTGTTTTGATTCTATACATGCATGTCGTGTTCACTGGGTCAGAATATAAAGTGTATTCTCTCAGGATAAATTTTGAAAGCCGCTATTCCAGGGGGATCAGCATGCACCCAGTTGGGAAGCGACCTCTAGAGGTGGTGCTGAGGCTGAGCAAGAGCATCATTCGGAGCTGTCCAACTGCTGGATTAAAGACGATGTTGCAGAGAAGCAATATCCCAGAAGGACACCACTAGAGCATCTAGTAGCTGACCCTACAGAGAGCAGTTGTGATTGCCATTCTGGAAGTTACTACCGATTGGAACGCTGTAGCTAAAGTAGGAGACTAAAATCCTTATCTTTGGCCTCATCCCTGTTAGTCATCTGAGAATAAGTTATGAGTGAGAGAGACAGGGATCAGACCCTTAATCTGTTTATTATCTGAGAAACTTGTTATTCTTATCCAGTTACACATCACAGAGAGAATCACTAATTGTACAGGGAATTTGATTCATTTGGAGCCTCAATACTCAACACTTTTAATGTTTCATCATAGTATATTTATCCAAAAATCTAAGCTAAAATTATAAAGTAATTTAAAGGTGGAATAAAATAATCGAGACAAACAGACTCACAACTCTGACAACAAAATGGATTCCTAACATCAGTTGTTGGTATCTAGGTTTCATGGTTTACTCCAAAACTACTATAATCTTTTAAAAACAAGCTACAAAATTAAATTATCTATAATGCTAACTTAGAATTAAGTGCATAGGAAAGGTAAACCAGTTAAAGTGATCCTAAGCAATGCCTCAGTACTCAACTTTCCATCCAAAAAATAATCCGGGACTGTGCTGCCACATATGAGCCACCCAATAAGGGGTGAATGAGTATAGTGCTTTATCATATGTAGGATAAAACTCTTTTCAACTCCAAATTTATAAATTCTAATTGAGAATTGTAGGCAACACGATCGTTTCATGATATTGTTTAACTTTTAAAAAATCATGGAAGTATAGTTTTAGACTAAACCATGACGCTTAAATACTAAGACTTGATATCTGGATTCCATTTTGTTATTTAATAAGGCCGTGATTCCTGCTCAAATTTACCCCCAATATTTTATTTTACCTTTTCAAGTGGTTTCATAAATTTAGTCTGAATATGTTAAATTATTTTTGATAAGTATGCTATGATGTATTATAAAATGTATTTGGATTAGAACGAGAAGCTTCTTTTTTCCCCCCTTTGAATACCTTTTTATTTTTTAGTGACTTTGGGAAAGTCACTAAAAAACCACTTATCTGTAGTTTAGTTTCCTCATCTGAAAAGTAATGGTTGTAAGATTTATTTTTTATTTCTGAGGCTTTTACATCTGGCTCAAAAATATTCATTAATTTGAGAGACAAATCATATTTTCACAGTTAATGATAAATCAAGACAAAGCAGAAATTTTATAGCCAACCATAGATCATTTTTTTTTTAATTTGGGTGAACTATTTATATTTTAAACATACAATTTGATGAGTTTTGATAAAGATGTACAATAGTGTAATCAGCACCTCAATCCAGACAAAGAATATCTTCCTAATTTACGGAATTTTTCCTCCTGGTCGTTTTAGTCAACTCCCACAGCCCACACAACATCACACCACAGTTCTGATTGCTACTACCATTAATTAGCTTTGCATATTCATGGACTTAATATAAATAGAATCATTGAGAATGCAATATTTTGTATAAATTTTTTTCACACAAAATAACCTTTTGAAATTGGCCTATGTTATTATGTATATTACGAATTTGGCCAGGCGTGGTGGCTCACGCCTGTAATCCCAGCACTTTGGGAGGCTGAGGTAGGTGGATCACCTGAGGTCAGGAGTTCAAGACCAGCCTGGCCAACATGCTGAAACTCCATCTCTACAAACATTAGCCAGGCATGATGGCGCGTGCCTGTAATCTCAGCTACTCGAGAGGCTGAGGCAGGAGAATTGCTTGAACCCGGGAGGCAGAGGTTGCAGTAAGCCGAGATCGCGCCATTGCACTCCAGCATAGGCTATAGAACAGGACTCCATCTCCAAGAATATATATATATATATGTGTGTGTGTATACATATATATGTGTGTGTATATATATATATGTGTATATATGTGTGTATATATATATGTGTATATATGTGTGTGTATGTGTGTGTGTATATATATGTGTGTGTGTCTATATGTGTGTATATATATGTGTGTATATATATGTGTGTGTATATATATGTGTATATATATACACATATATATAAAATAAAAAGTAATTCATATGCTTGTTGTTTTAATTTTAGCCATTATGTGTTTTGTGATAGCTCATTGTGGTTTTAATTGGAATTTCCCTGATGACTAATGACACTGAACACCTTTTAATTGCTTATTTTCCATTAATATATCTTCTTTACTGATATATTTGTCTAGATCTTTTACCCATTTTTATTCAATTGTTTACATTTTATTATTAATATACAGAAGTTCTTTATACATTCAAGTTACAAATTAATAAGCATATACTTTTCTTTGAATATAATCCTTGCTTTCTATTTTTAAACGGTGTTCCTTAAGAGCAGAAGGTTTAAAATTTGATGAGGTACAATTAATCAGTTTTTCCTTTTAAGATTATTGCCTTTTGTGTTTTCTCTAAGAAATCTTTGCCCCTAAGCTTTCTTTCAGAACCATGTAGTTTTATGGCTAGCCATATGCAGAAGACTAAAACTGGACCCGTTTTTTTTTGTACCATATAAATAACTAATTCAAGATGGATTAATGACAAAAGTAAAACCCAAAACTATAAAAGCCCTGGAAGACAACCTAAGCAATACCATTTCAGGACATAGGCATGGGCAAAGATTTCATAATGAAGATGCTGAAAGCAATTGCAATAAAAGCAAAAGAAACTATCAACAAAGTGAACAGACAACCTACAGAATGGGAGAAAATTTTCACAAACTGTGCATCTGACCAAGGTCTAATATCCAGCATTTATAAGGAACTTGAATAAATTTACAAGAAAAAATCCCATAAAAAAGTAGGCAAAGTCACGAATAGATGCTTTTCATAAGAAGACATACATGTGGCCAACAATTACATGATGAAAAGCTCAACTTCACTGATTAACAGAGAAATGCAAATGAAAACCACAATGAGATACCATCTTACATCAGTCAGAATGGCTATTATTAAAAAGTGGAAAAAAAAAACAGATGCTGGTGAGGTTGTGGCGAAGAGAGCACTTATACGCTGTTGGTGGGAGTGTAAGTTAGTTCGATAATTGTGAAAAGCAGTATGGCAATTCCTCAAAGAGCTAAAAGCAAAGCTACCATTCAACTCAGCAGTCCCATTACTGGGCATATACTCAGAGGAATATAAATCATTATGCCATAAAGACACATGCATGCAAATGTTCGTTGCAGCTCTATTCACAATAGTAAAGACACGGAATCAACCTAAATGCCCATCAGTGACAGAATGGATAAAGAAAATGTACATACACACAGTGGAATACTATGCAGCCATAAAAAGAATGAGATTATGTATTTTGTGGGAACATGGATGGAGCTGGAGGCTATTATCCTTAGCAAGCTAATGCAGGAACAGAAAACCAAATACTACATGTTCTCACTTATAAATGGGAGCTAAATAATAACTTAAGAACACAAAGAAGGAAACAACAGACACTGGGATCTACTTGCAGAGGGTGGAAGGAGGGAGAGGAGCAGGAAAGATAACTATTAGGTACCAGGCCTAATACTTGGGTGATGAAATAATATGCACAACAAACCCCTGGGGACATGTGTTTACCTACGTAACAAATGGTGACATGTACCCCAAACCTAAAACAACCCCCAAAAACAAATATGTTCTGGTAAAATCAAAATTCATGTTCACAAAATTAGTGTGAATCTAATAAAAGAATTTTTTTTTGGCATAAGTATGGACTATCTTCTGGATTTTTTTTTACAAGAGTCAGGAAGACAGAAAAACTAGTAGAAGCTGAAAGAAAATTCATTGGATATAGAGTTTAAAAATAATAGAACTGAAAAAGTTTGTAGTGATTCAGATAAAGGATTTGTTATTATTTATCAAAATGGAATTGACCTCTTTTGCTTAGGTGCTCTTGAAAAAGAAGGCATAGTAGTTCTGCAGAGCTGAAAGAAATATAGAGAGGCTGACTCTTGACTTGTGATGGGGTGACTCTAATTCTTTCGATGACCTAAATCCTGACTGTGTAGGATATGCAGGACTTCTCTGTGAATATACATTGTGAGAGGAAAAATTCACCTTTATTGAGAAATATAACTATCCTAGCTCTGTCACATTATTGGTCAAATAACCAAATAAGTACACACACACTCAAATCAAAGATGCTGTAAGAGATGGCTTGAGGGCTGTCAAAAAAAAAGCTATTGATGATGGCTGTGAGTTCCACATGCTGGTGCAGTAGCAGTGGCAATGGCGGAAGTCCTGATTAGATATAAGTCCAGCGCCCAACTCAGAGTCCAAGCATTTGCTGATGTGTTGCTCTTTCTTCCCAAGGTTCTTGCTCAGAACTGTAGTTTTGACTTTCAAGAAACGTTAGTTTTAAAAATGGGAATTTTTCCCATATGAAAAAGGAAAGAACACTGGCACCTATTCAAATTCTGAAGCTATGAAATGATAATCACAGTATTTTTTAATTGCACTGAATTGAACACATATAAAGCAGGCCTTTTTTATCCAGTGAACAAGATGTTTTCTTTTGCTGCAGTGACATAAAATTATATATTAGGTAAGCATATGTTGTAAACCTTGTTATTAAATATTCATTGACAAACAAACAAAAGTAGACTGAGTTTTACTAGACATCAATTTGCTCTTATTCCGGCTCAATTCTTTATTAGATTGAGGGTATCAGACTCTGCCAGAGGAAAGATCAAATCATCCATATTAGAAGATAACATCATACTTCGATTCTATGGTTCTTTTATTCATAATGTTTGATATAAAGCAAAAAAAGTTAGTAAACATTCAAGAGTCAAAAAAATGTGATTGATAAGATACAGATATGCACCAAGGGACATCAGCAAGACAGCAGAATAGGGCTCTCCTGCACTCCTCCTGCCATAGAAACATCAATTCAAACAATTATCCATGCCCAAAAAACCTTCAAAAAGCTAAGGAAACAAGGTGAGAGAGTATAACACCCAGGTGTAGCAGAGACATTTTTTAAAAGACACATTGAAGAGGGTAGGAAGGACAGTTTTACCTTGCCCACATTGCTTCTCCTCCAACTTCGGGCAGCACAACATGGAGAGAGATACTCTTTGCATGGGGAAAGGAGAGGCAAGTGAGCACCAGAATTTGCTTTAGACCCCAAAACCCGAGTAAAAATCAACACTTAGCAGGCCCCTGTGGCTCCAAACTCTAGGCCAATATCTGCAGACTGAACTTCAGGTCTATCCTAGCAGTAGGCTAAATCCTGCAGCCCTAGGCTCCAAGACTGCATAGCAGACTTAGTCTCTGCCCCACTGCCAGGCTGACTCCAATGGCACAAGGCTCTAACTATCCACAGCACTAGGCTGGTCCGCACAGCCTCAGGCTTTAGGTCCACTCCAGCACCAAATATCAGGCCAGCACCAGTGAACCCAATGTCCAGGACAGCCCCTGGAAATGTAGGCTGTAGGCCCACCCAGCGCCAGATCAGCTGCTGTGACTCCAGACTCCAAGCTGATACTCAGGAGAGTCTTTAAGTTCACCGTGACCCAGACAGGATCCTGCAGGCCCAGGCTCCAGGCCTCCCTGATGGATTGGGTCGCTGGGCCTACCCTACCACCAGGCTGACCTCAGTGGTCCCAGGATCTGGCCAGCCCCACTGTCAGGCAGGCCCAAGTGGCTTCTGCCCCTGTACCAGCACAGCTCTTGCGGAATCTGGCTCCAGGCCTGCCCCAAAGCCAGGCCGATCACTGGCCTCAGGCTCTGAGCTGCCCCCAGAAACAAACTGGCTCCCAAGGACCAAGGCTGCAGGTACCTAACTCAGTACCTGTGGACCTTGCCTCCAGATTGCCCCTGCAGATACAGAATTTGGGTTCACCCATTGCCACATCAACTCCTGTGGACCAGGCTCCAGACCTTCCCAGTGCCAGGCTTGTCTCTATGTCTTTACCCTCCAAACCAGTCCTTACACCCTTGTGTTCCAGCGGACTCATAGTTCAAGTAAGTCCCAGTAGACCCAAGCACTGGAAAAGCCCCACATATCCAGGTCCCAGGACTTTCCCTTTGTGCCCAGGTTCCAGGTCAGGCCCTGAGCCCCTAAGAACCAGGCCACCCTCAGGGACTTAGCCTCTTGGTCAGTACCTACACACCCAGCCTCTAGGCTGGCCCCAGTGGATGCAGGTTTCAGAACAATGCCTGTTGTCTCAGGGTCCAGGACAGCCCATCCAGGAACCAGGCCAATGTCTTCAATAATGGCTCCAGATTATCCCCCACAGATTTAGACTTTATGTTGGCCCAAGGCTCCAGGCTAGGCCCCATAGCTTCAGGCTCCAGAGGACCGAGAGTCAAGGCTCACCCCAGTAGACCTGAGTTCCAGGCCAGACCATGGACTGATGTTCATAAGAACACCTCTGAAGACTAAGGCTACAAGGAAGCCCCCATGGACTAAGGCTCTAGGTCCATCCCAGTGGAGTCAGGTGCCAAGCCCGCCACACACCTAGCCATCTCTTACAAACTCAGGCTCAAGGCCTATTCCAGCACTAGGTGCAGTGCTGTGGACCCAGGCTTCAGCCTGGCCTTTATGTATACAGGCTCCAAGACCTCCCTTATGGATCCAGGCTTCAGGTCTATCCCTGCATATCTAACCAACAGGTCCACCTGTGGATCCAGGATATAGTACTAACCCTGCAGACCCAAGCATCAGGCTCCTCCACCTGCCAACACAGGCACCAGTAGAGCCTGCCCAGGGATTCAAATAGCAAGCCCACACTTAGAACATGTCAAATAACCTGCCTGGAATCTCTAGACAAATTGACTTGGAAAGGGGTTTCTTAGACAAAGCCAGCCTGCAAAGTCTAGAATAAGTCTTGACTTCTTCAAATGCACAGACATCAATATAAGGCAATAAGAAACAAGAAAAACCAAAGAGATATAGCAACACCCAAAGGGTATAATAATCTCCCTGTAGCCAAACTGAAAAAAAAATTGAGATATGCAAACTATTGGACAAAGAATTCAAAATAATTGATTTAAGGAAGCTCAGTGAACTTCAGGAATATATAGAAAAGCAATTGAGGAAATCAGACAAACAATAAATTACCAAAATAAGAAATTTAGCAGAGAGATTGAAATAAAAACAAAAACAAATTCTGGAGCTGGAATATGCCATAAATGAAAAAATGCAATAGAGAGCATCAACAGTAGAATTGATCAAGGCGAAAAAAGAATCTGTGAACTCAGAGACAGATTATTTGAAAATATACTGTCAGAGGAGAAAAAATAATGAAAAACTAAAGAAAGCTCATGAGATTTATGGAACAGCATCAAAAGAGCAAACGTATGAGTAATAGAAGTTAGTGAAGGAGAAGGGAAAGGCAAAGGGATAGAAAGCTTATTTACAGAAATATTAGCAGTAAACTCTCCAAATCTGGGAAAATATTTATAGAAGTACAGGGAGGTTAGAGGTCTCCAACTGAATTCAATTTAAACTATACTACACCAAGACACATTATAAACAAAGTGTTACAGAAACAATTGATGTATAAGGGAGTTCTTATAAGGCTAGCAGCAGATTTCTCAGCAGAGACCTTACAGGCCATGAGAGAGTGGGATGACATATTCAAGGTGGTGAAGTAAAACAACTGCCAAAGAATTATACTGTAGCCAGCAGAGTTGTTCTTTAGAAATAAAGGAGAGATAAAGATTCCTAGACAAAGGAAAACTGATGGAGTTCATTACCACCAGACCTGTCTTAAAATAAATGCTAAAGATAGTTCTTCAAGATGAAAGAGAAAAGGATGGTAATTAGTAACAAAAAACATACTATGATAGTAAGTACACAGTGAAATTTAGAATAATACTGTAATGGTTGCATGTAAATCACATATCTTTAGCACAAAGGTTAAAAGACAAAATTATCAAAAATTATTACTACAATATTGTTACAAAATATATGCAAAGATGTAAATTGTGGCATTAAAATTTAAAAGGCTGAGGATTTGAAGTAAAAGTGTTGTGGGGGATTTTTTTAAATCAAAATTAAGTTATCAGCTTAAAATAACCTATTATATCTAAGATGTTTTGCAAGTCACATGGTAACCACAAAACGTAAACCCATAATAGACATAAAAGATATAAACTAAGGAATCAAAGCATATTACTAGAAAAATATCATGTAATCACAAAAGAAGAGAGCAAGAGAGGAAAAGAACAAAGATTCTATAAAACAATTAGAAAATTATTAATGGCAGCAGTAAGTCCATACATATAATAATTCCCTTGAGTTTACACTCAATGGCTTAAATTCTTCATTCAAGGAACATAAAGTGGCTGGATGGATAAAAAAAGAAGATTCAACCAGAAGCTCCCTAAGAGAGGCTCATTTCACATGTAAGTACACGTATACACTGAAAATGAAGGCATAGAAAAAGATATTTCATGCAACTCGAAACCAAAAGAGAGCTGGAGAAGTTATGTCAGATAAAACAGACTTAGTCAAGAACTGTAAAACGACAAAGAAGATTATTATATAATAATGTGCCAATTTATCAAGAGGATATAAGTATTATAAATATATATGCACCCAACATCTGAACATCAAAACATATAAAACAAATATTAATACACCTGAAAGGAGAGAGAGATTGTAAGACAGTAATACTGGAAGATTTCTTCAATGCTCAACTTTCAGCAATGGACAGATCATCCAGACAGAAAGTCAATAAGGAAACATCAAACTTAAACTCACATTAGACCAAATGGTCCTAACAGGCATATATAGAATGGCCCATACAACAGCAGCAGAATATACATTCTTCTTAAGTCTACACAGAATATTCCCTAGGGTAGATTATAAGTTAGGCCACAAGTCTTAAGAAATTTAAGGAGATTGAAATCTTATCAAGTATCTTTTCTGACTACAAAAGTGTGAAACTAGAAATCAATAATAGGAGAAATTTCAGGAAATTCATGAATACATGGAAATTAAACAACCTGATCCTGAACAACTAATAGGTGAATGAAGAAAGTAAAACTATCATGAGACAAAAGTAAAAACACAACATACCAAAACTTACGGGATGCAGTAAAATCAGTTTTAAGAGGGAAAATTATAGCAATAAACACCTACCTCAAAAAAGAAAAAATGCAAATAAACAACATTACATCTCAAGGAAGTAGAAATACAAGAACAAACAAAGTCCAAGTTAGCAGTAAGAAAGACGTAATAAAGATAAAACCAGAAGTAAATCAAATAGAAATGAGTAAAAACAATAAAAAAGATCAATGAAATTAAGGGTTGTTTTTTTGAAAAGCTGAACAAAATTGACAAACCTTTGGCTATACTAAGGAAAAAGAGAGAACACTCAAATGAAATTAGAAATGAAATAGACATTACAACTGTTAGCACAGAAATACAAAGCATTATAAAAGACTACTGTGAACAATTTTATGCCAACAAATTAGATAACCTAGAAAAAATGAATAAATTTCTAGGTGCAATCTACCAAGACTAAATCATGAAGAAATAAAAAATCTCCACAGATCAATAACAAGGAGATTGAATCTGTAATTAAAAGTCTCCTATCAAAGAAGAACTCAGTACCTGATGGCTTCACTTCTGAAATCTACCAAATATTTTTAAAAACCCTAACACCAATCCTTTTCAAACTCTTCCAAAAAATAGAAGAAGCAAGAATACTTCCAAACTCATTTTAACAGGCTAACATGACCTAATACCAAAGACAGACAACACTACAAGAAAACAAAATTACAGGCCAATATCCCTGATGACATAGATGCAGAAATCCTCAATGGAACACTAGTAAACCAAATTCAACAGCACATTAAAAGAATCATTCACCATGATCAAGTGGGACTTACACCAGGGATGCAAGGATGATTCAACATGTGCAAATCTATAAATGTGATATACATTATTAACAGAATGAAGGACAAAAATTATATGATCACCTCAATTGATGCAGAAAATTCATTTGTCAAAATTCCTCCCTTCATGATAAAAATTCTCAACAAATTAGGTACAGAATGAATGTACCTCAATACAGTAAAAGACATATATGACAATCCTACAGCTAACACTATACTAAATGGTGAATAGTTGAAAGTATTTCCTTCAAAATCAGGGACAAGACAAGGATGTCCATTCTTAACACTTCTGTTTCACATAGTACTGGAAGTCTTATCCAGAGAAATTATTCAAGAGAAAGAAAAGAAGGCATTCAAATTGGAAAGGGATAACCTAAATTGTCCCTATTTGCAGATGACATGATTCTATACGTAAAAACCCGAAAGACTCCATTAAAACTTCTTAGAATAAAAGATTTCATTCAAGTTGCAGGATATAAATCAACATACAAAAAATAAGTAGCATTTCCATATGCTAGAAACAATCAAAAAAAGATACCAAGAAAAAATCTCATTTGCAATAGCTACAAAAAATACTTTGAAATAAATTTAACCAAAGAGATGAAAGATCTGTATACTGAAAACTGAAATACTGATGAAATAAATAGAAGACACAAATAAATGGAAAGATATCTCACATTTATGGAATGATGAGTTCATGTCCTTTGTAGGGACATGGATGAAACTGGAAACCATCATTCTCAGTAAACTATCGCAAGGACAAAAAACCAAACACCGCATGTTCTTACTCGTAGGTGGGAATTGAACAATGAGAGCACATGGACACAGGAAGCGGAACATCACACTGTTGTGGGGTGGGGGGAGGGGGGAGGGACAGCATTAGGAGATATACCTAATGCTAAATGACGAGTTAATGGGTGTAGCACACCAACATGGCACATGGACACATATGTAACAAACCTGCACATTGTGCACATGTACCCTAAAACTTAAAGTATAATAAAAAAGAAAATTAATTTTGTTAAAATGTTCATACTCCCTAAAGCAATCTAAAGATTCATTATAATCCCTATCAAAATCCAATGACATTTTTTGTTTTGTTTTCTTTCTTTTTGTCTTTTCTGAGATGGAGTCTCACTCTGTCACTTAGGCTAGAGTGCAGTGGTGCAATCTTTGCTCACTGCAACTTCCGTCTCCTTGGTTCAAGCAATTCTCCTACCTCAGCCCCCTGAGTAGCTGGGATTACAGGTGTGTGCCACCACACCCAGCTATTTTTTTTGTATTTTTAGTAGAGACAGGGTTTTGCCATGTTGGCCAGGCTGGTCTCAAACTGCTGGCTTCAGGTGATCCACCTGCCTTGGCCTTCCAAAGTGCTGGGATTACAAGTGTAAGCCACTGTGCCCAGCCTCAATGACATTTTTCAATGAAAGAAAAAAAATTTCAAAATTCATATAGAACCACAAAAAAGACCCTGAATAGCCCAACACAACTTGATCAAAAAAGCACAAAAGTGGACGTTAAACAACCTGATTGAAAATCTACTACAAAACTGTAGTAATCAAAACAGTGTGGTAGTGGCATAAAAACAGACATCTAGATCAGTGGACCAGAACAGAGAGCCCAGAAATAAATCCACACACTTACAGTAGATTGATTTTTACAAAGATGCCAAGAATGTACAATGGTGAAAGAACAATCTCGTCTATAAATGATGTTGGAACAACTGGATATTCATATGCATAAGAATGAAATTAGACCTGTATCTCACGTCATATAAAAACTCAAAGTAGATTAAAGACTTCAATGTACAACCTAAAACTAAAACTGCCAGAAAAAACATAAGTGCAAAGTTCCAGGACATTGGTCTGGGCAATGAATTTTTGGAAATGAAGCCCAAAACACATGCAGGAAAAACAAAAATAGAAAAATTATATCAAACTAAAAAGCTTCTGTATAGCAAAGAAACAATCAACTGAGCAAAGTGACAACCTACAGAATAGGAGAAAATATTTGCAAATCATACATCTGATAAAGAGTTAATATTCAAAATATACAGTAGACTCAAACAACTCAATAGTAAGAAAACAACCTGATTAATAAGCAAACGACCAGAAAAGCTATTTCTCTAAAGAAGACAGAGAAAAGGTCAACAGGCATATGAGAAAATGTTTAACATCACTAATCATCAGAGAAATGTCAATTAAAACCATGAAGACATATCACCTAACACCTGCTAGAACTATTATCAAAAAGAAAGAATAAGTGTTGGAGAGGATGTGGGGAAAAGGAAATCCTTGCATACCATTTGCAGGAATGTAAATTAGTACAGTCATTATGGAAAATCACATGGAAATTGCTCAAAAAAAGTAATGATGTAATTACCATAAGATTCAGCAATCTCACCTCTGAGTGTATCTCTGAAGGTAATGAAACCAGTATGTCTGCACTCTCACATTTGTTGCAGCATTATTTACAATAGCTAAGATATGGAATAATTGTAAGTGTCCATCAATGGAAGACTGAATAAAGAACGTGCGATGGGAATACTATTCTGCCTTAAAAAATGTAATACTGTCATTTACAACAATGTGGATGGAACTGGAGACATTATGCTAAATAAAACAAATCAAGCACAGAAAGATGAATATTGCATGATCTTATATGTGGAATATAAAAAAAAACTCAGAAGTAAAGATTACAATTTCAGTTAGGAAGAATAAGTTCAAGAGTTTTGTTGTACATCATGGTGACTATAGATAATGATAATATATTGTATTCTTGAAAATTGCAAAGAGATTTTAAGTATTCTTATTGCAGAGAAGTAAGTATGTGAAGTAATGTATATGTTCATCCGTTCAATTTAGCCATTCCACAATGTATATATATTTTAAAACAAATTGTACATAAGTATCTATAATTTTTGTCAAATCAAATGTTAAAATAGCCATCAAAAGAATATAAGTGTGTATACATATAATGTATATGTCATATTTGAAAAATACTGTCAAGAAAATAGAGAAAAAGAGAAAGGAAATAAATATGTGGATAATTAAACTGAGAATTGGATTCTTGAAAAAAGAATTTGACATTCTATCATTTAAAATTATGAAATAAAAAGTCATTGCCTAGGTTAAAATCCAGACTGGATATGGCCGAAGACAAGGTTAATCAATTTAAAGACAGACTAATAGAAAAATCCAAACTGTAGCACAGAGAGAACAAGAATGGAAGGAATAGAAGAGAACATGAGAGACATACAGGGCATAATCAAATAGTCTAAGTTTGTGTAACTGGAGTCCCAGAAAGAGAGAAAACAGAAATGGGAAAGAAAGAAAATTGGAAAAGACAGTGGGCAACGGTTTTCAACAAGCGATGAAAAACATTATTGCTGATTTATCAACAGAAATGACGGAAACCAAAGGCAATTGAAAGACATTGTCGAAGTGTTAAATAAAACAATACTGCCTATCTAGAATTCTGTAAACAGCAAAAATTACTTTTAGAATAAAGGGACACTAGAAGTATTTTTAGGAAAAAAGCCAAAATATTTTATCACCAGAAGACTTATTATTCAGAAACAAACAGATTCACCTATTTATTAGAAGTATTAAAATTATATTAATGATTATTAATATTATTAGACTAATGATTCTAGGTTGAACTTCAAAACTACTGGAAGAAATAGGTTAGTAATTATGAAAAATAATTAAATATACAAGTTAATATAAACAAATCCTAACTATAAGAAAAACTAGTATCTTCTGAGTTTACAACATATGTGGAAGTAAATGATGACAACAATAGCACAAAAACTATAAACAAGCAAATGGGGTTAATCTTTCCTTCACTGATTGAGATGTGGTAGAATTAAGAAGGCAGACTGCAGAAAGTCATTGATGCATTTTTAAAATTTCTGAGATAACCATTGAAGGAATTATACCTGAATGTATAATTAAAGTTGGTAGAGGAGAAATAATAAATAAGACATACAGTCAATCTGAGAAAGACAAAGACAAAAAAGAACACAGGATAAAAATTAAGAAATTCAAGAAAAAAGATACACTTAAATTCAAATATGTCAGTATTTATATGGAATTTAATAATGTATCAATTATTTGTTTAACAGAAAAAGAAATGTTACAATTAAAGACAAAGATTGGGAATTCTGTTTGCAGGTACTACATGCAGTAATAAAGATTATACTTAACCTCCAGGCATAAACAACATGAAACAATGGTTTTCAGATATTGATTAGGCGGTGCAGGACTGTGACTGAGAGAAAGAAAATGGATGAGTTTTATATTGTACTGGATTTCTGCCTTGAGGCAATTTCTGGACCATAACGTAGAGATGGGGAACATAAATGGAGGCTGATTTTAATTGGTTTGTTAATATGGTTTATGTTGGTTTTTGAAAGTTATACCAACCTTGCCTTTGTTTGTTTTGCTAATATAATTTATATTGGTTTTTGAATGTTATACCAACCTTACGTTCCTGGAATAAACTTCTCTTGATATGTGTGTGTATATATATATATATATATATATATACACACACACACACACACACACATATATATACACACATATATATACAGACGCACATACATATAATATATACATACACATATATACATATATGTTCCATATGTATGGAATAAACTAAAAGTTCTATTCTTAAAGAACTAAAAGCTAGTTCTATTTTTAAAGAACTATGTTTTTGTTGTATTTATCTGTCTTTATTGTGTGTGTGTGTGTTTTGTATTTCATTGATTTCCTATCTTTATTTTTCTATATATTCTAGTTCTAATTTGCTCTTATTTTTCTAGTTTCTTAAAATTTATGGTATACATTTTTAACTTATCAAAGTCTACCTGCAAGGGATACTATGCCATATTCATTACAGTATAAAAGCCTTACAGTAGTTACACTTCTAATTATCTCCTCCTAGCCTATGTGCTATTGATGTGACACATTTAATTGTTATACATGTTACAAACTGCAGACTATGTTTATTGTTATTACTTTTCATTTAAAGAGTAAATTATCTTTTAAAGAGACATAAACAAAAGGAAAAATGTATATTTTCCCTAGTTATTGTTATTTCTGGCGATCTCCATTGCTTTATACAGATTTGGTATCCTTTTTCTTCTGCCCAAAGGACTTCCTTTTACATTTCTTGTAGTACAATTCTGTTGGTGATTATTTCAACTGTTACATGTCTGAAAAGGTCCTTATTTCGCTTTTATTTTTGAAATATGTTTTTGCTGGTTATAAAATTCCTTTTCATCTTTCAATTTTTTTCAGTTCAATTTTTTTTCTCTTAACGCTTTAAAAATGTTGATTCACCATCTTCTTGCTTATATTGTTTCGCATGAGAAATGTACTGTCATCCTAATCTTTGTTCCTTAGTGCATAATGTCTTTTTCTCTAGTTGCTTTTAAGATTTTTTTCTTTGTAACCAGTTTTTAGCAATTTGATTTTGATATGCTTTGGTGGAGAGGTTTTTAAAAAACATGTTTCTTGTGCTTGGAATTTTTTGAGCATTTTGAATTTGTGAGTAACAGTTCTCAAAAAGTTTGGAAAAGTTTTAGCTGTTACTTCTCCACATTTTCTTTTCTGTCTCCTGCCTTTCTCCTCTCCTTTGGGGCTTTAATTATATATTAGGCCACTTGAAATTGTTTCACAGATCAAAGCATTGTTAGATTTCCAAAAATTCTTTTTTCTCTCGTTTTATTTTAGATAGTTTTTGTTATCATGTATCCAAGTTTGCTAGTCTTTGTTCTGCAATGTAGTTAAATCCGGTTTTATAATTTTCTCTTTTCTTAACTTTTCAAACATATGTGTTACAGTTATTCTGCAGATTTTAATGTCCTCATTTGTTAATTCTAACCTGTGTCAAGACTGTGTCAGTTTCAACTGACTAATTGTTCTCCTCATTAAGAACCGTATTTTCCTGCTTCTTTATGTACCTGGTAACTTTCTGTTGGATGCCAAACATTGTTAATTTTACCTTATTGGATGCTGAATATTTTTCCTTTTTATTTACTTTAAATTTTACTTTAAGTTCTGGGATACATGTGTTGAACGTGCTGGTTTGTTACATAGGTACACATGTACCATGGTGGTTTGCTGCACCTATCAACCCCTTATCTAGGTTTTAAGCTCTACATGCATTAGGTATTTGTCCTAACGCTCTCCCTCACCTTTCCCTCGATCCCCCTGACAGTCCCCGGTGTGTGATGTTCCCCTCCCTGTGTCCATGTCTTCTCATTGTTCAGCTGCCACTTGTGAGTGAGAACATGCAGTGTTTGGTTTTCTGTTACCATG
Organism: Hylobates moloch; assembly: GCF_009828535.3. Classification (NCBI taxonomy): domain Eukaryota; kingdom Metazoa; phylum Chordata; class Mammalia; order Primates; family Hylobatidae; genus Hylobates; species Hylobates moloch. The sequence continues at coordinate 82,215,833 of NW_026652286.1, read as the reverse complement.
TTAGTTTGCTGAGGATGATAGTTTCCAGCTTCATTCATGTCCCTGCAAAGGTCATTAACTCATTCTTTTTTATGGTTATTCCTATAAATATTCCTGAGCATTGTTCTGGAATGCAGTTAAGTTGCTGAAAACAATTTGAGCCTTTCAGATTATTTTTGCTTTTCAGATTATTAGACAGGATCAGAGCAGTGGTCAAACCGGGGCTAATTGTTTTCCACTCTTGAGGCAGACCTTCTGTGTGCTTTATATATACTTAGTATACTCCCTAGGAAGCATAGAGTTTTCCAATCTGACTGTGGTAATAAGCACTATTCCCAGCCCTGAGTGCACATTAGACCCGGTTATCTTTATTCCTTTCAGGTGGTTCTTTCCCCAGTCACCGGTTCTTCACATGCATGCACAAATAAGTGCTCTGCTGAATACTCAAAGGGGACCCTCTGCATATTGGTAGGGTTCTCTTTGTGTAGCTCTCTGATCTCCCCTACATTGCCCCATGAATTTTAACCAGTTTGGTCTACTTGAACTCTCAGCTTTATCTTCTCAACTCAGGGACTCTTCCAGGTTCCTCCTCATTCCCCATTCCTTTATTGTGCCACCTGAAAATTATCTCATTGCATTAACATAATGCATTTGTAGTCTCATCTCATTTGTTTCCCATCTCTCAAGGATACTGTACATTGTGTGATGTCTGGTATCTTGAAACTATTGTTTCATTTTTATTGTTTATATTTTTGGTTTATGTTTCTGTTCCTCCCATTGTGGCTAGGAATGAAAGTCTTCCCTTCATTAGATTTTCTATTCCCACAGTGCCTAGAGCAGTGCTAATTAAATGTCTGTTAAATGAAAAAGTTTATGATGATGGTATGTCTTTGTGTTTCTAATATTAACATCATGAGATATTTTATTAATTAGAGACAATTGGAACCAAAAATAGTATTCATTTGCAGAATAAAACCTAAGAGCTAAGATACGCTTCTACCAGTGCATATTGGTACAATATTCACACCTCATTAGGCAGAATTTCGTAGAAACTTGCGTACAGCATTTCTGCATGCAAAATGAAGAGAAAGACTTCTCTCCTCTGAGGAAAATTTTTACGGGAAAATGAGCTGCATTAGTCTTGCTTTTCCTCCCTGTTTCATGTTAATAGCAGTTATACATCTGGAACAAAAAGGAAGCAGAGCTTAATGAATTTTCCCAGGATCTAGCACATGAAAAATACCCAAGTTAGCAAAATGGGAATAGACTTTGCTCAATTACTGCACTGCATTCTTCACATATATGCAAGTCAGACTATAACAGGTACCACCATTTTTCTTGCTCTCTTTCTTTTCTCAGTCCCAGCAACCTTTTCTAACTTTGTAAGGGGAGTTACTTCCAATCTGTTAATATATAAAAGGTATGTGAGATTCTATGCGAGCTATATAGCCTGAATTAAAATTGTGGTCTAATCTTCTAATACATCTTTCTAGTCATAAGGGCATTAGATCAGTAGATATGGTAATTGTGACTAAACTCAACCTTACACAGAGAAGCCTCAGCAGGCTCTGTTATGAGCAGGCAGCAGATATGCAGCCATTTCCTTCATTGTGGTAATAATAGGTACAATGTTTACTTAACTAGAACCTATGGGGATTTTGGCCTCATATTGCTAAAGAAATAACTAGTGCTAATATTTGCAAAAAAAAGATTCCAAGTTTTACTTTTCTTTTTTACTGTGCTATATCTGTCCTCACACTTGGCGGGGGGAAGATATTTTATTGAAACCCTTTGGCTATAAGCAAAGAATAGACAATGCTGTTTTAGAATGTGTTGGGAGAGTGGCCTGTTACCTGCTCACAGCAGGGAGGAACAGCTGTTACCTATATTTTTAAGTAAAAATTCTGTGAGCTACTTAGCTTCAAAAGGTCTTGAGGTTCAACATCTCTGGAAGTCTTATGGTACCACAGCATGACTGTCTTAGGGAGTGCAGATAGTCCAGCCATAACTCTCTCAAAATGTCAGTTACCTTTCTGGGTTTGCTGTTATAGGCTCAGCTGGAAGCAGCTTGCTGGTTTGACTGAAACATCAGACTTTAAGGAATTCTTTTGTTATGCCTTCCATAGGTCATCATTGACAGTCAGGAGATGTTGTTCAGAGAAACTAGTTAGCTGGCAAAATAAATTAATGATGCTTTCCTTGGGTCTATTAAACAAGACCCCCACCCTTTGACCCGAGAATCTTCTGAAGGCTAATCATAAAAATGCTCAAGGAGAATGGTCTCTGGAGTGTGTGTGTCGGGGGGGTAATGAGAGTTATTGAATAAAGACAAACTGTTGACTCAGTGCCTCCTGACTTAGTCCTCTCTTGGGGTTTTAGTTGCTACTGCAATGCCTTCTTCTATTCATCAACTCTATAAATATCTGTTGAGTGCATCCTATGTAACATTTTACCTGGTGCTGGTGATCATGGTGACAACACAGATCTGGCCCCTGCCTTCATGGAACTTACTATCAAACAGAAGTAATAGATAGGTTACAAGTAATGAATTTCAGTTGACAAGTGTTGTGGAAGAGAAATATAAGGTGTTATGACCTCCTAGAACAAAGGAAAATAACACAGTCCGACGGAGTCTGGGGTGGGAATGGCCACAGTCTCCCTGAAAAAGTACCACTTTGGCTGAATTTTGTGTAATGCATAGGAGTCAGCCAGATGACAGTGATGTCTTTCTTCCTTTCCCACCTGGGTGGCATGAGTAGAAGATGTCTGAAGAAACAGTGTCATTTATACCAGAGAAGGAGTTGTATGTACAGGAGAAGGACAGGGTCTGAGTATTGGACATCAGTTGGTCAGTCTCATTAGTTGAGTGGAAGCCAAGGACTGAGCTCCACATTAAGTGAAAGAAGGTGGGAACAAAGCGACATATGAGTTAACTGAATGCCCACTCTGTGCCCAGCACAAAGATGAAACTTGTACAAGTTTTCTTATTTGTAAGAACTACATTATGATGTAGCTACAATTATCCCCACTTGATCAATGAGGAAAATAAAGCACGGAGAGTTAAGGCCCTCATTCCATGTTCACAGATAACAAGTGGGATTGATAGGATTCGAACCCAGATGTCCAGTTACTCTATGTTGCCTCTCACATCCACAAAGAAAATAGGGTATGATGGTATCTCATGGTGGTTTTGATTTGCATTTCTTTGATGGCCAGTGATGATGAGCATTTTTTCATGTGTCTTTTGGCTGCATAAATGTCTTCTTTTGAGAAGTGTCTGTTCATATCCTTCACCCACTTGTTGATGGGGTTGTTTGTTTTTTTTCTTGTAAATTTGTTTGTGTTCTTTGTAGATTCTGGATATTAGCTCTCTGTCAGATGAGTAGATGGCAAAAATTTCCTCCCATTCTGTAGGTTGCCTGTTCACTCTGATGGTAGTTTCTTTTGCTGTGCAGAAGCTCTTTAGTTTAATTAGATCCCATTTGTCAATTCTGGCTTTTGTTGCCATTGCTTTTGGTGTTTTAGACATGAAGTCCTTGCCCATGCCCATGTCCTGAATGGTATTGCCTAGGTATTCTTCTAGGGTTTTTATGGTTTTAGGTCTAACATTTAAGTCTTTAATCCATCTTGAATTAATTTTTGTATAAGGTGTAAGGAAGGGATCCAGTTTCAGCTTTCTACATATGGCTAGCCAGTTTTCCCAGCACCATTTATTAAATAGGGAATCCTTTCCCCATTGCTTGTTTTTGTCAGGTTTGTCAAAGATCAGATAGTTGTAGATGTGTGGCATTATTTCTGAGGGCTCTGTTCTGTTCCATTGTTCTATATCTCTGTTTTGGTACCAGTACTATGCTGTTTTGTTTATTGTAGATTTTGTTAGAATGGCGATCATTGAAAAGTCAGGAAACAACAGGTGCTGGAGAGGATGTGGAGAAATAAGAACACTTTTACACTGTTGGTGGGACTGTAAACTAGTCCAACCATCATGGAAGTCAGTGTGGCGATTCCTCAGGGATCTAGAACTAGAAATACCATTTGACCCAGCCATCCCATTACTGGGTATATACCCAAAGGATTATAAATCATGCTGTTATAAAGACACACGCACACGTATGTTTATTGCGGCACTATTCACAATAGCAAAGACTTGGAACCAACCCAAATGTCCATCAATGATAGACTGGATTAAGAAAATGTGGCACATATACACCATGGAATACTATGCAGCCATAAAAAAGGATGAGTTCATGTCCTTTGTAGGGACATGGATGAAGTTGGAAACCATCATTCTCAGCAAACTATCGCAAGGACAAAAAACCAAACACCGCGTGTTCTCACTTATAGGTAGGAATTGAACAATGAGAACACATGGACACAGGAAGGGGAACATCATACACTGGGGTCTGTTGTGGGGTGCGGGGAGGAGGGAATGATAGCATTAGGAGATATACCTAATGTAAATGATGAGTTAATGGGTGCAGCACACCAACATGGCACATGTATACTTATGTAACAAACCTGCAGGTTGTGCACATGTACCCTAAAACTTAAAGTATAATAAAATCAAAGAAAATAGGGTATCATATTAGGTCCCAGATTGATTGACATAGTTAAAATTCCCAAAGGAGAATAATAGTCACATAACTGCTAATTTATTGCATTTTCCGCACTAGATGGAAAGTGCCATCGGGGCAGAGGCCACATCTGCCTTCGTTTGGTTTCTCTATGCACTGTGCCTAGCACATTGTAGGTAAGTAGAAGACACTCCATAAATATTTTTCATTTAGGTAGATGCAATGGCAGACCTGACAGTCTAGGAGTGAAGAAACATCTGTAAACATATAATGGTAATACAATGTAGGAGATGATACTGGTAGGAGAAATTCATCTGGCCGGGTGCGGTGGCTCACACCTGTAATCCCAGCAGTTTCGGAGGCCATGGCAGGTGAATCATCTGAGGTCGAGAGTTCAAGAACAACCTGGCCAACATGGTGAAACCCTGTCTCTACTAAAAATACAAAAATTAGCTGGGTATGGTGGCTCATGCTTGTAATCCCAGCCATTCAAGAGGCTGAGACACGAGAAGCACTTGAATGAGACACAAGGAGCACTTGAACCAGGGAGGCGGAGGTTGCAGTGAGCCGAGATGGTGCCACTGCACTCCAGCCTGGACGACAGAGCCAGACTCTGTCTGAAAAAGAAAAAAAAAAAAAAAGATTAATCTATACTGCTGTGGAATTTCACAAGATGGAGACCTCTCTTCTTCTGACTGGAGGAATCAGGAAATTCTTCATGGCATGAGACTCAGTCTTGAAAACAGCGAGACTTAGGTGAACATAGATTAGTACAAGGTGCATGCACAATAAAGACACAGGATAATCAAACATTCAAAGACTGGAAATCTAAGATCACGTATAGAGAACAGCAAGGAACTTAGTTTGGCTAAAATATAGTGTGGTATGAAAGGAAGTTCTGGAAGGGAAATTTTGACTGAAAAACCTCCAGACTCTAAGGAACTTAGAGTTTGATTGGTGAGAGATGTGACTGTGAATTAACACAGTAGAGGAAAGAAGATGATAGATGTTCTGGATATCTGTTGCAGCATAACAAACCACCCAAAACTTAGACACTTAAAATGACAATGACTATTTATTTAGCTCACAAGTCTGCAATTTGGCCAGGGTTCAGCAGGGGAAGTCTGTTTTACAGGCAGGAACTGGAGTGGTTCAAAGGTGGGAGTGAGGCCCATTCTTGTCAGAAGGAGGTTGATGTAAGCTCACAGCTGGGACCTCAACTCCTCAGTGGGGCTGTCAGTGGGCATACCTACCCATGGTCTCTCCATGTGCCATAGGCTTCCTCACAGGGTGGAGGCTGGGTTTAAAGTGCAAGCACCTCAAAGGGGATGAGGTGGAAGCTGTTGCCATTTTATAACTTAACTTCGGAAGTCACATAGTGTCACTTTGTTTTTAGTCACTGGCCTACCCAGATTCAGGAGAATGGGAAGACTGTCAACATCATACAGTACACGCAGCAGATGGGATGGGATATGCTGGTGCAGCCATCTTTGGAAAATACAATTTGAAGATGCGTTCTATTATAAATCTGTTAGGTACTATGGGGTAAACAGAGATACAAACGATCTGCCCTTTTTCCAGAGTTGTGTGCAATCTATTGGTGACAGGGAGTGAGATAGGGTAAGGGGGCAGGGGAAAGAAAGCCACACACTGAGTAATAGTAAGAATCCCTATGTGGTAAGTGCTTGTTCAGGTTGCACTGATCATGCTGATGAGAGGAAGAATCCACTCTCATTTACTCACTGACTTGCACAAGCAAGCCTGTATGTTTAAAATGCTCAATCCAAGATTTAGTGAACAATAAAATCTGCTGTTGAAACAAAGAAGGAACAGATGTACATCAGTCCACTTCTAAAAAGTCTCTGGGCAAGTACTATTTGCCATTTGCTAGACCAGATTCAATTGTGTAAAACTTTTGGGATCCTAAGCCAATATTCCTAAACCTATGTGTGCATCTTCAGAGTCAGGTAGAAGGTACAGAGAAACCCTTCCAGTAGGTGCACAGATACGGTGCTCAAATATCTGTGCAGCGGTGGTCTGTTATTTTCCATGTAACTTCAAATCCTGCAAGTGTCGATACAGTTTTCTTTGTGGTAGTAAGTCCAGTTCAAATTATTCCATAATTTCTTTCTCTCTCTCATGCTGTCTCTCACTCATTCTAATGTAAGCTGAGCTGACAGCCAGAGAAATCAGGAGAATACTTACAGGTCTACTAGAAATAACAACGGAAGGAAGAAATGATTGGATGAGTGTGCATTTGTCAGCTTTGGACAGAACTGGGGCAGAGGTGCCTCTGAAGGTGAGAAGACGACCAAGGGGAGCAGTCTGGCAGGAGAGGTCCACTGGGAGAAAGCATCGCTGTGTTTAACACAAGCATCCAGTTCCTTGGCAGCCCGAGTCTCTGTGCACTGGAGCACGTTTAAAACAAATATGAGAAAAATCCTGACCCCAAGTTGGATACTCTCTCAGCTAATCGCAGAGCTCAGGTGGGTTCAGTTCAGCTACTATTCAGGCCTTGCCTTTGTTATGCTCCTTTACTCTCACCCAGTCAGCAAAGCCTCCCTCCTGACTGGATTGTCTGTTGTGGCCTGTGTGGCTGTACTCAGTTGGGAGCACCAATTTGCTGCTCTCTGGGAGCTTACTGGATGCCCTGCCTGCATTGCAGGAATCACTATTCCCCCCCACCTGAGTAGAGTGGCCCTTACCCAGTGACGTCTTCCTTCCCTTTGCACCTGGTCCCTTCATTTATGCCTGAAATGGCAGATTCTTCCTTGCATGTCTTCCAACGACATGGCACCTGCAGGCCTCTTTTTTTAGTTCACTGGTTCTCCTGCTCCCACTGCCATGGGTATGACCACTTATATCCCTCCACACATTGTTTCATGAGAATATGACAGGAGAGAAGGGGATTATAATGAATAGAGATTCTTTTCCCCAATAAAGCAGAGAAAAAAAGTAATACTTTCCATCACCTCTCGACTCTACATGTGGTTGTGATCAGACAATAATCACCTATCCTTCTAGTAGGGAGTGGCATCTGCATGCCATTCCATTGTCGAGGGCATATCTTTGGAGTTATCTACCCAACAAGATGCCTCTAGTCTACCAGCTAGACTTCCTGTCTCTAGTCTTCTCTTACTCCAATCCTTCCCCACAGTATTTCCAGGATGACATGTAAGTGATATAAATCTCAATTTACTCATCTAGTTCAGACATTTGAATGAATCTCCATTGCCCTCAGAATAAACTCCAGACTACTAAATAGGGACACAGGTCCTTAGTAAACTGGCCTCAATTCTGCTTCAACCTTAATAGATGAAGTAAGTTCTTTGAAGATAGAGACTATGCCAAATTCTTGTTCACCATTACATTCCAGTACTCAGAACAGCACTTGACACACAGGACGTTCTCAATACATTGTTGTTAAATGGATGGATGACTTAACTATGGCAAAGTCAAACTTCTGAAGGCATTCCTTGGATGCCTTCAGAAGTATGACTTTGAGGCTTTTTATTTTTTTTTTGAGACGGAGTCTCGCTCTGTCACCCAGGCTGGGCTGGAATACAGTGGGGCGATCTTGGCTCATTGCAACCTCTGCCTCCCAGGTTCAAGCAATTATCCTGCCTCAGCCTCCTGAGTAGCTGGGATTACAGGTGCACACCATGACATCCACTAATTTTTGTATGTCTAGTAGAGACGGGGTTTCACCATGTTGGCCAGGCTGGTCTCAAACACCTGACCTCAGGTGATCTGCCTGCCTCAGCCTCCCAAAGTGCTCGGATTACAAGTGTGAGTCACTGCACCTGGCCACTTTGAGGCCTTTTGTCTTAGTCCATTTATGTTGCTCTAAAGGAATACTGAGTTTGGGTAATTTATAAAGAAAAGAGTAATTTTTTTTCATTCCAACTTTTAATTTAGGTTCCAGGAGTACATATGCAGGTTTGTTACATAGGTGAATTGCATGTCATGGAAGTTTTATGTACAGATTATTTTGTCATCCAGATAATCAGCATAATACCTGATAGGGAATTTTTCAATCCTCACCCTACTATCACCCCCCACCCTCAAGTAGGCCTTGGTGTCTACTGTTTACTTCTTTGTGTCCATGAGTACCCAGTTTTCAGCTCAAACTTATAAGTGAAAATATGCAGTATTTAGTTTTATGTTCTCCTTAGGATAATGGCCTCCAGCTTCATCAGTGTCACTGCAAAGGACATAATTTCATTCTTTTTTATGGCTGCATAGTATTCCATGCTGTAGATGTACCACATTTTCTTTATGCAGTGCACCATTGATGGGCATCTAGGTTGATTCTATGTCTTTGCTATTTTGTATAGTGTTGTGATTAACATACACATGCATGTGTCTTTATGGTAGAACAGTTTATACTCCTTTGGTTATATACCCAGTGGTGGGTGATGGGATTGTTGGGTTGAATGGTAGTTCTACTTTAAGTTTTTTTTTTTTTTTTTTTTGAAAAATCACTAGACTGCTTTCCACAGTGGCTTAACTAATTTACACTCCCACCAGCAGTGTATAAACATTCCATTTTCTCTGCAACCTTGCTACAATCTGTTATTTTTTCCTTTAATGATAGCCACTCTTACTCTTGTGAGACAGTATCTCATTGTGGCTTGGATTTGCATTACCCTAATGATTAGGGATACGGAGCATTTGTTCATGTATTTGTTGGCCATGTGTATGTCTTTTGAAAGAAGCCCTTTGCCCATTTTTTAAATGAGGTTGGTTGGTTGTTGCTTGTTGATTTGTTTAAGTTCCTTGTAGATTCTGGATATTAGAGCTTTATCAGATGCATAGTTTGCAAATATTTTATCCCTTTCTGTAGGTTGTCTGTTTACTCTGTTGATTTTTTTGTTTATTTGTTTTTGTTGTTTTGTTTTTGTTTGGCTGTACAGAAGCTCTTTAGTTTAATTAGGTTCCACTTGTCCATTTTCGACGTGGGTTTTGTTGCAATTGCTTTTTGAGTCTTTATCACGAAGTCTTTGCTAGGGCTGATGTCCAGAACAGCATTTCCTGTATTTTCTTCTAGGTTTCTTATAGTTTTAGGTTTTACATTAAGTCTTTAAACCATCTTGAGTTGATTTTTGTATGCAGTGAAAGGTAGGAGTCCAGTTTCAGTCTTCTGCATATAGTTAGCCAGTTATACCTGCACCATTTTTTGAACAGGGAGTTCTTTTCCTATTTGTTTTTGTCATCTATGTCAAAGATCAGATGGTTGTAAGTGTGCAGATTTATTTCTGGGTTCGTGAATCTGTTTCATTGGTCTATGTGTCTGTTTTCATACCAGTACCATGCTGTTTTAGTTGCTGTAGCCTTATAGTATAGCTTGAAGTCAGGTGGTGTGATGAATCCAGCTTTGTTCTTTTTGCTTCAGCTTTGGCTATTCAGGCTCTCTTTTGGTTCTCAGTGAATTTTGTAATAGTTTTTTTCTAATTCTGTGAATAATGTCATGATAGTTTGATAGGTCATTGATAATTTGATGGAATAACATTGAATCTATACGTTTATTTGGGCAGTATGGCCATTTTAACAATAATCATTTTTCCTATCCATGAATATGGGATGTTTTTCCATTTGCTTGTGTTGTCTGATTTCTTTCAGCAGTGTTTTGCAATTCTCATTGTAGAGATATTTCACTTCCCTGGGTACCTGTATTCCTAGGTATTTTATTCTTTCTGTGGCTATTGGGAATGGGATTGCATTCTTGATTTCACTCTCAGCTTGGACATTGTTGGTATACAGAAATGCTACTGATTTTTTACATTTATTTTTTATTCTGAAACTTAGCTGAAGTTGTTTATCAGATTTAGGAGCCTTTGAGCAGAGACTGTGGGGTTTTCTAGGCCTAAAATCATATCATCTGTGAAGAGAGATAGTTTGACTTCCTCTTTTCCTATTTGGATGCCCTTTATTTCTTTCCCTTGCTTGATTGTTCTGGCTACACTTCCAGGACTATGTTGAGTAGGAGTGGTGATGGTGGGCATCCTTGTCTTGTTCTGGCTCTCAAGGGGAATGGTTCCAGTTTTTATGTGTTCAGTATTATGTTGACTGTGGATTTATCATAGATGGCTGTTATTAATTTGAGGAATAGTCCTTCAATATTTAGTTTCTTGAGAGCTTTACCATGAAATGACTTTAAATTTTATCAAAAGCCTTTTCTGTGTCTATTCAGATAATTATATAGTTTTTAGTTTTAGTTCCATTTATGTGATGAATCACATTTATTGATCATTAGCATATGTTGAGCCAACCTTGCATCCCAGGGATGAAGCCTGCTTGATTGTGGTGGATTACCTTTTCGATGTGCTGCTGGATTTGGTTTGCTAGTATTTTGTTGAGGATTTTTGCATCTCTGTTCATCAGGGATATTGGACTGAAGTTTTCTTTTTTCACTGTGCTCTCTGCCAGGTTTTGGAATCAGAATGATGCTGGCCTCATAGAATGAGTGTGGGAGGAGCTCCTTCTCCTTGAATTTTTGGAATAGTTTCTGTAGAATTGGTACCAGCTCTTCATTGTATGTCTGGTAGAATTTGACTGTGAATCTGTCTGGTACAGGGCTTTTTCTAGTTGGTAATTTTTTTTCTTTTTTTTTACTACCGATTTAATTTTGGAACTTGTTATTGGTCTGTTCAGGGTTTCAATTTCTTCTCGGTTCAGTCTTGGAAGCTTGTATATTTCTGGGGATTTATCCATTTGTTCTTGGTTTTCCAGTTTGTTTGCATGAAGAGATTCATAATAGTTGCTGAGAAATTTTTGCATTTCTATGGGTTTGGTGGTAATGTTCTCTTTGTCATTTCTAATTGTGCTTATTTGCATCCTCTCTCTTTTTTATTAGCCTAGCTAGTGGTCTATCAATTTTATTTCTTTTTTCAAATAACCAACTTTTGATTTCATTGATCTTTTGCATGATTTTTCTCATTTCCATTGTGTTCAGTCTAGCTCCGATTTCAGTTGTGTCTTTTCTTTTGCTAGCTTTGGGGTTGGTTTGCTCTTGTTTTCCTAGTTCCTCTAGCTGTGATGTTAGGTTATTTGAGATATTTCTAACTTTTTGATTGGCTGTTTAGCACTATCAGCTTTCCACTTAACATAGCTTTAGCTGTGTCCCAAAGATTCTGGTATATTGTATCTTTGTTTTTATTATTTTCAAAGAGTTTCTTGATTTCTGCCTTAATTTCATTATTTACTCAAAGTCATTCAGGAGCAGATTGCTTAATTTCCATTTAATTGTATGGTTTTGGAAACTTCTTGGTATTGATTTCTATTTTTATTGCACTGTGGTCTGAGAGGGTGGTTGATATAATTTCAGGTTTTTTGAATTTGTTGAGAATTGTTGAGCGTGTGGTCAATGTTAGAGGATGTGCCATGTGTATATGAGAAAAATGTATATTCTGTTGTTATTGCATGGAGTGTTCTGGAGATGTGTGTTAGGATTATTTGGTCGAGTGTCAAGTTTAGGTCATGAATATCTTTGTTAGGATTCTGCCTTGATGATCTGTCCAATACTGTCAGTGGGGTGTTGAAGTCTCCCACTATTACTTCATGGTTATCTAAGCCTCTTCATAAGTCTCTACAAACTTGTTTTATAAATCTGGGTGCTTCAGTGTTGAGTGTATGTGTGTGTGTGTATATATATATATATCTTCATGTTGAATTGAACCCTTTACCATTATGCAATTCTGTTCTTTTTGATCATTGTTGGTTTAAAGTCTGTTTTGTCTGAAATCAGAATAGCAAGATGTGCTCTGAAGAAAATAGGTTTACTTGGCTCATGATTCTTCTGGCTGGAAGACTGGGAATATGGTGAAAGCCTCAGGCTGCTTTCACTCATGGCACAAGGTGAAGGGGTATATGCAGAGATTGTGTGGTGAGAGAGGAAATAACAAAGAGTGGCAGGGGAGAAGGCAGCCTCTTTTTTAACAACCAGTTCTCACAGGAACTAATAAAAGTAAGAAATAACTTATACCCCCACTCCCTCATCCAGAGAGGGTAGGCATTAATGTATTCATAAGGAATCTGTCCCCATGACCCAAACCTCCAAACTATTAGGCCCAACGTCCAACATTGGAGATAAAATTTCAAGATAAGATTTGGAGGGGTCAAACATCCAAACTATAGCACCTTTTATTAAGGACCATTTCAGTATAAGACTGGCATAAAACATCCCTGCCTTAAACTAATACTCCAACTAAAAATATCTTCAACCTATTCATTTTGGTTACTTGGAAACTCATGTTTTCCACTGTTAAAGCCCATAAAATAAGAGGATTTCTCTTACAAATACTGTAGCTTAACCATGAGAATAGTATGCAATAATGCAGTGAAGTACACAAGTTTGAAGTCAGCCAACTCTCTGCTCAGGTCCAGCTCCTTCAGGAACTGGCTATGCAATCTCAGAAGATGGAAATGATAATGGTATCTGTCTCATAAGGTTCTTGTGATGGTTAAATGCCGGTGCTTAGTATTACTAGTGTTATAATTTTCACTTCCCTTCCTCTTACTGTGCTTCCTTTAGGATGTTCATTGCAGCAGAGCCCACAGTCAGCTGCTTCATGTGTCTGTCTTGAGTCACTGGGAAAGGAGGCATCTCTGTGTAGAGAGGATGTTTACTTCACTGTAGTGTAGGAGCTGAGGCTCATGTAGCTCACTTTTCTAGAATCCCTTTCTCAGCATCTTCTCAATGTTTGCCTTACTGACAGCCTTTTCCTTCAGCCCCCATCTTCAGGCCTCATCATTCCCTCCAACTCTTCCTCATTGCTCCCTGTCCTAGTTGATGTTTTCTCTCAGAAAACTTGATTTCTGGAGAAATGAGGTTTTTAAAGCCTGTGCACTTCAATTCAAGGTGGACTAATGGTAGAACCCCCTCAATTCTGACCACAAAAATGTCCTAAATGTGCCACGTATCTCTTGCCTGAGCCTATGACCCAGCCATCCATGAGGTCACTCTCCCAGACACTCCTTTCTCCCAAAGTCATAATGTACTATACCGGCAGCCCACTCATACTCTGTACTACATCTGTGTATGTATGTGTGTTTCTGGCTCACCTTTTAGCTTGTAAGTTCTCTATGAGTCTCCTTCCTATTTCTGGGATTCCCCAACATCTGGGGCAGTATACTGGGAAGTAAATGATTATCTAATTGTTTTATTCATAGGCAAAATATATACATGATATTACTCTTTGTATCCTTATCCTCTATCAGATTAGGGATATGCTCAAGTTTTCACAGGAGTTTGGTTTAGTGTCATGGGATCATAGCGATTATGGGAAAAATATTCGCTCGTCTCAGTTTAAAAAAGTCTGCATTTGTTGAGTACTTTGTGGCATGTATTCTTCTACTATTATTTCATTTAATTTCATATATATAAATCCCCCTTATATATAATACATAAATCTATGTATAAGTCTCCATTTTAGATGAGAAAATGTAGGCTCCATACTAAACAAATGTTCCAAGGTCCCATTCACGTTCCATTAGGCATATGTAGGACAAGCTGCATAATTTAGAAGTCTCAGTACATAATTCAAATGCAAAGACCCTTGTTCAAAAATTATTAAGAATTTCAAGCCAGTAATAGCAGACCATTAAACCAAGCATGATGCCCTTCTGAGTGGTGCCCTTCTGAGTGGGGGACCCTGTGTGACTGCAGAGGTTTCAGGCTCATGAAGCCAACCCTAGCCATATGGCTCTGAAAGGGTAGTTGGAAAATGCAGACTGAGTGGCATGAGCCCAGAAAAATCCTGGAGGCTTTATTATTTATTTATAAAAGAGGGGGAAATTGATTTGGGGCAAAAACCTACCATCTCTGTTACAGCCAATAAAATTAGTCAATAAAGACAGATTCCAAGGCATATTCAGTATTCAAAACCAAGTGTATCTTACAAGAAAGCCCTTAATCCCAACCATCCCATCCCAGTTGTAAAGTGAGTTGGGAGATCGCAACTACCTACCAGTCTGTGGATGTTACTTGGACTGGTAACATGACTGATGTTCAGGGCCCATCTTTTCCATTCCTTTGATATAGTCTTCCAAAGCTGCCCCCACTACAGGAAGAACACCCTCGATTTAGTGCTCTCATTAGGAAGAGTGACAGAAAGAAGCCACTGGAAGAGTTAAGATAGAACCAAAGTCAAGTGGTTTGGTTTTTGAAACAAATACTGGTGATTGAAACAAGAGAGAAATTTCTCTCTCACACATATGATAATCTGAGCATAGGCAGGCCAGGACTGACATGGAAGCTCCATAATATCAGGGACCCAGCCTTTTTCTATCTCATAGGTTTGCTGTCAATGTACAGGATTCCCCTTTGGTCTGAGATGATGTCTCAGCTTCCCAGTGCAAAGTCTTCACATTCTGGCTAGTGGACAGAGGGAAAAGGAAGTGGAAGACACAACTGCCAATTGTCAACATCACTTCTCTTACTAATCCATTAGTCGGAATTTAGTCACATTTTCACATCTAGCTGAAATGGAAGCTGGAAAATGCATATGACTGGCTAAAACTTGAGGGCTCTACTGCTAAAAGAAGGTGGGAATAGTTATTGGGAGGTCACTAGCTGTCTCTGCCATAGCCAATAAAATTAATGAATATTGAGTTTGATCCAGCATGGATGTTTCTTAGAGTCTCAAAAGCAAGTGAGCATTCATACATCAAGCATAGTCATTTTCTCACACCGATTAAGACATTCAGAACCAGGCCATTTTACCACAGAACATCATTCTTCTATATGAGTTTATTTAACAGCAATTTTATATTTCATAAATGCTATGATTGGATTTTCATTATTAATAGAGTCATCAGTAATTTATTTCCTTAAATGAGAAAAACAGTCGCTTTTCTGGGTTAGATACATAAGCAAATTATGTATACATTTCAGTTGAAAGAAATGTAAATGTTTATAAGATACCAGTTTTGCCAGATGTCTACCAGAAACATGATAACACATAATCAAATGCATGTACCTAATCATTTATTTAATCAAAAAGCAATACATATGTGTTTATACACATTTAAAGCAATATACATGTGTTATACAATTATGTATTACTATTTATGTACATTAACATGTTAATATTTATTTTTATTATGATAGCAAATATGAGGTAATACAGGAACCTAATATATTTTCCGATGTAGAAATTAGATATCACATTCTTAGAAATAAAACCCTCAAAACTTTGTAATTTTTTTCTTGGGATATGGAATTCAACATATCTAAAATGTGAAACATTTCACAATGTTTTATTCATATTTTGTCCTATTTCACAATACTTCAACTGAAGAGGCAAGAATTTTCAAAAAGTGTATTGCAGGGCTGCACTTTTTTACTTTTATTCTAAAGAATTTATCCGAGATTACAGAGGTTTATAGACACCTAAGAACCTCTGTATTAGGAATAGAGGAAAAAAGATGAAAATGTAAGCAGAGTAGCCTTCTGAATCTACACCCATCCAGTTAGACTTTTAAATATAGTGCCTTTAAGATGGGACCAGATATGAAAAAGTCATGGCCTGCCAGAGTTCATAATGTGCCATGCATTCTTTAATTTAAAGATGGTATGCATCTACCCCTAGACTAGAGCCACCAGGATTCCAGACCCTGCCCATGCCAGGCATTAGTAATCAACTGCTGCACTATTACTAGGCAGCCACTTTTAGCTGATGATAATTAACGTGTGAGATGGGATGTATTCATCATCTGTATTTTCATGCAAGCCTTTAGTCTAAACTCATTCAATAGCTATCATAGTAGAAATTGGGATTATAAAGATAATAAATACTTATTCCTTTCAGGAAGAAGCTAAGAAAAAGGACAAATATAAGGCAGTTGATAAGACCTTAGAGGTGAGTGTAGGATACTATGGGAGCCCAGACAGCAGAGTGGAGGGTGGGAGAGACACAAGGAAGGTTTCACAAAAGAAGAGGCCATTAAGCTCATATATTCAGAATAAACCTTTTCTGGCAAAGAAATGTAAGTCATAGGTGTGGGTGTCTTCTCTACCCTGTTGTACACAGTGAACATGACAGTGAGGGCTATGCTGCCTGACACACCTTCTCTTGCAGCTTATTATGAATGACTTCATCTGAGAAGAGCCTTTCGTGATGCTAGTGGTCCTCCTGCTTTGAGAACAGAGGGTGGAGAATAGCCACATAAGCATGTGATAATGACAAAAATTTTGAAAGCTCATCAAACTAATCATCATTTTGAAAAATCTATCTCATGTATTGAATGGAAACAAAACCCAATGTGACAATATCAGATACACTCTGGGACAAGAAAACCACACTGTGTCAGTACTTTTCCTTTTCAACCTCATGAAGCACTGCGTAGCTCATGGATTCAATGAAGGACCTCTGTGGGCAGGCATCAGGGGGCGAGAAGAAAGCCAGCCACATGGTGTGTGATATGGTTTGGCTCTGTGTCTCCACCCAAATCTCATCTTGAATTGTACTCCCAGAATTCCCATGTGTTGTGGGAGGAACCCGGAGGGAGATTATTTGAATCATGGGGGCGGTTTCCCCCATACGGTTCTTGTGGTGGTGAATAAGTCTCATGAGATCTGATGGTTTTATCATGGGTTTCCACTTTTGCATCTTCCTCATTTTCTCTTGGTGCCTCCATGTAAGAAATACCTTTCACCTCCTGCCATGATTCTGAGAACTCCCAGCCATGTGGAACTGAGTCTAATTAAACCTCTTTTTCTTCCCAGTTTCTGGTATGTCTTTATCAGCAGCGTGAAAATGGACTAATACAGTGTGACTGCAGTGGCTGCAGCAGTCAGAATCCCCACTCTGGCCCCAGAGGTTCCACGGAAGCTACAGCAGCATTTAGGATGGGGGTGGGGAGTAAAGTGGTGAGAGGACAGGAAACCTGCATGATAAATTCCAATGATAATAAGGATTAAAATAATATTAAATCTTTCAACTAATATAAGCTGCAGTTTCCTGAGGATGCACTATTGAACGAACAGCAAAAGAGAAAAATTTTCAACAAGAGTAGTTTATTAAATGCCAATTTTCCCTAAAATTATCACCCTTCAAGCCCCATTGCGGCCCTACTTGAGGACACTGGGAATCTGACTCCTGAAAGGAAAATAAAAATGGAGGCCAGAGTTTACATATATCCCCAAACCAACGGCCCATAGTCACATAGCCAAATCTTAAACTGTCCTGATCTCTCCAAAATGCTAGCTCTAATTAGAAATGAAATGCAAAACATAAACTTTTTATCATTGTTAGCATAATTCAATGAAATTAAACCAACCTTCTATAGATGAATCAGCTTAAACAGCTCTGCTTGCCTTTAAAAGCCTGTTAACATATGACAGTAAATCAAGAAAAAGATCAAAGTACTTTTTCCTTTACACTTTTTATTTTTATTTATTTTTTGCATTTATTTTGTTTTTCCTCTTCAAAAGTATTATAACCTGTTTTTTTAAATTATACTTTAAGTTCCAGGGTACATGTACACAACGTGCAGGTTTGTTACATACGTATACATGTGCCATGTTGGTGTGCTGCACCCATTAACTCGTCATTTACATTAGGTATATCTCCTAATGATATCCCTCCCCCCTACCCCCACCCCGCAACAGGCCCCGGTGTGTGATGTTCCCCTTTTAAACTGGACTGCAAGTGCTGTCAGTGGGGCCTCATATCACTTTGGCTTGAGGTATCCTAATTCCAGAACTATTATTTTGTATGCACACTAACTTCAAATATTTTTCTGTTTGATCTCATTTTATTTTTGACACACCTGACCTTGGTGAAGTTGACCAAACTTGCATTAAGGAGCCCTTAAGTCAAGCCACAGCAATTAGGGTCTCTGTTAAAATGCAAAAGTCTCTGTCCTGAGATCCATTAATTCATTAGGCTTTGTGAACACATTTAGATGAATTAACTTCTTAGATATCTTTCTCAGAGGAGCAGAGACCAAGAGGAAAGGGGTGAACTCAGATAAACAGGGGTGGTGGAAATTGGAAGAAAATAAAGATTCAGAGGAGGAGCTCTTTGGACAAAGGACACACAGATCAGAATGTAGCATCCCAATTCTGGCTTCTTCCCAGAGGGCATCAGGAGGGCTCTGCTTTCTAAGATAGGGGAGACCCTGGTAGATTCAGGGAGGTTGACCACAGCAAAGCTGAACGTTTACCAAATAAAGACTTACGCAGTTACAATTCTGGCCATGGAGAGTCAGTTCTACTTATTTGAAGCTTTCCCACCCTCAGTCACATCAGTTTGGTACCCCAGTCACAAGGAGATCAGGGGATGGAATCACAGGTGATAGATGTAAACTTTCATCTTATTTCCTCCTGTCACAAGCTGAGTCAACAAGCCTGGCTGAGCCTCAGTTTCCTCATTTGATTGGGAGTTTTCTCATCATGTTCTCCACCTTTGAGATGTTATCCTAAGACTTCAGTGGCAGTGCACAGGGAAGCTTTTTTATAAACTATAAAATAATGTATGGAGGAAGGCATTAATTGCCTTTAACATCATTGTCCACTAGAACTACCAAAAAGACACCTCAAATGCAGGATGGTGGGTCAGTAGATTAATCTTCTCGTACTGTATTAAAAAGCAAAATTCAACACTTAATTTGAGATACACTTTTCTTTCCTGGATGGAATGAAAGAAGCAAAAGAAAACGGGAAGGATGGTGCTTTTGAAAGATTTGCCTGTGCTTTTAACTAATTTCAAACCCCAGCTTCAAATGCAGTGAGTTGTTTCATTTGATCAGCAATAAGTCATATCCTGCAAAGGCAGCTCCCTGAAGGGGAAGTGGCGCAACGCTGTTTCCATGGCTCCCTGCTGTAACAGTATTTTTTTACTGAACTAAGCATTACTAATTTTAGCCATGGATTATCTGGAAAGCAAGGAAGAAACAGATGAAAGGCAATTTTACCTTAGCCATACTGAGCCCCTAAGAACCTTTTACTAAGAAAGTTGCTGCCAGAAAAGGCAACCATATAATTTCAACACCTTGAGGATGTTTGTCAACTGTTGTCCATCAGCACTTGGATATAGGAGGGAGATTCTGTTTTTCTAAGGAGGAAATAGAAACTCGGCAGTGAAATGATTTGATTTTGATCATTACAGCCTTTATAAGAAAACTGAATATCACTCCAGACACCTTAATTCTAACCGTAGCCTCTGTCTGTTCCAAGGCCCTTCCATTAATGAGATGATATTAGATTTGAGGATTAGGTTATTTTGGATGCTAGTTTCTATAAGCTGCTTCAGTGATGCCTCTTGAAACAAAGATCTGCATAAGAGAAATAAATAATTTCTGTAACAAGGCTACTATGATTTTGAGCAGGACGTTAAGGTAAAAAAATATAGTAATAGACAGACTCTGTTCCCTTCATAAAGATGGAGATACTACTTAAATAAGTAACGTTCCATTACCTACAAAGGAGTCCTAAGAGAGACAGATATATTGCTTATCATCTTAGCCACTGCAACGATCACAACCAACAAATCCTCCAGACAATAATGGATTGTTAAAACTGCACTTGGAAGTATTCGGGTCTCAGTGTAGGATGCAGGGGAAATCCCTATGTGAGTTCTGAAGGAGGAGGCAATGTCACCCTGTGAGCCGGTCCCATTGGATAGCCAAGACATGACCCTCGGTACTGGCTGGCTGCTCTGACTGGCTGTGTAGGCAAAAGTGTAGGGATTACCCTTATGTGGAAATCCTGGTGGGTTTCCAGGCCCAGGTACCCCAGACTCGCTTCCCTAGGACTGGTAGCTACAACTCTAAGGGTGGCATCTAATGAGGGTCAGCCTTCAGAATTCAGAATGTCCTGTTTTCCCCTTCCTTTTTGGAACCTTCTTCTAGACTGTTCTTTCATACTAAGATATAGAAAACTCATAAAAGCAGTATTACCCCAAAGGGAATTTGCATTCTCACTAATCTAAGCAAGAAGCTAAAGAGAATTATTGGCAGTCACAGCTGTAGGGGAAGTAAACCTCTCTGAAAAGTCTTTTAAGTCACAGACTGGCTCTGTACCAGGAAACTTGGCAGGCTGATGAGGGGAGAGGAGCAAAGAGGGACTGTCACCAGCTGCCCACTTCCAGGAATCTCTTCTAATCCTAGGAAATTCTGATTCAAGTTTCCTTTAAGACTTCACAAGGTCACTCAAGAGTAGAATTAGATTCCATTATGGGAGCCTTGGGCATGCTTCAAATGCAGTGTCCAGGCAGGCTTTGTCCTTGAAAGGATTTATTTCAAACACTTGAGGAATGCCTATGCTGCTTCTTCGTCCTAAGGGGACCATGAGACAGTCCAGATCAGGCTTACCTATTTCAATTCAGTGTGGTGGAGGTGCAGAAGAAATTCTTCCTGGAGGAAATGGCTCCCAAGCAGAGTCTTGAAAAATTAACAGAGGTTAAACTGAGGAATAGAAATGAGAAGGCATTCCAGAGAAAAGAACTAGCAAAATCCAGGGTATAGAAAACAGCATGGGTAAGGGATCATACATTTTTCCTTAGTGTAACTGGCAGGTTTCCAAGTATAAATGAGCTGGATTACTCAAGGCCTCATGTGCCCTGCAGAAGAACTTGAATGATGACCTATTGGTAATGGAGCCGCTGAGAGTTGAAGCCAAGGAATATATTAACTTTTTGGCTGCAGATGAATAATGTAAAAATATGCAAGACATATATATATATATATATAAGCAAAAAAAAAGAACTTTCCAAAGAAATGAAGAGCATGGTCCCAAATTTGTATACTTAAATATGTGTGTGTGTGCATGTGTGTTTGTAGTGGGAGGTTTATTTCTCATTGAAATTAAGAGCATGAATGAAATTAAGAATAAGATGTCATAGTATTACAACATGATGATTATCCATGCTATATTATTCAGGTCTCCAGTTCCAAGTAACAAAAAAAATAAACTCATATTAGCTTAAATCACACACAGTAGCTATGTGATGTTGGACAAGGTTCTTAACCCTGCTGTGCCTCAGTTTCTTCATTCATAAAATGAAGATAATAGTACCTCCTTCAAACGGTTACTGTAAGGATTAATTAAGGTAACATGTGTAAAGTACTTGGATCAGTGCCTAACATATTTATGTCCAAAATTATTATTCTTGGTTGTACAACAAAAAAAGTTAGAAAAATGCATGCTAAACTATTTTTAGCATTCAATTTCCAGTTTTGAGTGATTTGTATCTGCTTTATTTGTGTTATAAATTCTCTATAAATGCCATATGTTAATTAAATCATCAGAGGAAATACCTTACCAAAAAAATAAATGGAGTGATCCTAAGGGCCAAATGCTCCTGATCCTCAGGCCAGACAATTTAATAAGAAGGCTCCTGAACTACGAATACAGGTCCTGGTTTTAAGTCCCATCTCTAAGACTTCCCAGATGTATGAATTAGGGCTACCTAGAGAACATCTGTGAGTTTGAGTTTGCTCTTCCATTGGGCATGAATAACTATATCTTTTCTAACTATCTTACAGTGTTTGCTGGCTTATACAACAAGATAATGAATGTGAAGTTCACCGTGAGCTATAAAACTCTGTACATATGGAAGGATTTCTTAATAAAGTAATTCCCTCGCTGACTCTATTTCTCATTTCTCTGCCTGAAAATTGCAAATCTGCTCAATGCAAAGGGATTGTGCTTATTGATTAGGTAATTACTGTAGAGTTTGCAGCCTTTGGAAAGCAAGAGGCTCTCTAGGATGCACTATAATTTTGCAGATCAGCAGCTCTTGAGTACTCAGGGTAAGTCCGTGTTGTTTGGGGTTATTCATGCCATTTGCTCCTCTGCTTCTCTTTCTTGCTATCTGCCTTTGCTCATTTGATTATTTATTAGCAACTGGCTGTGAGGTAAGGAGGAAAATAGAAAGGGAGATGAAACACAAACCATAAAATAATGTAACCAGTTAGTGAAAATGTCATCAGTGAGAGAAGATGCTGGATCTTACTGTACTTTAGATAAACTGTGACTTCTTTGAATGAGTACCTGGGCATTGAATTTGTGCCCTTTCTATACAATCAGAGATGTGGTATTGTTGCGTAAGCCTCATGAAACTCGTTAATGTTCAGAATGGAGCCTATGTTTTCGAATTTGGTTATGCTTCTCGTTACTGTGCTTTGGATTGAAAAAGTTTCACAGAAGA
This sequence comes from Hylobates moloch, assembly GCF_009828535.3. NCBI lineage: Eukaryota > Metazoa > Chordata > Mammalia > Primates > Hylobatidae > Hylobates > Hylobates moloch. The sequence goes on along the minus strand of NW_026652286.1, from coordinate 82,193,125 downwards.
GTAAAAGTTTTCCAAAGCACGTGAGTGCTCTTTATATATTACACCTACATCTTTAAGCTTAGTCTGAGTCTTGTAACCCCTCTCCCATCACAGAAAGCTCTTCTCCATATCTGACTCAGTTTTGTATCTCTGATGGTAGACTGACATTTCCAGTCTTAGGCTAGAAACTGAAAAGGTCCATTTTCTATGATAATTCCTCCTGGAGACCATAGAGCATGAGGTATATCTCAAGGTAGCCTCAAATCCCTGGAAATTTGGGGGGTTTGGGGCATTAACAATCTGGATAGTTTTGGTCCAAATCTGGCTAGTGACCTTAAAGAGCATTTTCACCCAGAGATATAAGAATATGATGTCATAGTATTACAACATGATTATCCATGCTATATTATTTATTATTCAGGTTTCTAGTTCCAAGTAACAACAACAACAACAACAACAAAACCGAACTCATATTAGCTTAAAAAAACTGTGAGCTCACTGAAGGAAGTGCAGGAGATGACAGGAACTCCAGGAGCTTGTACACCATTGAGACATTCTTTCTCTCCTACATCTCTCAGGCTGGCTGCCCCACAAGCCAGATCCATGGCAATAAACATCACTAGACTTTTATTTTTAAAACCTATAAACCAGAGAACACAGTTCTTACCCCTCTGAAGGAGTAATTCTTTTTTGGAGGTGCATCTGTGGGTCTTCAGAGAACTGTGACTTTAAGATGTAGTCTATTTTCCTCAAGAGCTTTCCAGTCCAAATGTCATACAGGTAAGTGAGTGATAAATATGTAATGAGATACATATAAATAATTAAATGACAAAAATTATCAAGGCCCCAAGAGGAGGGACTTTAGTCTCATCTGCTGTGAGTGAGAGGATGAGAAATATTATAATGAGACACAAAATTCTGTTTCACCAACTGGCTAGTGATAGAAGAATGGGAGATAACTTCAGAATCATGCCAAAGTCGTATCTGATGGTTATTTATGCTTGTTCCATATGTACATATTAAAACTTCACCATTTCAGAAACAATTATTCCATTGCATGAGACCAGTTATTATCAATTATTTCTGATGTTGAATATATATATAAAAGTATAAATTAAATACGTTCCTTTGGGAAAGGTATCTGTACTAGGTGAATGCATCTAATATTTCTACTTCTGTGTTCATAGACCATATTATGGAGCAACTAGAATTGTGCAGGATGGCAGCCTTAAGTGTGTTGGGAGTGGAGTTTGGAAATGTGGTAGAGACTTAAAATTGCCTATGCAATATTCATCCTCCCTTCTTCCTTACTAATAAAAATTATATTTCAGACTATAGTATGCCTAGGTAAAAACTTACATTTTCCTGGTGGCTTGGTGTCAGTAAGAAACCAGGTAAAGTTGCTAGTGGGGCATCTGTAAAGCCCTCTTTCCTTTCTTCTTTCCTGCTTGCTGGAATACAGATATAAGGCCTGGAACTCCAGCAGCTAATCTGGGTGACTAAGAGACATGTGAAGATGGCAGAGATGATGGATAGGAAGAACTTGGTTCTGAAGATCATGGAATGGAGCGACCAGACCTGCCCTATACTGCCCACCTTCATGCTTTTAATTCTATTTTTATTGTTATTTTTAGAGAGATGCACTTTTTAATGTAAAGCCATTAACATTTTGAACTTTCTCATATATGAAGCCAGTTAAACATGTGTTTTAAAATTCCAGGTATTATAGGAAACACAGAATCCTAAAAAGCAATTTAACTGTAGAAACAGTGAATGAATAGATCATTGTCTTCAGAGTTCTGCCGTTATTTGACTCACTGCCATCCAGGCACCATCCATCTGCCCTTCTCACATCCTCATTTCACCTTGAAAGCTGAACAGAGGTGAGAGAAACATAGAGAAAGATGAGGGAGGCAGGAAGAATGGAAAAGCCATATTCTGGCTCCTTTCCAGTTCATTCCTTAATCTCCCATGTGGATGCTCATGGTTGGCAGAAAAAAAAAAAAAAAGGCAGTGAAAGCCATTACTACACCTTAATCTTAAATCTTAGAACAGCTTTCAGAGAGGGTAAGAAGCACTTAAATAAAACCCTTTGCCACTGAAGCTTGAAAATGGAACTGATGGCTAATAATACATTTTGGGTTATAGCAAGAGTTCTGAGATACAAATGTGTTTATTTTATCTTCCGGTGTCTACATTTACATCAATGGCTTAGGACGTGTATTTACAAATTCCTGTGAAACACATGGCTATCTTTTTTTCCCCCAAGATAGGATGTTCAAGCATTCTAGTTTTTGTTTGTTTGTTTGTTTGTTTGTTTGTTTTTTGAGACAGAGTCTGGCTGTGTTGCCCAGGCTGGAGTACAGTGGTGCTATCTCGGCTCACTGCAACCTCCACCTCCCAGGTTCCAGCGATTCTCCTGCCTCAGTCTCCCCAGTAGCTGGGATTACAGGCATGCACCACCACGCCCAGCTATTTTTTTGTACTTTTAGCAGAGATGGGGATTTACCATGTTGGCCGGGTTGGTCTCCAACTCCTGACCTCAGGCAATCCGCCCGCCTCGGCCTCCCAAAGTGCTGGGATTACAGGCATGAGCCACTGCGCCCAGCCCAAGCATTCTAGTTTTAAGTGAGAATAAGTTAAAAATATTTGCAGAACAAAGTGTAATTACATTCCTGAATAATAAAATTAGTGCTTTAAAAATATTTGAGACTATCAAATGCTCTCAAATCCAAGCTTATCTCAAGAACTAATCAACATAATATAATGTAGGCAGCTTTAGTTGAGAACATCATAAACTAATAGGATCTGGAATATAAATACCAGAAATTGTTGTATGTTGCATGGTTTTTTAGTGGGAATGAAAAGTACAGCTGGAAGCAGTGGCTCATGCCTGTAATCCCAGCACTTCAGGAGGCTGAGGCAGGAGGATCACTTGAGGTCAGGAGTTCAAGACTAGCCTGGCCAGTAAGGTGAAACCCCATCTCTGCTAAAAATATAAAAATTAGCCAGATATGGTGGTGTATGCCTGTAGTCCCAGCTACTTGGGAGGCTGAGGCCCGAGAATGGCTTATACATGGGAGGTGGAAGTTGCATTGAGCCGAGATCGTGCTACTGCACTCAGCCTGGGTGACAGAGTGAGATTCCATCTCAAAAGGAGAAAAGTACAGCTCCTAATTTAATATTCCTAAAATTTTTTTTGGCACTTACCACAGACAAGGTACTTTGATAAGTACTGGGGACACCATATCCTGTCTAGGTCTGTTATGTTCATCTGCAGCTAGAGAGGGGATTGCAATATGCAGGATTGTGAAGAAACACAAGCATAAAGGGGCCAAATTATACATGTAGGTCTCACATGTAGATCTCAAGAGAAGAATTTTACTCAAATATGTAGGCAGTGGTCATTAGAACAATAACAAAGGCAACAACAACAAACAGTGGAGGGGAAACACTGCATATCCAAGAGCCCCAGACAACAGTTCTGGGGAACCTGGGGCCTCTGGAGTTGATCTCAGCCTTCAGTGAATTTTAATTGCTAAGTAGAACAAGTCTTTCAAAATTCCTCATTTTAAATTTGTAAATAAAAGGAGAACAATTATTTTTGTCTTGGAGAAAGGATTTCCAAATGGTGCAGAGGTCATAGGAGTACTGAAGGGTGGTTATAGCAGCCACTCACCTGCTCTGATCTTCTCAGGCCAGGTGAATAGCAAGGTCAAAGGCCTCCAGGCTGTTGCCCCTCTCTGTAGGTTTCTGGATTTCTACTACTTTTCTTTACTTGTACTTCTGTGGATTTTCTTCTGTGTCCCTCTGCCTTGTGTTCTCTTTACCTCAGTGTCTATCCATCTCTGTTATATATACACGTATAGGCATGAATACATATATATATGTATATACATATACACATATTCTATATGTATATACATATACATTCATTTTTTCCTCTGCTCTTTAATTTTTGTAATATAGAATTGAAAAGTATGTTTTGCATTTCTTAATTAGTATGGTTTCTTGAATATATTTTGTCTTTCTTGAATTGTTTTCAAAAAATATAAAGGAGGTAAATGAAATTATTTAAATTTCTTTATAATTAAAAAAAACCCAAGGAATTGGAGTGGCCATCTATGTGACATCTGTTTTTTTTGCACGTGCGTGTGTGTGAGTAATGGGAAGAAGATAGTGCAAAGGCCAGACTAGAAAACACATTTATCATCTGTTAGAGCAGAATGTAACAGCTTATGTCTCACCCGTACACCCAATTCACCCATCTATTGTAGTTCCAAATTAGAAATAGAAAAGTAAAGGAAGATTACGTTACCACACTGCAAACTATAGCATCTTACTGACACATTATATTAACTGTTTCTTACTAGGAATTGGTTCTAATATTTTGGCCACTTTTTCTCCAGAAGGGGGAAAAGTTCTTTCATCTTCATCTTCGTAAGCTACCTAGGAGTTAACAGGTTTTCTGAAATATTTATTATGAATTAATTAGTGGATACTGTGCATTTAAAGGAGATATGACTGGGTTCTTGCATGTTCACTTGCTCTGCCTTTCAACATTTAAAAGTAAACATAAGGATATCTAGAGGGTGTGGAGATAGATTATCAGTAAGTCTTTTTTCTGTAGTTATTGGAAATAGCTATTATAAAGCTTAAGTGATACAACCTATGCTGCATTTTAATTAGACTTCAGTGTTTTCTTTCTGATGATGGCATCTGGAGAACAATCTGGATGCATTTCCCACATTAAGATGCCTTTTGTGGGCTGATATCTCAAAATACACCTTACAACCGTCATAAAGAATAGTAAAGTTATCAGCACCAAAAGTTGTCTGTCGTCATCAAATGAAGGAGAGATATTTTTAGTGGAATCACCCAGATTAGCTATCAAGATGAGAATATATCTACATGGCATGACTAAAGCTTTTCTGGTCCATCTTGACAAAACCTCCGATGGTAAATTGGTATAACTAGCCATTAGAATCCTGATTTCGATTGCGAGTAAGATGTACCTATTAGATCAGGGGCCAGGACTAGGAGGCTACACAGCCATATGGCATGCCACTTTCCTATCTAAAAATGCTTCAAAGCTTTCCCAATGCTGTTGCTATAGAGACCAAACTTCTTACCTGTATGACCTGGGCCGCAAGCTGCTGCTTCTATCAGCACTCAGCTTCTCAAGCATTTCTTCAATGTCTCAATATGCCATGCACTCTCTTTCTCAACCCCTAGTATTCAACTATGCTAGATCTCCTGCCTGAAGTAATCTCTCCTTACCATTTCTCGCACTTCTTTCCCATTGTCTGATTTGACCTTCAGGTGCCAGTTTAAATACCACTTCCTCCAGGATGTCTCATCTGATACTCAAAGGACATGTTAATTTTCTCAGGAATGCTTCCATGACACCCAGTACTTCCCCTGGCTAATTTCCTCATGCTGTAATTGCTCATTTCATTGTATCCTCTACTAGATGAGAAGCCCTGTGAACATATTATACTCTATCTTGTACAGTTTTGTGCCCAAAGTGCTTACCACAGGTACTCACATGAATACTCTGGAATGAATAAACTTCAGATTATGTGAGGTGATACCAATATCAAGGAATTAGAAAAAAAATGAACAGACAGGTAGAATGTGAAAGAAGACTGGGTAGAGGGGTCTGGTCCAATAGGTAGTATATATTAGGTGGATACACTAGTAGTGACAGCTATGGGTCACCGGTAGATGGCCCTCAGATAAATGAAGCATGCAGTCAGGAATTGATTTTGGATATCAACTCCCTAGTATGGGATTAGCATTCAGAAATCAGATTCTTGGCCAGGCACGTGGGAGCTCACGCCTGTAATCCTAGCACTTTGGAGGGCCAAGGTGGGCGGATTGTCTAAGCTCAGGAGTTTGAGACCACCCTGGGCAACATGGAGAATCCCATCTCTACTCAAATAAATTTTTTAAAAAATTAGCCAGGCATGGAGGTGGGTGCCTATAGACCCAGCTACTCAGGAGGCTGAAGCATGAGAATTGCTTGAACCCAGGAGGCAGAGGTTGCAGTGAGCTGAGATCATGCCACTGCACTCCACCCTGGGCAACAGAACGAGACTGTCTCCAAAGGAAAAATAATGAGATTATTGTCCTTGGGAAGATTGTGCAATGCAAGGGAGAAGTCTAGTCCCTAAAAACCTGTTTGGATCAAAATACTAATGTATCAAACCAATTTCTGAAACTATGTGTATTGCAAGGGTCTTGGGATCAAGAACAAGGTGAGAACCCAGCCATTCTATCTGTAGCACAAGATTAGAGTGGTGCCAGAGCAAAGTAGATGATGTAGAACCTGGGAATCCTTGGATTCCCCCAAAATTCAGGAAAAAAATACTTTTAGAGCCTTGAGCAAAGCTGGACCTGCAGATGGATGCTAAAGGGCTCCATTTATAGTAATTTGAGGGATTTGAGGACAAGGACTACAGAAGTCATTACCCCTCTCAGACAATTCAGTTATTAAGAAGGACAAACGGATCTGAGGAGCCTGCATCTAGAGGTTAATGTGTATGGATCATTCATCTGAGAAATACACATGGAAGCTGGGGAGGCAAGTCAGGAACAGATTCCCAACTCTGAAGTGTGCATGTATTGTTCCCTCAGAAGATTACTTGCCCTAGGACAAAGGTATTTGGAAAGGACTTTTGTCCTTAAGCCTGTATATTGGTGCTCCTGCCTAATAAATAACATTCTTTAAGGTATTCTCCATATCTGGTTCAGTCTGAGGCTCACATTGTTAGGAGAGGCACTCCATGGCCTAAGATTCTTAGCAGAGTAGAGCTTGTTCACAACACTTGACCAGGTACCATTCCAGTGTCTGTCATTTCTGGCAAGACTTCGAGTCACAGCCTCCATGACAGAGTTCCCAGAATAAGCCAGAAGAGAATCATTTTAACCCAAATAGACCAACTAGAAAAGCTCTCAACCTTAAGTCAAAATAGGTCAGACAACCAAAAATATAGTCAAAACTCATAGAATTAGAAAACTTATCATGAAAAACTTATAGAGAATTTTATCCAGAAATCAATACTTTCTAGCATTGGATTTAGTCCTAGGATTGTATCAAAGTCAAACTGCTCAATTTTTTCCTTAATGTTGACATATTTGTTTTTCAACACATAAAAGAGGAAGAGGACCCAACAGTAGTGAATACTAGTTGCATTCTGAGATACTGGGGCAGTAGTTACCCGATTAAACATTCCAAAAGGAATTTCTGCTAGATGTTCCACAGTTTGAATGTAAGCCACAACTTTTTAAATATGAAATGTTGTTGTTCTGCTTCTTTACCGGCAGCTATGAGAAGAGGCAGGTTTGTTTTTTTTTTTTTAGGGAAGCAGGGAAAGGCAATATAGAGAAAGGGGTCAGTGATTTTGTTGTTACTGTTGTTTTGCTTGTTAATAGTCTTCATTGTTCTGTTGAGATCTGTTGAAATATCTCCTTCTTTCCACAAACGACCAGCTTTCCCAGAATAGAGTCTTGTTTTACTCACCTACTGATACTGTGTTTGCCACAGAGAGCAAACATGCTTTCTATTGAACAATTGAATAAATGAATCAGTGTGTAAATGGCAATTTCCCTAAAAGCACTAAGTTAGAAAGCTGTTTGTCCCCTCTCTAAATCAGAAGGAAAGGACAAGTCAGCCTAGATTTATTTATCTCACCCATGCTGAGAGCAAAAGCCACTTGAAAATAAGTCCACCAAGAGATGCATGGGTCAGAGCAGAGACAGCCTAACAGGCCGTGGTAGAAGAGTGTTGTCCATGAAAACTTCCCAAATGCCCTTGATCTTCTCTTTACGCTATCTCAGAACACTCTTCTGAGTTTATTACAGCCCTTTCTCATTTGGAGAATTGGATGTTTCAGACTGTTGGAGAAGGGGAGTAAAGACAGAAAACTATAACACCTTGTAAGGCTGAGCATGCCCTGGTGACCAGGGCACTGCTTTTTGTATATTCCTCTGCTACAGTTTGAGTGTGCGTCTCCAAAATTCAGGTGTTGCCAGTATGATAGTATTAAGAGGTGGGCCTTTAAGAGGGATTAGGCTATGAAGTATCCCTGCTCCTGAATGGATTCATGCCATTTCAAAAGGGTTTGAGGGAGAGAGTTTTCCCTTTCTTGCCCTTCTGCCTTCTGTCCTGTGAGGACACAGCGGTTCCTCCCCTCTGGAGGATGCAGCTTTCAAAGTGCCATCTTGGAAGCAGAGATCAGGTTCTCACCAGACACCTGAACCTTTAGTGTCTTAATCTTGGACTTCCCAGTGTCCAGAAATGAGAGGAAATAAAATTCTATTCCTTATAAATTACCCAGTTTGTGATATTCTGTTATAGTAACACAAACAGACTAAGACAGACTCATTCATCCTCAAGCAATCACAAGACATGGAAATTAGTGCTATTACCATTGGGCAGATAGAGGAATCTGAGGTACAGAGAGGTTAGGTGACTTCTCCAAAGTTACCCAGCTAGTCTGAGGAGATTATGATTCGAGTCCCCATCTTTAACCACAGAGGAACTTAGCTGTCCAGAGTTTTGCCTTACCTCAACAGAATCATCTCATCACTTTGTTTTCTGAATAAATGGGACTTTAGGAAACAAATTCCAACTGTTCCACTAAATCCTCTCATTATTCTGAAGACATATAAAGTCAAGTGCATGGAGCAGAAGATAATCTGGTGGTGACCTCGAAGCATTTTCAAACCACCCAGAGCTAAACGAGCCAGTGGCCGAAGTGTAGGAAAGCTGAGCTCTGGGAAGGCGGGGAGCCCGCACTTGCTAAGGGCTTTTGCTCTTTCACCTTCCTATCTTTTCACTGTCACAAACCTTCTTACTGGCAGTCATTTCTGACTCCACGTCCTCCCACTTGTCAAAAGATCTCCATTTGCCTGACCATAATGAGCAATTTGCTCTAATCTGTGAATAGAAATTGGAATTTAATTCATTTTAGTGGCATTTCAAGAAGAGAGATGCTTAAACAAGCTATTTGATGTCCTCTATGTTACTACTGAAGGTTAATCGCTACCCAATATGCATACTTGAGCTCCAAACTATGTTCTTGAGAAAATGGAATAATTAAACCACAAGTGGCAATTACTTGTATTTTAGGAGGCTTCTTGCTGTAGCAGCATTATTAAGTAATATCTTTTCAAAATTGGCAGTCAGCTCTCAAATTTCTATTTTCAAATGTGTATGCTATCCATTAATTTCTGTTAATTTTGTTCAGTATTGCAAATGGAAAGGTTATTATAGGACTAAAATCTGAAGCTGGTATTTTGTGATATGCCTTATTCTCCTCATAAACATCTTTGCTTCAGAAATTTGTCTTCATTTTAATATATTCTAAACATAAACATTGCCTTATTAGAAATATTTCTGAATTTATTTTAGAAATGTGGCTCTGATACATCCATTTAGACTGCATGTTTCACAGCCACTTAAAATTCTGTATTTGAGAAATATTTGTTGACATAAATAAACTTGGGACATGGGGAAATGTTTATAATGTGAATGAAAAAATGTTAAACCTAATGCAGAGTATTAACATCATTTTAGAAATATAATTCTACATGTGCACAGATATAGGAAAAAATGATTTTTAAATTACAAGATATCTCTGGATAGCGGATTTTAGATAGTTTTAATTTTATTTTCATTTTTTTCTGTATTGACCATTGTTTTGTGATAGATACAGATTGTTTTTGTACTTTATTATGTTTATTAATATTTTGTAGATTATAAGAAAATTGTCATATTTGAAACTCAAACACTACAGATAGGGCTGAAATACTTCCTAAATATCTTATACTTTCAGTCCCCTCCACAGAGACTAACATGGTTAGTAATTTGGTGGGTATCTGAGTTTCTCAACAGTGGCTCTATAGACATGTTGGGCAGGATAACGCTTTTTTTTGGGAGTGGATGGGGGAACTGCCATTCTGTACACTGCAGGATGTTTTATCTCTGGTCTGTATCCACTAGATGCCAGTAGCACCCACCTGTTAGTGGTGATAACTAAAAATGTCTCCAGACATTGCTAAATGTCCTCTGGGGGGCAAAATCACCACCAGTTGAAAACCCCTGGTGTCTAGCTTCCCAGGACTTTTTTCTCAGCTTTGGCATGTGCATACACTCACATAAAAATACATCACCAAAAAATAAATGATATTTTGTACATATCTACCACTTGCTTTTATTGTATTCAATGTGATGTCTTTATGGCCTATGTAAGTTAATGCATGTAGATTTCGTGTATTACATTAATAATCAGAAAACAAAAGAAATGTCATAAAAACTTACAAAGAAGAAATGTATGCCATCATAATCCACACAAAGACCTTTAGGAGGCCATCACTCTACATAAATATAGTGCAGAAGGTGACTCTGGGGCATGTTCCACTCCCTGATGAAAGGAAGAACCCCCCTAAAAGCCACTGTGACTGAGAACCAAGTTAAAAGAAGGAAATCATAGGATGCCACATCTAGGCAGAATGTGAAAAAAGGATGTTACCCTCAGATTCAGGGGCAGGAGGTGTCAGTCCCCAGAACAAGGCTAGTCAAAGAGTCCTCGTGCATTAATGTCTTCTCACCAATTGCTGTGATCCAACACCAGCCTGTTTCTTTGTCCCCTTTTCTACATCTAAACCTATCACTGCAAACCTCTTTTTTTGGTTCAGTATAAAGGACCCACATTAAAGCAATATTTAACCTTTGAGTTTAGAATCGATGTTCAAAAACAAAATTTAGGTTAATTCTTCGCCCTGAAAGTATAACAGTCAATTCCATTCATAAGAAACAGAGCACTGATAGCTCCCCAAGAGCTCCAAGTCCTGGGGTGCCTCTCCCTTGTCCCAACTCAAACCTTTCTTCCAGAGGTAATGACTACCCTGAATTTTTTGATAATCATATTTTAATTTTCTATGTGGTTTGTTACCCATGTATGCATTCCTAAATAATATGGCAGCTTCACCTATTTTGAACCTTATTTGATTCATCATTACATCATTACATGTGAGAATCATCTATAATGTTAATCATGGCAATGATTTGGTCATGATCATTACTGTAGATATACTGTTTTATGAATAGACAACAGTTTTTTATATAGTCTATTCTTTCTGGTTATTTAGATATTTTTTCCATTTTAGATATGACAAAGAATTCTTCAATATGTACTCCTGCTCATGGGTCCTGGGACACATGTGCATGAGTTTCTCTAGGGTACATACCAAGCATTGGATTAACCACATTGAAGGGTCTGTGTGTGATTTAAACTCCTGAGAGCACTGAAGAAAAGTTTGCTCCACATTTTCACCATTACTTGGTTATTCACAGCCATTAAAATTTCAACGTGGTTTTTGCTTTTTAATACTATGCAATTGAATATAAATACCTGTGAATAATAGAGATGGTATAAAGGCCTTTGAACTAAATGAACACTAGATGAAGTTATCTGAATGAGCTTCTGCCCACCCCTGAGTGAGGTGAGGCCAGTGCCTTACAAATTTCTCCATCTTTCCCCTTGACAGTCAGGAGCTAAGAAGAAGAGGGGAGGATGGGGCTACAAAGACTGAGTCTGAAGAGTCCCTGGGTCCAAGCCAGAGAAAATTTTAAATGCCCTGTCACCAAATCCAAGTGGTTAGCCAAAAAATAATGTTTCAAACAACTAAATAAAAACATTATCAAATCCAACTGACAAAAACAAATAGAAAACAAGAACTGTTACAAGCTCAAATACTGCACCAACATGGAACTCATCCAACTTCCTGCCTGCCCACACCTATTCAATAACAGTGCTCCCCATCTCAGGCAAATGACATCAACATTCAGCCTGCAGACCAAATCACAAGAAGAATATTTTTATGGAATTCTCCCCCTTCTTCACCATCCACACCCAACAACTTTTTCCTCAAATATGTCCACTTACTTCTATCCCTATCTCCAATAGCTTAATATCTTAGTCTAGAGCACTCACATTGCTTGCCTGGATATGAGCCATCAACAGCTTCCTCACCACTTTCCCTGAATCCGCTGTATTTCAAGCCCCTAAGTCGGGGATCTGATTCCTGATATACACTACTGTATTTGATGAATGAGTGAATTTATTCTTGTTTCCTTCCAGACTATTCACCAAGGAGGTATCTTCTCAAATACTGGTCTAATTGCATTGCTACAAACCTTTAAATCTTTCAGTGGCTTCCCATTGCTTTTAGGGTAAAATTCCAAGTTATCACTGCATGTTCTCACTTATAAGTGGGAGTCAAACATTGAGAACACATGGACACAGAGAGGGGAACTACACACACCAGGGCCTGTTGAGGGGTTAGGGGATGAGGGGCAGGAACTTAGAGGACAGGTTAATAGGTGCAGCAAACCACCATGGCACATGTATACCTGTGTAACAAACCTGAACGTTCTGCACATGTATCCTGTTTTTTTTTAAAAGAATTTTTTTGTAAAAAGTAAGAACATGAAAAAAATACAATACACATGAAAAAAATTCCAGATTCTGGACATTCTATCATTCTGGGTTCCTGTCTAAGGATTTTGTGAGATCAGAGCCCTCCAAAAACCCTCAGTGGATAAGAAGCAGGAGAATAAACCTTTGTTGTTTTAAGACAAAAAATACTCCAAGTTATTTAATACAGCTTACAAGACTCTAAGTGATCTTCTCATGGCTTAACTCTCAAGCTTTATCGTTCGCAAGTCCTTCCTTTGAAACCCATACTTTAGATATTCTGAACTTCTAGTGGAGCCGAGAACACTCTTTGCCTTCTCTTGTCTCTGGGACTTTGCACATGTTAATCTCTTCCCCAGAATACTTCTCTAAAGGCTATTTCCCTCTTAGCAGCTACCAGGGTTATTTATCAATATTCTGGCCCTTTCTCCATCAAGGCCCAGTAGGGTTGTGTTTCCTTGCCCCCTTAGGTTAGGTATAGTTATGTAAATCTTTCTGGCTAGTGAAATTTGAACAGAAGTGACTTGCATCACTTCTGGGGTGATGGTGGAAGAGCCAGTGGACAGTCATCTATTCTCGGTCTGTTTCTCTCCATTTTGCCTCAGGATCCAAATGTCTTTGCCCATAACTGTGTCTGGCTGTCAGGAATGTGCTCTGATAAATACAAGAAATGAATTTCCTATCTGTCCCGCCAATTCTGCTTCTGAAGACACGTGTATAAGCCATATGCCTGATTTGTGAGTAGAAAATGATTGTTGGCTCTTAAATTTGCTTTTAAAAATAAGTTTCTAATCCAGAAATGACACACATTGAGTGTGTCACTTGTATGTCTGATTTCTTGGTAATGCACTAAAGGCATGGGGCTAGTTCCTGGACTGGCCCAGAATGGTGTCTTGATTGCTACCACCATGGGGAAGCCTTTGGAGGCTTATTAAAATGTGTGGGGTAAGACAGCCACTAAAAACATTCATCAGGCAAGATAGAAAGGGATTTCAATGGTGATTATCCTGTTGGCCTGTCTCTTCCTCTTTCTGTCTCTCCGTATCTCTGTTACTCCTGTATTTCCCCTGCTGCCTCCTCTCTCCTTTACTCTCACCCTCTTTTTCTCATTTGCACTCTGACCACTTTTATCACTGCCTTCTGTTTTTGATGAGTACCAAAAACAAGTTAGGAACTGTTTACTTTGTCAGCAAGTGGGAAAGAGATCCTGCAGCATCTGTATCTCCTCATCCCCTTCACTTCCCCTCCCTCCCAATGCCATCCCTTCACCTCCCCATCTCCTTTTCTCTGCGCCTGCCCCTTTCTCTCCCTCTATCACTTGTTCTCCTCCTATCTTTTTTTTTTGTTTTTAAATACTATAAAATGAAACAGAGCATGCTCAAAACCATGGTAATCTTTTCAAAGAAAGAGAATTTCTTTAGTTTCCACATGGTTTGGGAGAAAAGAGGCCATTTGCTTTCTTCCTTGGGGTCATGGGTCTTTTAAAAAGGCTGAGATGGAGCTAACAATTAGAGAAGCCACCCTGTTGTTCTTCCTCCAGACCCGCTTCCCTAGCCTCTGTTTCCGAAGCCTCTCAGCCTGGCTTTCTATTCCCTTTTCACTGCTCTGCTCTCTTTACCTGTGCTTCCCTGCTGGAAGTCCAGTTATTCCCACCTACAGAGTTTTTTGAAAAAGATGAAAATTACTAAGGTTCTTTAGAATTAGTTGGTATAAAGACAATATACATTGATTGAAACCATCTTAGGAAATAGTTTAAATTGCAGAGTTGCAATACTATTCAGGCATAGTAACAGTGGGTTATTTAGAAAATTTGGGACTGCTTTTCAACATATTATTAATAGGAAGTAAACGTACTTAAATTGTTTCCCTCATTTTACTCAACCTACTAGCTCAAAGCCAATAAACAGTACACACTTATGAAACTGAATTTGTAGGGTTGATACCAGTCTAAGGTTGCTTCCTCATGGAGCTATTATTTTGTAACATATCCCTTTTCAAAGAAAATTCAAAGGTTGCCTGTATATATTCAGGTATATTCAACACAAAAAAAAGCATGTATATGCCTCAAGTCTGTGAGCAAAAAGAATTTTAGTATCTGAGTTTTGAACTCTACTTTTTTCCACAATATTGCTTTCCTTTGAGCCCTTCGAATACAGTTTCTTAATGATCTAGACAAAACAACAAGGATTAGATAGTATTAGGAATGCAGAATAATAGGGTAGCAATTTATTATTGTACACAGTCTACTTCTTTCCAGGATGATTTTTAAATCCTATTCTGGAGTTTATCGTTACAGCAGAAACCATTTCATCCAAATGCATGAGGTTTTCAGAATATAATTTTTTTCCAAAGGAAGAATGCTTCAAAATAAATACCAACAATTGCTCCAAAGTCAACTGTGCCTGTGTTGTGATGAATATGCAAAAATTAGCAATTAGCAAATTAAAGCAATGTTGCCATTTCTGAAAGTTCCATAGTAAAATGAAACTATTCTTAGCTAACATTTTTTGAAATGTTACTCTATGCCAAGCCCTATGCTAAAGGTTTTTACATACATTATCTCATTTCATACATGAAGAAATGAATGCTCATGAAGTTTAAGTAGCATTCACAAGGTTATTCAGCCCTTAGTCGGCAGGGCTAATGCTTGAACCCAGGTTTGTCCAGCTCCAAGCCCATGCCCACTCTCCGCATACGGATTAAGTTCAAGAATTCTAGACACAGAGTGTCTGGGTCTCAATTCCAGCTCCGCTTTTCTAGCTCAAGGTCTAATTGAGGACATTTTTAAATCTCTGTGTTAGCAGTGTCTCTATACAAAGGAGACAATCTATAATCATACCTACCTTATAAAGTCATGATAATGACAAAGTGAAATAAAATATATACATCACTTAAACAACTGAACAGCATCTAGTAAGTGCTCAATAAGCGCTACAGATTATTACCCTTTATTCTCATTTTCCCTGCCACCCCTCCTTTCCAGAAGAAAACAAAACAAAAAACTGAGGTATTTTTGTTTTGTTTTACTTTTCTTCCTCAATAGAGCATAATAATGGTAATTTAAAAATAAGTTTTAGTTGAGAGAGAGAGAGACTAAATAAAAGTCTAATAATAGCAGATAAATTAATTACTTTCAGGTTCCCCAACAATATTATGATGTTCTATCTTCCTGACAATGACGACAGCCCAGGCAAAGTTAACCTGATTCAAGCAGACCAGTGCCATTTGCCATCTTCATGCTGTGCTTTGAATGGGCTCCTTGGCCACACCCATTAGCAGTCCTGGAGCTGGCAGGGCCTTCCTGTGTGGAGCGCTATGACTGGGTGTTGTCAATTCCCTGAGGAGACGATACAGGAAGAGGGGCTGGGAGAAGCAAAGGAAAAGGGAACAGATGGGGAACTAAGGTTGGTTTAGAAACGATTTCATTCGATCCTAAAGATAACATCCATCTGCCTCCCTTCTGCCCATCCTCCCTTCTTCTCTTACTTTCTCCCTACCCTGTTCTCTCTTTCTCCTCTCTCCTTGCCCCTCACTCTTTCTCTCTCTATTTCACTTTCCTCTTTTCTTCTTCTCTTTATATTCTACATTAATTTATGCCCCTACGTTTATTTATGCCCAGTTTGCTACTGAGAAAAGGAAGTTTTAAAATATCAATAACTAGCTCAAGGTCACATAGTATGTTCGTGATGGAGTTTTATTATATATATTTAAGGTGTGCAACGTTATTTTATTTTATTTTTGACATGGAGTCTCACTCTATCACCCAGGCTAGAGTGCAGTGGCACGATCTCGGCTCACTGCAAGCCCTGCCTCCGGGTTCACACCATTCTCCTGCCTCAGCCTCCAGATTAGCTGGGACTATAGACGCCCGCCACCATGCCTGGCTAATTTTTTGTATTTTTAGTAGAGATGGGGTTTCACTGTGTTAGCCAGGATGGTCTCGATCTCCTGACCTCGTGATCCGCCCGCCTCAGCCTCCGAAAGTGCTGGGATTACAAACGTGAGCCACTGCGCCCGGCCGCGACATAATGTTTTTAAATACATATATGGTGAAATGGTTACTATGGTCAAACAAATTAACATATTTATCATCTCACATAGTTACCCCCTACCTTTTTTTGTGTCAAGAGTACTTAAAATTTCTCAAATACAATACAGTGCTATTAGCTATGATCCTCACTTCATACATGTGATGGAGATTTGTATAAAGTTTTCTTTGGTTCATAAGGCCTTACTCTTCCGGTGGTATTCCTCTACCTAAAAGAGGATGGGGCATATAGGCAAAGGGGGAGGCATCTCCCTAGGAAGACATGGCAGGAACAGAAGGGACTCCATTAATAGCTTGAGGGGCCACCTTTTGTCTTTTGGGTCATAGTTGTAGTAAGCTGCTCTAGAAAGTTGTTTATTTTTGCCTTCTACTTCAAGAAGAAAAAAATCTGTGTTGACTATCACCAGGGCTACTGCCTACTTTTTCTTCTTGTCTGCCAGAGAAGAAAAATCTCAACCACATCTTTCTCAGTGGTTTGACATTTAAATTTTCAGACAGTAATAAACTACGCTGCCTCTTTGAAGGTTGGGATTGTTCCCTCATTGCTAAACTGCACAGTTTGCTGCACTTTGCTGGATTTGCAAATTGTGAAGATAGGCTCAGCCTCCTTGGGGACTGATTATATTTTTTTTAAATCTGCATTTTTGTATTAACTCTCAAAGAGACAAAAAATATATTTCCTTTCTCTAACTGATTCCATTTTCTATAGACTTAGTAGGTCAAATTAGGCTTCTAGAATAATGAAGTCCTCTAGACATTTCCATTATACCTTTTGGACAAGGAAGAATAAAGGTATAAGTTAAAATATACAAAGCACAAGGTTCTGTCTTTTAGGGGAGAGCTTTCCTAACACCCTGTACTTATCTCATCTGCCTCTAACATACGCTTGCCTTAGTTTTCCTGAAGGTACCAAACCATCCCTAAGCACTGGTTCTGTCTAGTAATAGTTGCAATTATTTTGCCAGATGGTGCTTATGTGTTTGGTTAAAATGCTAAATATTTTAATTATTTGATAAATATTAAACAGGTTATGGATATGTCAACAAGAAGACTGAGGGATATAGTCAAAGATGATCGATTAATGATATATGTATAAAGTAAGATTCCAAGTATACATGATGAGTCATCAAATAAAACACTTAGAGGTGATGGCAGAAACTGCTGAGTTGGAATGCTACCTTTCCTCTTAGTCATCAAAGGAAGCCCTTAGTAGCCCTCCTGTACACCAAAAGAGGAAGCACATCTTAGTTATGGCCAAGAAAAGAAACATTTATGAAGCAATTTCTCCTGATTGATGATTCAAAGCAGTGAGGTGTTTCTGATTTAAAAAAGAAAAATCCAACCAATTTGTCAGAGCAATGTTGGAAGGAACAAAGTTTCTTATTTGATTTCATTGAGTTAACACATTCTGGGAATAACAAGTACTCTGTTAGTCCCCAAACATGGAGCGGGCAGATGCATGCAGAATAGCTGCTTAATAGAAGCACTGTCATTTGTTAAAAGAAATGTCTGCTTACATTTCCTTGGGCTCTTTAGGAGTGGGAATAAACCAAGCATAACACCATTTGTTTCTCTAGCACAGCTACAAAGCCATAAACAACCAAAGTAGAAGTAAATATTTTTCTGTTTCTCAACAAGAACATGTTCCTGTTAAGCTCCCTGTTTACAAATATACTTTCCCTGGATTGGGTTTTTTAGGGACATCTTTGTTTTTTCCCCTTAATCAGAAAAGAATGGGCCAATGACAATTCTGCTGAATTTAAGCACTGCCACATTGACCCTGCCAGAGAAGCTGCTGATTGCTTGACTTAGTTCATACTAAATGGTCATGCATATTCATCTCATTCTGTTTTATCCAGGATTTGAATAAGTGCCTCATTTACTAGAGCTATTTATGATATCTTGTAGGATTCCAGAGTGATTTGTAAAAGAAGCAAAGTTTAGGTGCAGTGTGAAAGAGAGATAAGTAAGTTTGAGGGAGGGTGTTTCAAAAAGCTAACATTCCTCAAATCTCCAGGGAGATTTTAAAACATACTCTGCAGGCATTAAATGAAACTCTTTGGAGGTGAGGTCATGATATCATGTTTTTTGAAACTCCTTAAATTGGTTTAATGTTCAGCCAGGCTGAGAATCTCTTTTCTACATATTTAAGCTCCTAAATATAACTTACAACCTGTAAGAGAATGAATTTCATTGGGGAAAGGGCCTGAAGAATCAGTTTGCTGAGGAAGATATGCAAATGACCAATACATGTTTTAAAAATATATTAAACCTCAATAGTAACCAATGAAATACAAAATGAAACTACAGTAGAATAGCATTTCTGCCTATTATGTTGGTAAAGTTTTAAAGCTAACAATATTTAATAGAATGTAAAGGACATAGTGGTTGTCTTGCGAACATCAATTATATACCTTTGCTGTTGTGAGCAACAGTATGGGAAGGGTAGGTTTGGCCCTCACTCTGCCCCTAGAATGCTCCCTGAGTGCTAATTCTCATCAAGGTAACACGATCTTCTTAATCCCAGTGTTCTATCCTAACTTAACCTGGCCAATTTGAATACCTTATATCAGTGCTTTTGGAATGAATCTTTTCTCCTTCTAGATATAAAATAAGTCCACCACTAGCAGCCATCTGATAACCACAGAGAAATGAGACTGAGGATGAAACTAATCTAAGGAGGATACCAATGAGGCTGTAACTCTCCAGTTACATAAACCAGTAAGTCCCCTTTCTGTTTAAGGCAGGTTGACTCGGTTTTTGTTTGTTTTTTTAATCATCATCATTATTATTATTTATAACTGAAAAAATACTATTTAATAAGGCTGCAATGGATAATAACAAACTCAGCTGTTGGAGACAAAAATTGGAAGTAATCTTTCCGAAGAGCAATTAGCTATACACACACACAGAGTCACAGACACACATATATACATACACAGATACACACACAAACACACACACACGTATATATATATATATATATATAGTTAGAAACATTAAAAATAATCATACCTCTCACTCTGGTAATCTCATTTCTAGGAGTTTACCCTAAGGAGATAATCATAGTCAAAGATTTATGTTAAATAATATTCATAACAGAGTTACTTTTAATAGCTAGAAATTAGAAATAGCCAAATGATCAACCTAATAATCTCACATAAGCAACATTGGTTACTTTTATATGGTGCAGTCATTAACATCTGCCTTTCACAGTATTTACTAATTATCATGAATTTTAAAAATGTGTATATCTGAAGGAAAATATTGAATACAAAATAATTATTCTAGCTAGTGGGATTATGGGCAATTTTATTTCCCTCTATGGATCTTTTTTATATTTCCCAATTCTCTATAATGAGGATGTATTAGTTTTGTAATCAAGATTCTTACCACACATAATGAGTACATCCTCTTGCAACCCTATATTATTTTTTATCTTTCCCAGAGGATATCCCTTTCCAAAGAACCATTCTTTTAGCAGTCCAGGGCCCTGTGAAATACTGAGAGGCAACAGTCGAATCATGCAGGATTCCCCTCTGCACATTTCTAGCCTTCTCAGTAAGCACTATTTTCAGCAGCCCTCCTTTGTTCTCCCAGGCCATCACAGGCTAGCAATCCTAACTCAACATCCTTTTGGGGGCCTTCTAATCAGGGCTGCGATGAAAGGCAGAGAGATGGAGTGGGCTCTGGGAAGCTCCCCTATTCTGCTCACCATTGGCAACATCTTTAAATCACAGAAATTTTTTAAAGACACAAGTGTAATCTACTATAATTGATTAACCAGCTCCATGGACTACTTGACCTTCTATTTGCACCAACCTTAATCAACTTAAAAGCATCATAGTAAAGAATTACCTGAAATCCTTATTTTGCCAAAGTTAAAGGCCCCGTGCATCTTGGTTACTACCTTCTTTCTTTAAATGAGTTCCCCTTCTGTGGCTTTCTTTGCTCTAAAAAACAAAACAAAACAAAAAACACTTAGCAATAAGTCACAAGGGGCTTCTTTCAGAGAAAGTGCAGAGCAGCTGACATCTTCAGCAAATGAAAAATCGCCCTTATGCTTTGAGTGACAAGGGATTTGCCAGTCAGAGAGCCTGACTTCTAAAGTGAGGTCCTGAACAGTAACTTATATTTAGGGTGAGGCAAGGGACTCCCCCAAAATCTAATTAGTTCCCGACTACCAAGTTCTCTAAGAGAGATGAATCTGCTACTGACTGAAGTGAGGAAAGGAAAGGAATGTGAAAAGCTCCAAAGTGGAGATTGCTCACAAGGATCAAGTATTATGACTAATGCAGAAAGGAGATTAATACACTGAAAAATACCCAAGCAATTAAGATAATCTGTATCCAGTGTGGTTCATATCCCAGATTAGTGTTTCTTCAACTTTAATATGCTTAGAAACCACCTGGAAGACTTTTTAAAATGTCAGTTCTTATTCAGGAGGCCTGCGGTGAGATTCTGCATTTCTAACACACTCTCAGGTGATGCTGCTGATTCAAGCAACACACTTTGAATAGCAAGGTCCTAGACCTGGGAGATGGATGAGGCTTGGATCTTATCTGTGGGTCTGAAGGTTTTGCATAGAACTTCTGACGGATAGGGTTTATGAGAAGTTAGAAACTCCAGGTAGCTATGTGAGAATTTGATAGGAAACAGGGACAGTGAAAGCAGCATAGGAAGTAGTATAGCATAGCATGATGTGTTGCCAGTGGTTAAAAGCATCATTTTTGGAGCTGGAATATGATATGCTTAGGCTTTGTGTCCCCACCCAAGTCTCGTCTTGAATTGTAATCCCGTAATCCCCACAATCTCCGTGTGTCAAGGGAGAGAGCAGGTGGAAGTAATTGAATCATTGAAGCAGTTTTCTGCTGTTCTCGTGATAGTGACTAAGTTCTCATGAGATCCGATGGTTTTATAAAGGGCTCTTCCTGCTTTGCTCAGCACTTCTCCTCCTTGCCGCCTTGAGAAGAAGGTGCCTTGCTTCCTCTTTGCCTTCTGCCGTGATTGTAAGTTTCCTGAGGCCTCCCCAGCCATGCTGAAATGTGAGTCAATTAAACCTCTTCCTTTATAAACGGCCCAGTCTTGGGCAGTTCTTTATAGCAGTATGAAAAAGGGCTGAAGGTAAATCTCTATATCTTTTAATACAGTCTTGTACCCTAGGCATTTACTGGACAGCTCTGAGTCTTAGTTTCCTTATCTGTAAAACGCAGTCATGATTCCAAGAGTTTTTGAGTGAGACATGTGAAATACTCGACATTGTAAATACAGAATTCATGGTGAAAATGTAGCAGTTGTTATGATCATTATCATTATGATTATGGTCATGTTTGGGTGTGTGACTAAAGTAAGTTAATATAGCTAGAAAGAATAAAAAAAAGTCTTCCAGGATTAAAAGATAATGCCATTGGACATGATTCTTCAGTTTTTCCTTGTTCCTAATGTCAGCAGATACCTTTTAGATCCAAAGTGCCTCTTTGTCTTGGAAACCTTTTGTTGTCTAGGAAATTTTAACCAGCTATACCTTTTATTGGAAGAGTGTGACATCCTGTCTCTAATACTCCAATCTGTGCATTAAGGAGTGAGGAATATTTGCCCTGGAGAAAGGAGCCAGTAGTATTTTTTAAAGGTGTCCCCATTGTGTGGGTCTTACTGTAAGGTGACGGTCCTTGTAAAGAGAGTTGAGTGCAGGGCATGGGAGGAGGGTGGATTGAGAGATTATTGTTTATTGATATCCTACCAACTTTGACCATTTTCCATATTTATGTGTTTACTTTACCTCGTTTATTCCACACAACAACTCTGTGGAGTAAGTAGAGCAGAGAGACAATTGGAAATGCAGGAGCAGAGGTGCCAAGCAGCTCTTTAAGTTCTCACAACTAAAAGTAGTGGAGCTGGGCTTTAAATCCAAATCTCTCTGATTTGTCTTCTATATTATACCTGGCAATCTCAGAAAGAACCTTTTGACAAATGCCTCCTGCTTGTGTCTTGCATTCTCATTACCGGAGTCACTATTTAAAGGCCTTTTGAAAACAGGTACTGTTTGTTGACTGCGAAAGGTTCCATGTTTGCAAGATCATGTCATTTAGAATATAGGTGAATAAGAGGCTAGGAAGGTGCCAATAACAATGAATATAGTTGAAATAAGTCTGGAGAAAGTTCCGCTGCTGACAGAGAAGGTGGGGCTCAGAGGAGGAAGCTCTGGGCAGCCTGAGTCAGCAGATGCCCCCAAATGAGAAAATGGTCTCCAAATGGAAACAAAGGGAGAAACCAGGAATATCTTCTGACCTCCCAATTTTCCCAAGATTTTTTTTCTAATCAAACCATGCCAATTCCTTGGGACCCAGCCCTCAGAGCTACTCTGCTCCCTGGAGTTCTGGGACTTACTCAGAATTCTAGGGATCCTGAAGGACAGAACTATGCCATCAGATCCAGAGATAATTAAATAGACTTCCAATTCCTGGAAATCTGGAACCACAGCACAAAGGACTCCAGGAGCTGGCTCCATTACTTCTTGTCAGGTGGCTGTATTGGGTCCACGTGGACATGGCCAGAGAAAGCTGGCCTTTGGAGAGATAAAAATGAATATAGGAAAGAAAAAAAATAAGAGACCATGTAAATCCAAGGATCAATGTGGAGACAAGCTGACAAGCAAATAGGCTGCCTCGTTCCCATATTCTTTCCAGTTCTTGTTCCAGCCTCATGTGCGGATGGTTATAGTCCCTGTTTTGAAAGGCATCTTGTTTATTAGCAATTAGTATCTCATTTATATTTAAGTAACATTAAGTGGTTTCTCTTACTTGTGACCACCCAATTTCTGACCAAGGTAACCTCAGTCTCATCTGGCCAACTTTTAGCTCATCAAGTTTATTTTTGCTTCCCTGTTTTGCTTTTCATGCAGAAAGAGGCATCTCCTCAGTCAAAAAACTATCCAGTAGACTCCAGTTAGCTCACTGGTAGTCTTAAGTAAATGGGTTTTTCATAGAATATTTCATTGTTCTAAAGGGTAGTCACACTAAGCTAGTCAGCTTTAATCAAATACTTTGCCCACAAAATCAGAAAGGTGCAGGCTCAACTCTGTTCCCTGAAAATTGCTCTCAGATAATGAAAGACATTTTATTCAAATTGTTAACAGTGTATATTTACTTCAAATCTGTTTCAATTACAAAATGAAGGAAAACACTATCAAATCCTTCTGCATTAATTTCAACCCATCTCACATCCCTAGTACAATAGTTTTTGACCTTCAGTAGTGTACATTTTAAATAAAATTTTTGTGCAAAATAAGCAAATGATGGCCGGGTGCGGTCGCTCACACCTGTAATCCCAGCACTTTGGGAGGCTGAGGCTGGTGGATCACCTGAGGTCAGGAGTTCGAGACCAACCTGACCAATGTGGCAAAACCCCGTCTCTACTAAAAATACAAAATTAGCCAGGTGTGGTGGCACATGCCTGTAATCCCAGCTACTAGGGAGGCTGAGGCAGGAGAATTGCTTGAATCCAGGATGTGGAGGTTGCGGTGAGCCAAGATCACACCATTGCACTTCAGCCTGGGCAACAAGAGCGAAACTCTGTCTCAAAAAAAAGCAAATGACTTAGAACTCCATGCAAGATCTCAGTATGTTGAGGACATTTATAATGTTCACTTCCTTCATATTAGTTCCAAGGAACATCTGTTGCTTAGCTGACATATTGGAAAGTTTAAGTTTTTAAGGAGCCAGCAGTATATAATCAAGTAGGGCAACCCTGTATTCCAGATTCAATACACTGATGGTATGCTTATGCATATTTTCATTAAGAATAGCCCACATTCTTTTTTTATGACCATATTTTTATTTTTATTATTTATTTCATTTTTCCATAAGTTATTGGGTGTACAGGTGGTATTTGGTTACATGAGTAAGTTCTTTAGTGGTGATTTGTGAGATCCTGGTGCACCCATCACCTGAGCAGTATATACTGCACCAAATATGTTGTCTTTTATCCCTTGCCTCCCTCCCACCTTTCCCCGAAGTCCCCAAAATCCGTTGTATCATTCTAATGCCGTTGCGTCTTCATAGTTTAGCTCTCACATATCAGTGAGAACATACGATGTTTGGTTTTCCATTCCTGAGTTACTGCACTTAGAATAATAATCTATAATCTCATCCAGGTCGTTGCAAATGCTGTTAATTCATTCCTTTTCATGGCTTAGTATTCCATTGTATAGATATACCACAGTTTCTTTATCCACTCATTGCTTGATGGGCATTCGGGTTGGTTCCACGATTTTGCCATTGTGAATTGTGCTGCTATAAACATGCGTGTGCAAGTATCTTCTTTAAATAATGACTTCTTTTCCTCTGGGTAGATACCCGGTAGTGGGATTGCTGGGTCAAATGATAGTTCTACTTTTAGTTATTTGCAGAATCTCCACACTGTTTTCCATAGCTGCTGTACTAGTTTACATTCCTACCAGCAGCGTAGAATTGTTCCCTGATTGCTACATTCATGCCAACATCTACTGTCTTTTTGATTTTTTGATTTTGGCCATTCTTGCAAAAGTAAGGTGGTATCACATTGTGGTTTTGATTTGCATATCCCTGGTCATTAGTGATGTTAAGCATTTTTTTCATGTGTTTGTTGGCCATTTATAAATCTTCTTTTGAGAATTGTCTATTAATGTCCTTAGCCCACTTTTTGATGGGATTTTTTTTTTCTTTTCTTAATGAGTTGTTTGAGTTTGTGTAGATTCTGGATATTAGACCTTTGTCAGATGTATAGATTGTGAAGATTTTCTCCCACATGTGGGTTGTCTGTTTACTCTGCTGACTGCTCCTTTTGCTCTGTAAAAGCTCTTTAGTTTAATTAGGTCCCAGCTATTTATCTTTGGTTTTATTGCATTTGCTTTGGGGTTTTTGGTCATAAAATTCCTGCCTAAGCCAATGTATGGAGGGGTTTTTCCAATTGTTATCTTCTAGAATTTTGATAGTTTCAGGTTTTAGGTTTAAGTCTTTAATCTGCCTTGAGTTGATTTTTGTATAAAGTGAGAGATGAGGATCCAGTTTCATTCTCCTATATATGGCTGGCCAATTATCCCGGCACCATTTGTTGAAAAGGGTGTCCTTTCCTCACTTTATGTTTTTGTTTGCTTCACCGAAGATCAGTTGGCTATAAGTATTTGGGTTTACTTCTGGGTTCTCTATTCTGTTCCATTGGTCTATCTGCCTATTTTTATACCAGTACCATGCTGTTTTGGTGACTATGGCCTTATAGTATAGTTTGAAATCAGGTAGTGTTATGCCTCCAGATTTGTTCTTTTTGCTTATTCTTGCTTGGCTATGAAGGCTCTTTTTTTGGTCCATATGGATTTTAGAATTGTTTTTTCTGACTCTACAAAGAATGATGGTGATATTTTGATAGGGATTGCATTGAATTTGTAGATTACTTTTGGCAGTATGGTCATTTTTACAATACTGATTCTACCCATCCATGAGCATGAGATGTGTTTCTATTTGATTGTGTCGTTTATGATTTTTTTTCAGCAGTGTTTTGTAGTTTTCCTTAAAGAGGTCTTTCAACTCCTTTGTTAGGTATATTCCTAAGTATTTTATTTTATTTTAATTTTTTTGTAGCTATTGTAAAAGTGGTTGAGTTCTTGATTTGATTCTTTGCTTGGTCGCTGTTGGTGTATAGAAGAGCTGTTGATTTGTGTACTTTAATCTTATATCCAGAAACTTTGCTGAATTCTTTTATCACTTTTAGGAGCTATCTGGAGGAGTCCTTATGGTTTTCAAGATAAAGGATCCTATCATCAGCAAACAGGGACAGTTTGACTTCCTCTTTACCTATTTGGATGCCGTTTATTTCTTTCTCTTTTCTGATTGCTTTGGCTAGGACTTCCAGTACTATGCTGAAGACGAGCGGTGATAGTGCACATCTTTGTCTTTTTCCTATTCTCAGAGGGAATGCTTTCAAGAGTAGCCCACATTTTTTCTTTTCAGTGTCAAAAGCCTATTTAATCTAATACTCATTGTTAAGTCTGGCATTAGGCAGTATCTGGGAACTCATTTTTGGTCTGAAGCACTCCATGATTCATGCTTTAAGGGTTCTAGAACTCCTGAGAATTAGGAATTCTTTCAAGTGGCAGCAGCAAAAGCTATAAACAGACTTTATAATTCTAGATTACTCAAAACCAAATCTGGACTCTCAAAACCAAGGCAAGTAACTACAAACTCCTGGATAACCCTAGTATGTTCAAACTACCTTATTTTGCATTCAGAAATTTAAAAATACATGGGCTGGTACCCACTGCTGGGAGACTCGAAGATGAGTAACATCACTAGATCCCTTGCAGACATTCCCCAGCACCAGCCTTGAGTGTGGCAGCTCCACTGGTTGGCTAGACCCAGAAGAACAGTAATAATCACTAGTCTGGCTCTCAGGAATTTCTACAGAAACAGCTTAGAGTGTGGCAGCCCCACCGGTTGGCTAGACCCAGAAGAGCAATAATATTCACTGTAGTCTGGCTCTCAGGAACTTCTACTCCTAGGGGAAGAGGAAGAGTACCACATTAAAAGAACACCCCATGGGACAAAAGAATCTGGATGGCAAACCCTGAGTCCCAGATCTCTTTGCCTGTGGGAAGTTTCTTACAGCAGAGACACAATTGCAGTGCTGGGTGCATCAGGGAATGTCTGCACCTCTACTCCAATAGGTAAGCAGCCTTAGTGCTATGAAGGGTACTAGAGAAGAGACCCATGTTTCCCCCTTGTCCACCACTGCAGATACAGCTGGGGCCTCTCCCATGGGAACTCAGCATGGATGCACCTATAAACAGCCTTCCTGAAACAATTCAGGATGATTGCATCCTCACAGGAGGAGCACTCCCCAAGTCCAGGCTTGCACAAGAGGCAGATTCATAATTCCTCTCTACTTGGAACATAAAATTCCTACAGACAGAAAGAGGTGCCTATCTGATCTGAAGAGCTGGGACACTGGGACTGGAGTAAGGCTGTGATGTAGATAGATTTCCTGCTGGCCTGGCAAGGCAGCTGAGGTAGCCCCCACCCTTTAACCTGATAAAACCTCAGTGTATCTAATTGAGAGCTCCCCCAGTCACCTTCATCAAGGCTGGGACCTCTGCCCACCATTGGCATTATTGCATTTACCCACCTGCTTTAGCTACAAACAGCTCCCTCACAGAGATACCTCCCTGACTTATCTGAAACCTAAACCATCAACTCAGTAAATAAAATACTGGGGAAAAATTAAATAACGTGCACAACATGGAGGAATGAATAAGATTCAAGGGATCCTGGCCATTCCAACCCCATAGGAGACAGTGAACTTGCCCACACATTGAGTACATAACTACTACAACCAGAGTCTTAGAAAGCCAGCACACAAAGACTCTCTATAACAAAGGAACTCATATAGTCTTTTTTTTTTTTTACCTGTGAGAAGTCTTTATTTTATTTTATTATTTATTTATTTATTTCCCCCCCCCCCAACAGTCCCCGAGTGTGATTTCCTTCCTGTGTCCATGATTCTCTTTTCAATTCCCACCTATGATGAGAACATGGTGATAGTTTACTGAGAATGATGTTTTCCAGTTTCATCCATGTCCCTACAAAGGACATGAACTCATCATTTTTTATGGCTGCATAGTATTCCATGGTGTATATGTGCCACATTTTCTTAATCCAGTCTATCGTTGTTGGACATTTGGGTTGGTTCCAAGTCTTTGCTATTGTGAATAGTGCCACAATAAACATACGTGTGCATGTGTCTTTATAGCAGCATGATTTATAGTCCTTTGGGTATAT
Source organism: Hylobates moloch (assembly GCF_009828535.3). Lineage (NCBI taxonomy): Eukaryota > Metazoa > Chordata > Mammalia > Primates > Hylobatidae > Hylobates > Hylobates moloch. The sequence continues at coordinate 82,164,806 of NW_026652286.1, read as the reverse complement.
ACCCAGTAATGGGATGGCTGGGTCAAATGGTATTTCTAGTTCTAGATCCCTGAGGAATCGCCACACTGACTTCCACAATGGTTGAACTAGTTTACAGTCCCACCAACAGTGTAAAAGTGTTCCTATTTCTCCACATCCTCTCCAGCACCTGTTGTTTCCTGATTTTTTAATGATGGCCATTCTAACTGGGTTCATATAGTCTTAATCCCTAAAAGCACCAAGAATCAAATTAGGCTATAATAAACTATAAACATTAAAGTCACATCCTTAGGAGGGAAAAAACAAAATTTAAAAAAGACACAGTCAAATCAAAATTAATTTAAGAACTATTTGAAGAAATAGTTTACCCAAATAAGAAACCAGAAAAGTAATTCTGGTAATACGACAAAACAGGTTTCTATAACACCCACAAAAGATCACACTAGCTCCTAGTAGTTCTAAAACAAGATGAAATCTTGGAAATACCAGATAAAGAATTCAGAAAATTGATTACTAAGCTACTGAAGGAGATACCGGAGAAAGGTGAAAACCAATATAAAGAAATTAAAAGAACAATTCAGGATATGAATGAAAAATTTTCTAGAGAGATATCATAAAGAAAGCCCAGTCAGAACTTCTGGAAATGAAAGACATGCATAAGAAAATGCAAAATGCAATGGCAAGTTTTGACAAGAAGATGGCGGATGGGAGGAAGGACTGACTTGCAGCTCCCACTTGGACAGACAGAACAGTTTGTGAAGACTCACATCGTGAACTTTTGCTCCAAGAATTACTGCAGGAACATACCAGGAAAACTGAAAAACTTCACAGACTCTTTGAAAGAAGTGGCTCGCTGCTGCAAATTCTCTGAGAGACAGCCAAAAAACTATGAGTACCCAAAGTGTGAGAGGGAAAGTCTGCCTACAAACACACATCCTCACCAGGAAGACTGAAAATCCAGATCATCGGAGAAGGTGTTAACCTTGCCTAGAGCTGAGGTGAATTTAGATAGTGAAGCAAATATAAAAGTAGAAGCAGCAGCAGGAAGAGCCCTGAAGGCACTCCCAGCCCCCAGGGAACCCATTTCTGACTTTATCTCACAGGGGTCCTTGGGGTGGGCTGCCAGCTGATTTGGGAATAGACCACAGGGAGAAGGAAACTTCCAGCTGAACTTTGTAGTGATTTCGACTGAGTATGAATTTTCCAGGGTAGAATCCGGGGTTGGGGCACAAAGGACCACAGAAACCACGGCTGGGAGGAGCAGGGCCTGAAAGCCCTGCTGGCCTTCTCTGCAGGGAGGCTTGTAACCTGGGGCAAGTTCCCAGCCCTGCTCACCGGCTGCCTCAATATAAACTCGGTGCTGTTGGGGAGCATGGTGGGCTAAAGTAGGACTAGCCTTGCTGGCTGCGTGGGAGCTGGGTGATGCCTGTCACTGCCGGCTTTCCCTGCATGTCCCTGGAAACCTATAAGATGCAGCAGAGGCAGCCATATTCTTCCTGGGAACGAAATTCCATCAGCCTGAGAACCACACTCCTATACCCTACAGCAGCCACAGGAAGCCCCACCCAAGGAGAGTCTAAGCTCAGCCCACCTAACCCTGCCTCCATCTGATGATCTTTCTCTGCTCATCCTGGTAGCAGGCCGGGTATGGTGGCTCACGCTTATAATCCCAGCACTTTGGGAGGTTGAGGCAGGTGGATCACTTGAGGCCAGGAGCTGGAGACCAGACTGGCCAACATGGTGAAACTCCGTCTCTACTAAAAACACAAAGATTACCTGGGAGTGGTGGCACACACCTGTAATCCCACCTACTCAGGAGGCTGAGGCACAAGAACTGCTTGAACCTGGGAGGCAGAGGTTGCCTTGAGCCAAGATTGCACCACTGCACTCCAGCCTGGGCAACAGACTGCAACTCTGTCTCCAAAAAAAAAAAAAAAAAAAAAAAAAAGTCATAATTTCTTGGGAGCTCTGTGGCCCTGCCCATCACTTGAGAAACCTGATACTTATACAGGCGACCCTAGGGCAAGCATATATCCTCCCTACACTACTGCAGCTGATGCGCTCTTGAAAGCGCCACCTCCTGGCTGGAGGCCAACCAACACAAACCATTACAGCAACTCATAAAGGAGCAAACCTGCCCTAAGAAAAGAAAACGACAGCTAACTCCACCACCTGTAACATCCTGGCTACCCAGAGGTCCTGAGTCTTTCCACATGACATCTTTACTGCCAGCACAACCAGCATTCGAGAAAACCAGCACACTAAACAAAACTACAACCAAGGACCCTCGCAGGGTCCACTTTACTCCTCCTGCTGCCTTGACCAGAGCAAGTGCTGGTATCCACAGCTGAGAGACCTGAAGATGGATCACATCACAGAACTCTTCAGAGACACTCCCCAGAACCAGCCTAGAGTCCAGTGGCTCCGCTGGGTGGCTAGACCCAGAAAAACAATAACAATCACTGAAGTTTGGTTCTCAGAAGACCCCATCTCTAGCTGAAGGGGGAGAGCACCACGTCAAGGGAGCACCTTGTGGGACAAAAGAATCTTAACAGCAGCCCTTGAGGCCCAGATCACTTCTCTGACATAGTCTTATCTTAATGAGAAAAAACCGCGAAAATAGTTATGGTAATATGACAAAACAAAATTCTTTAATGCCTCCAAAATATCACACTAGCTCACCAACAATAGACCCAAATCAAGAAGAAATATCTGAATTGTGAGAAAAACAATTCAGAAGGTCAATTATTAAGCTAATCAAGGAGGCACCAGAGAAAGGTGAATACGAACTTAAAGAAATTGTAAAAATGTTATAGGGTATGGATAGAAAAATCACCAGAGAAATAGATAGCATAAATAAAAAACAATCATAAGTTCGGGAGATGAAGGACATACTTAGAGAAATACAAAATACACTGGGAAGTCTCGACAATCGAATTGAACAAGTAGAAGAAACAGCTTCAGAATTCAAAGACAAGGCTTTCAAATTAACCTGACAAAGCAAAGAAAAAATAATTTTAAAAAATGAACTAAGCCTCCAAGAAGTTTGGGATTATTACAACCAAACCTAAGAATAGTTGATGTTCCCAAGGAAGAATAGAAATCTAAACGTTTGGAAAATATATTTGAAGAAATAATTGAGGAAAGCTTCCCTGGCCTCGCTGGAGATACAGACATCCAAATTCAAGAAGCTAAAAGAACACCCAGGAAATTTATCACAGAAAGATCATTGCCTAGGCACATAGTCATCAGATTATCTAAAGTCAAGAGAAATGAAAGAATCTTAAGAGCTGTGAGGCAAAAGTATCAGGTAATCTATAAAGGAAAACCTATCTGATTAACAGCAGATTTCTCAGCAGAAACCCTACAAGCTAGAAAGGATTGGGGTCCTATCTTTAACCTCCTTAAACAAAACAATTATTAGCCAAGAATTTTATATCCAGCAAAACTAAATTTCATAAATGAAGGAAAGATACAGTCTTTTCCAGACAAACAAATGCTGAAGGAATTCATCACTATCAAGACAGTACTACAAGAACTGCTAAGAGGAGTCCTAAATCTTGAAAAAATATCTCAAAATGCACCAACATAGAATCTCCTTAGAACATAAATCTCACAGAAACTATAAAGCAATAAATTAATGAAAAAAGCACAGATTATTCAGACAACAACTAGCATGATGAATAGAATAGTGCCTCACATCTCAATACAAATGCTGAATGTAAATGACCTGAATGCTCCACTTAAAAGATATAGAATGGTAGGATGGATAAGAATTCACCAAGCAAGTATCTGCTGTCTTCAAGAGACTTACCTAACACATAAGGACTCCCATAAACTTAAGGTAAAATGGTGGAAAAAGATATTCCATGCAAATGGACACCAAAAGTGATCAGGAGTTGCTATTCTTGTATCAGACAAAACAAACTTTAAAGCAACAACAGTTAAAAAAGACAAAGAAGGACGTTATATAATGATAAAAGGTCTAGTCCAACAGGAAAATATCACAATCCTAAATATATGCACCTAACACTGAAGCTCCCAAATTTATAAAACAATTATTACCAAACCTAAGAAATGAGACAGATGGCAACACAATAATAGTGAGGACATCAATACTCCACTGACAGCACTAGACAGGTCATCAATACAAAGTCAACAAAGAAACAGTAGACTTAAACTAAACCATAGAACAAGTGGACTTAAATATTTACAGAACATTCTACTTAACAACTGCAGAATATACATTCTATTCATCAGCACATGGAACATTCTCCAAGGCAGACCATGTGACAGGCCACAAAACAAGTCTCAATGAATTTTTAAAAATTAAAATTACATCAAGTATTGTCTCAAACCATGGTGGAATAAAGCTGGAAATCAACTCCAAAAGAAGCCCTCAAAACTATACAAATACATGGAAATTAAATAATCTGCTGCTAAATGACTGCTGGGTCAACAATGAAATCAAGATGGAAATTTAAAAATTCATAATGACATAACCTATCAAAACCTCCAGGATACTGCAAATGTGGTGCTAAGAGGAAAGTTCCTAGCATTGAAAGCCTACATCAAAAAGTTTGAAAGAGCATAAATAGACAATCTAAGGTCACACCTCATGAAACTAGAGAAACAAGAACAATCCAAACCCAAACCCAGCAAAAGAAAAGAAATAACCAAGATCAGAGCAGAACTAAATGAAATTGAAACAAACAAAAAAACCCACAAAAGATAAGTGAAATAAAAATCTGATTCTTTGAAAAGATAACTAAAATTGATAGACCATTAGTGAGATTAACCAGGAAAAGAAGAGAGAAGATCCAAATAAGCTCAATTAGAAATGAAACAGGGGATATTACAGCTAATGCCACAGAAATACAAAAGATTATTCAAGGTTACTATGAACATCTTTACACACACAAACTAGAAAACCTAAAGGAGGTGGGTAAATTCTTGGAAATATACAACCCCCCTAGATTAAACCAGGAAGATACAGAATCTCCGAACAGACTGATAACAAGCACTGAGATTGAAATGGTAATTTTAAAAAATGGCCAACAAAAAAAGTACGAGACCAGGCAGATTCACAGCTGAATTCTATCATACATTCAAAGAAGAATTGGTACTAATCCCACTGACGGTATTCCAAAGATAAAGAGGGAATCTGTCCTAAATTATTCAGTGCAGCCAGTATCACTGTAATGGTAAAACCAGGAAAGGATATAAAAATAAAAACTACAGAGCAATATCCCTGATGAACACAGATGCAAAAATCAAGTGAGTTTTATACCAGGGATGTGGGGATGGTCTAATATACGCAAGTCAATAAATGTGATACACCACATAAACAGAATTAAAAACAAAAATCACATGATCATCTCAATAGATGCAGAAAAATATTTGACAAAATTCAGCATCCCTTTATGATTAAAACCTTCAGCAAAATCCACATAGAAGGGACATACCTTAAGGTAATAAAAGTCATATTTGACAAACCCACAGTCAGAATTTTACTGAAGGGGGAAAAGTTGAAAGCATTCCCCCTGAAAACTGGACTAAGACAAAGATACCCACTTTCACCACTTCTATTCAGCATTGTACTGGAAGTCGTAGCCACAGCAATTAGACAAGAGAAAGAAATAAAGGGTATCTGAATCAGCAAAGAGAAAATCAAACTGTCGCTGTTCACCAATGGTATGATTATATACACAGAAAACCCTAAAGACTCATCCAAAAAGCTCCCAGAACTGGTAAGTGAATTCAGTAAAGTTTCAGGATACACAATCAACCTACACAAATCAGTAACTCTGCTATACACCAACAGCACCCAAGCTGAGAATCAAGTCAAGAACTCAACCCCTTTTACAATAGCTGCAAAAATAAATAATAAAGAATAAAGAAATAAAATACTTAGAAATATACTTAACCAAGGAGGTAAAAGATCTCTATAAGAAAAACTGCAAAACACTGCAAAAACCAGACAACACAAAAAAATGGAAACACATCCTATGCTCATGGATGGGTAGAATCAGTGTCGTGAAAATAATCATACTGCCAAAAGCAATCTACAAATTTAATGCAATTCCCATCAAAATACCATTATTATTCTTCACAGAACTAGAAAAAAAGCCTAAAATTCATATGAACCCAAATAAGAGCCCACATAGCCAAAGTGAGGCTAAGCAAAAAGAACAAATTGGGAGGTATCACATTACCTGACCTCAAACTATACTATGAAACTATTGTTACCAAAATAGCATGGTATTGGCATAAAAATAGGCACATAAAGCAATGGAACAGAACAGAAACCATAGAAATAAAGCCTAATACTTACAGCCAAAGATCTTTGACAAAGCAAACAAAAACATAAGTTGGGGAAAGGACACAATATTCAACAAATGGTGCTGGGATAATTGGTAAGCCAGATGTAGAAGAACGAAACTGGATCCTCATCTCTTACCTTACACAAAAATCAACTCAAGATGAATAAGATACTTAAATCTAATAAGACCTGAAACCATAAAAATTTTAGAGGATAACAGAAAAACCCCTTCTAGACATTGGCTTGGCAAAGAAATCATGACTAAGCCCCCAAAATCAAATGCGACAAAAACAAAAATAAATAAGTGGGACCTAATTAAACTGAAAAGTTTCTACACAGCAAAAGAAAAAAATTAATAAACAGACAACCCACAGAGTGGGAGAAAAATCTTTGCAAACTATGCATATGTCAAAGAACTAATATCCAGAATCTACAAGAAACTCAAATCAGCAAGAAAGAAACAAACAATCCCATCAAAAAGTGGGCTAAGGACATTAATACACAATTCTCAAAAGAAGATATACAAATGGCCAACAAACATGAAAAAAAATGCTCAACATCACTAATTATCCGGGAAATGCAAATCAAGTTCTAGGGTACATGTGCACAACGTGCAGGTTTGTTACATATGTATACTACAATGTGATACCATGTTACTCCTGCAATAATGGCCATAATCAAAAAACCAATTAATGTTGGCATGGATATTGCGAAAAGGGAACAACTTTACACTGCTGGTGTGAGTGTAAATTAGTACAAACGCTATCAAAAACAGTGTGGAGATTCCTTAAAGAACTACAAGTAGACCTACCATTTGATCCAGCAATCCCACTACTGGGCATCTACCCAGAGAAAAAGAAGTCATTATATAAAAAGAAGTCATTATATAAAAAAGACACATGCTCATGGATGTTTATAGCAGCACAACTTGCAACTGCAAAAATATGGAACCAGCCCAAATGCCTATCAGTGAGTAAATAAAATAAAATGTTACGTGTATATATATGTATATGTGTATATACATGTAGACTGAATATGATATATATATGTGTGTAGATTTATATATACATATAAGCATATATACATATATACGTGTATGTACATATATGTATATATGTATATATACATATATGTACATACACGTATATATGTATATATACGTGTATATACATATATATGTGTATGTATATATATCGTGTATATGTGTGTATATGCACTGTGAGACAAAACCGTCAGATAACATGTAAGAAAAACCTATCAGACTAACAACAGACCTCTCAGCGGAAACCTTACAAGCTAGAGGAACTGGTGTCCTATCTTTAGCTTCCTTAAACAGAACAATTGTCAGTCAAAAATTTCTATCCAGTAAGATTTTCATAAATGAAGGAGTGATAAATTCTTTTTTAGACAAACAAGCTCTGAGGGAATTTGCCACTATCAAACCAGCACTACAAGAATTGCTAAAAGGAGTTCTCAATCTTGAAACAAAAGCTTGGTATTCACCAAAATAGAACCTCCTGAAAGTAGATAATTCACAGGGCCTATAAGACAATAACACAATGAAAAAACAAAGTAGGTAACAACTAATATGATGAATAGAACACTGCCTCATATCTCAAAATTAACATTGACTGTAAATGGCCTAAATGATCCACTTAAAAGATGTAGAATGGCAGAATGGATTTTAAAAACCTACCAACCAAATATCTGGTGACTTCAAGAAACTCACCTAACACATAAGGGTTCATATAAACTCAAGGTAAAAGGATGGAAAAAGATATCTCATGCAAATGGAAACCAAAAGTGGGCAAGAATAGCTATTCTTATATCAACCAAAACAGACTTTGAAGCAACAACAGTAAAAAAAATACAAAGAAGGCCATTATTTAATGCTAAAAGAATCAATCCAACAAGAAGATACTACAATCCTAAATTTATATGCACGTAACACTGGAGTTTCCAGATTTATATAATAATTACTACTAGACCTAAAACATGAGATAGATAGCAACACAGTAGTAGTGGTGGACTTCAATACTCCACTGACCGCACTAGACAGATCAAGAATGAAAATCAACAAAGAAACAATGGACTTAAACTATACCCTAGAACAAATGGACATCACAGATATTTACAGAACATTCTTCCCAACAACTGTACAATATACATTCTTCTCATCAGCACATGGATCATTCTCCAAAATAGACTTTATGGTAGGCCACAAAACATATCCCAATAAATTTAAGAAAATTAAAATCATATCAAGTATCTTCTCAGAATACAGTAGAATAAAGCTGAAAGTCAACTCCAAAAGGAACCCTCAAAACTATACGAATACATGGAAATCAAATAATCTGCTATTGAATGATTTTGGGGTTAACAATGAAATTAAAAGGGAAATTAAAAAATTCTTTGAAATAATAGTGATAATATAATGACAAAAATATAGTGATAATAATGATAATAGTGACAGAAATTTTCAAAACCCTTGGGATACAGCAAAAGCAGTGCTGAGAGTGCTAAAGTTCACCGTGTTAAATGCCTACATCAAAAAGTCTGAAAGAGCATAAATTGACAACCTAATGTCATACCTCAAAGAACTAGAGAAACAAGAACAAATAAAACCCAAAGCCAGCAGAAAATAACAAAGATCAGAGAATAACTGAATGAAATTGAAACAAAACAAGATAAAATAAAATAAAATGTTGGTCTTTGAAAAGATAAAATTAGTAGACCATTAGCAGGATCAACCAAGAAAAGAGAGAAGATCCAAATAAGCTCAATTAGAAATGAAACTGGAGATATTACAACTGATACCACAAAAATACAAAATATTTTTCAAGGCTATTGTTTACACATTTATATGCACAAACTAGAAAATCTAGAGGAAATGGATAAATTCCCGGAAACATAAAGCACTGCTAGATGAAATCTGGAACAAACAGACAGACAACAAGCAATGACATTGAATCAGTAATTAAAAAAAAAAAATGCCAACAAAAAAAGGTCAGGACCAGATGGATTCACAGCTGAATTCTACCAAACATTTAGAGAAGAACTGGGACCAATCCTACTGACACTATTCCAAAAGATAGAGAGAGAGGGAATCCTCTGCAAATCATTTTATGAAGCCACTATCACCCTAATACCAAAATCAGGAAAGGACATAACCAAAGATAAATAAATAAAACTATAGACCAATATCCCTGATGAACATACATGCAAAAATCCTCAACAAAATATTGGCTAACCAAATCCAACAGCACATCAAAAAGATAATACAGCATAATCAAGTGGGTTTCATTCCAGGGATGCAGGGATGATTTAACACACAGAAGTCATATGTGATATATGTGATATATCACATAAGCAGAATTAAAAATAAAAACCGTATGCTTGTCTCAATAGATGCAGAAAAGTGTTTGATAAAATCCAGCATCTCTTTATGATAAAAAATCCTCAACAATATTGGCATAAAACGGACTTACATCGAAGTAATAAAAAGCCATATTTTGACAAATCCGTAGTCCACATTATGCTGGATGGGGAAAATTTGAAAGCATTCCTATTGAAAACTGCAAGAAGACAAGGATGCCCACTTTTATCACGTCTATTCAACATAGTACTGGAAGTCCTAGTTGGAGGAATTAGACAAGAGAAAAAAATAAAGGGCATCCAAATTGGAAAAGAGTAAATCAAACTGTCGCTGTTCACCAGTGATATGATCATATACTTAGAAAATCCTAAAGACTCATCCAAAGGGCTCCTAGATCTGATAAATTAATTCAGTAAAGTCTCAGGCTACAAAATCAATGTACATGAATCAATAGCATTGCTATACACCAACAAAAAGCAAGATGACAATCAAATCAAGAACATAATCTGTTTTACTACAACTGCAAAAAAAACTAAATACCTACAAATCCACTTACCTAGGGAGTTAGAAGGTTGCTATAAGGAAAACTAGAAAACACTAAACACTGCTGAAAGAAATTGTAGATGACACAAACAAATGGAAACACATCCCATGCTCATAGATAGGAAGTAGCAACATGGTGAAAATGACCATACTGTCAAAAGCAATCTAGACTCAATGTGATTTCCATCAAAATACCATCATCATTTTTCACAGAACTAGAAATAGCAATCCTAAAATTCATATGGAACCAAAAAGAGCCCACATAGCCAAAGCAAGACTAAGCAAAGAGAACAAATCTGGAGGCATCACCTTATCCAACTTCAAACTGTACTACAAGACTATACTTACCAAAACAGTATGGTACCAGTATAAATATAGGCACATAGACTAATGGAACAGAATAGAGAGCCCAGAAACAAAGCCAAATACTTACAGCCACTGCTCTTCAACAAAGCATACAAAAACATAAACTGAGGAAAGAGCACCCTATTCAATAAATGGTGCTGAGAAGACTGGCAAGCCACATATAGAAGAATGAAACTGGATCCTCATTTCTCACCTTATACAAAAATCAACTCAAGATGGATCAAAAACTTAAATATAAGGACTGAAACCATAAAATTCCCAGAAGATAACATTAGAAAAACTCTTCTAGTTATTGGCCTAGGCAAAGAATTCATGACTAAGCCCCTAAAAGCAAATGCAACAAAAATAAAAATAAATAAATGGGACCTAATTAAACCAAAACACTTCTGCACAGCAAAAGAAATAATCAGTAAATAGACAATCTATGGAGCATGTGAAAATATTCCCAAGCTACACATCTGACAAAGGACTGGTATCTAGAATCGACAAGGAATTCAAATCAGCGAGAAATAAACAAATAACCCCATCAAAAAGTGGGCAAAGGGCATGAATAGAAATTTCTCACAAGAAGATATACAGACAGCCAACAAATATGAAAAATGCTCAACATTACTAATAATCAAGGAAATGCAAATTAAAACCATAATGAGATATCACCTTACTTCTGGCAAGAATGGCTGTAATTAAAAAGCCAAAAAAAAAGAACAAGAAGAGATATTGGCAGGGATGTGGTGAAAGGAAACACTTTTACACGGCTGGTGTGAATGTAAATTAGTATAACCACTATGGAAAACAGTATGGAGATTCCTTATAGAACTAAAAGTAGATCTACCATTCAATCCAGCATTCCCAGTCGTGAGTATCCACCCAAAGGAAAAGAAGTCATTATATGAAAAAGACACATGCTCATGCATGTTTATAGCAGCAAAATTCATGATTGCGAAAATATGGAACCAATCTAAGTGCCCATCAACCAACCATTGAATAAAGAAAATGTGGTATATATACATCCTGAAATAATACTCAGTTGTAAAAAGAAATAATGGCTTTTGCAGCAACCTGGATGGAGCTGGAGGCCATTATTCTTTTTCTTTATATATATATATATTTTTTTATTGTACTTTAAGTCCTAGGGTACATGTGCACAACGTGCAGGTTTGTTACATATGTATACATGTGCCATGTTGGTGTGCTGCACCCATTAACTCGTCGTTTACATTAGGTATATTTCCTAATGCTATCCCTCCCCCTTCCCCCAACCCCTCAACAGGCCCCGGTGTGTGATGTTCCCCTTCCTGTGTCCAAGTGTTCTCATTGTTCACTTCCCACCTAGGAGTGAGAACATGCGGTGTTTGGTTTTTTGTCCTTGTGATAGTTTGATAAGAATGATGGTTTCCAGCTTCATCCATGTCCTAAGTCCATTATATCACTGTATATGTTTTTGTGTCCTCATAGCTTAGCTCCCACTTATAAGTGAGAACATACAGTATTTGGTTTTTCATTCTTGAGTTATTTCACTTCATTATTCTAAGTGAAACTCCCACTTATAAGTGAGAACATACAGTATTTGGTTTTTCATTCTTGAGTTTTTTCACTTAGAATAACTCATTTCACTTCATTATTCTAAGTGAAATAAGAATGAAAAACCAAATACTGTATGTTCTCACTTATAAGTGGGAGTTAAGCTATGAGGACACAAGGACATATAGAGTGACATAATGGACTTTAGGGACTTGGTGGTGAGAGGTTAAGAGAGGGGTAAGGGACATAAGACTACATACTGTGTACAGTCTACACTGCTCAGGTGATGCATGCACTAAAATCTCAGGAAACACCAGTAAAGTACTCATCCATGTAATCAAAAACCACTTGTAATCCCCAGATTGTTCTTCATTATTACTTCATTATTCTAAGTGAAGTAACTCAAGAATGAAAAACCAAATGCTGTATGTTCTCACTTATAAGTGGGAGTTAAGCTATGAGGACAGAAAGACATATAGAGTGATATAATGGCCTTTAGGGACTTGGTGGTGAGAGGTTAAGGGAGGGGTAAGGGACATAAGACTACGCACTGGGTACAGTCTACACTGCTCAGGTGATGGCATGCACTAAAATCTCAGAAATCACCAGTAAAGTACTCATCCATGTAACCAAAAACCACCTGTAATCCCCAGATTATTGAAATAAAAAATGTAAGAATGCATATAGGAATGATAACTAAGGTTTGTATGACACTGAAGACTTTTTAAACCACTTTTATATGCATTATCTTATTTGTTCCTCTCAAGGACTATGTGAGGCAGCACTTATCATTAATGTCCAGTTTACAGATGAAGAAACTAGGACTCAGAGTCCTGCTTAAGTGACTTGCCATTTGTCCCAGGGCTAGTAAGTGGCAAAGGTAGGACCAAAATCTAGGTAATCTTGATTCTGAATCCAGTCTGTTTTCCACTACTGAATTTGAAATTCACTTATTTGAATCCATTTCTCTTCATGTTACTGAAATCTAACTTTTCCAAAGATAGAGCACTGTCACCACATTCTAGGTTTCTCAGTGTAAAATTCATCACCAATGTCTGTGCAATTTTGTGGCGTCATGAAAATTAGTTCACAGTTTCTAGGATAGAAACAATGTCACCGACTAACTGTCAGGCCTTTCCATTCCCTCTTTCTCCCACTCTACTAAGACAGGCAGAAGACATCGTATCACTCCTTTTTTGGACTACTAAGTGAAGACACATTCAAGATACTGAATATTCTGTTGTATGATAATTCTTTTTTCACACTTTATTTTTATTTCCTCCAAACCATAGTTTCCCAGAGGAGAGTCCCCTACTCTGACCTTATAAATAGAGTATTAGGCTCCAGTTCCCCATTGAGTAAGCCTGGAAATTGCATGATCCCTACGTTCAGTAAGGTTTGTATTGGAAAGCTTTGATGTTGAGCAACTCCATTAACCTTGCTTAATCTCAGTTTCCTTATCTATGAAAAGGGAATGACTATCCCTATTCCACATAACTGTGGTGAGATTTCAGAAGGGATTGCACACGAAGGTGCAATCTGGACCCATAATTTCCAGTCCTCTTCTTCCTTCTCCTGTCCACAGATGACATAAGCCCTAAGAAAGTAAAAAAATTCCTCATATTCCTCTTAGATGCCTCTTGGCATGCAGAAGATGATCTATATGTACATACTGAATGAAACTGAGAGCCCCTGGCTCAAATAAGGAATTGATTCCTTATTTCAGCTGCAGACTGAAGGGGCAAGCAATAGAAGATGTTGACTTCGGTATTTACCAGCTAAATTAGCACATTTTTTAAATGTTTATTTTGTATGAAAAATTGCCATGTATATTGATACACGTGTGGCTGCTGTTAGGCATCAGTAGGGTATCATCCCAGATTGGAATGGACCTGAGACATTAGAATGGGATCTTTCTGGGTATCATAAGAACTGAGTTCAGAGTTCTAGTCTTGGCTGGCTTTGTGACTTCAGGCATGTCATTTTAATTTTCAGCGTTCGAGTTACCAGTTAATAAAAATGCACGTTAAATTAAATCCTCTTCAAAGTTACTTTTAGCCCTCTATTTTGTGATTCTTCCAAGCATAATTCTTAAATGTGAAGTCTTAAATGATCAAAATTTCATAGTTTGGCCACCAAATTATTATAGTATTATCCCTAAGCTGACAATGTTTACTAAGAGTAAAATCAACCTGGCTAAACACTGGAGAGTCTTTGCAGTGTTTTGACTGATTGTCAATTTGCAGGCTACAATTTGGTCAATTTCAAGCCAAGCTATTCTAATTGTTACCTTGGTTAAATTAAGAATAAAATTCTTCCAAAGGAATCCAATCTCTAACAATGTTAAATTTCTTACAGATGAACCCAGTGATTTATAGGTACCCATATTTTTATCTGTCTCTACTCTGCATATAGTTTTTACTCTTTCAATAAAGAAAATGAAATTACAGATTTTGGGGATCTAATATTTTTATATTATAAAAATATAATATTCAAGATAAAGTTGTCTTAATAACAAACACATGAAACAACCAATACTACGCTTTCTAACTTTAATTCCATTTATCTGATTTCTTTAAAGAAAACTGGTTAAAAGAGTTGTGTATACTCACTGTCTCCAATTTCTCTGCTCTCATTCTCTCTTAAACGCAATCTATTAAGGTTTTCTTCCCCTTTACTCCTGATATGGTTTGGCTCTGTGTTCCCATCCAAATCTCATGTTGAATTGTAATCCCCATGTGTTGAAGGAGGGGCCTGGTGGGAGGTGATCGAATCCTGGGGGCAGACTTAGCCCTTGCTCTTCTTGTGATAAGAGTGTGTAGTGCTTTCCCCTGCACTCCCTCTCTCCTGCTGCCAGGTGATGAGGGTGCTTGCTTCCCATTCGCCCTTCCATCACGATTGTAAGTTTCCTGAAGCCTCCCAGCCATGTTTCCAGTGCAGCCTGTGAAACTGTGAGTCAATTAATCCTCTTTTCTTCATAAATTACCCAGTCTCAGGTAGTTTTTTATAGCAGTGTGAGAAGGGACTAATACAACTCCATACTGAACACTCTTCCTGTCAGGTTACTAATGATTATCATTTTGTTAAGTGCAAAGATTCATTACTCACGCAGCTGATTGCTCCCTTCGTAACTTCTTTTTGCTTGGCTTCCAGAACACCACACACTTCTGCTTTTCCTCCTACCTCACTGGATACTCTTCATCAGACTCCCTTGCTGGTTCCTCGTCATATTCACAACCTCAAAATGGTGAGACATCCCAGGACTCTCTTTTCTACTTAAACTTGTTTCATCAGTGATCTCTTCCAAGCTCATGACTTCAGATACCATCTTCATGTCAATGACTCAAAAATGTATGGCTGAGCCTGGGAAGCATAGCAAAACCCCGTCTCTACAAAATTAAAAATAAAAGTAGTCTGGTGTAATGGCACATGCCTGTGGTCCCAGCTAGTTGGGAGGCTGAGGTGGGAGTATTGCTTGAGGCCAAGAGTTTGAGATTGCAGTGAGCCATGATTGTGCCACTGCACTCCATCATGGACAATAGAGAGAGATCCTGTCTCTAAAATGAAAAAGAAATATGTCTTAGATTTCTCCCCTAACTTCTAGTCTCATAAATCCAATTGGTACTCAACATTTCTACTTGAATGTCCAATAAATATATCCCAAATATAACAGGTCCAAAATCTCATCTTATCTCAGAAGTTGCTTCTTCCATAGTCTTCCCCACTTTGATAACAGCAAGTAGTAAATCAGGTCAAAACCTTGGAGTCAATTCTTTTTCCTTTCTCTGCTACCATATATCTAATCCATTAACAAATCCTATTGACTTTCCTTTCAAACTACATTCATATTCTGGCCTCTTCTCATTACTGCTTACCATTGCTACCATTCTGGACAAAGCCACACTATTTCTCAACTAAATTATTGAAAAACATCTCCTAACTGTTCTCTCTGATTCTATCCTTGCTCTGCGTCACTCAGTAAAGCAGCCTGAGTCATCACATTGAGACATAAGACAGAACATGCTTTAAAGTTCCAATGGTTCCGCATCTTACTCAGAGTGAAATCCAGCATACCTATAACAACGTAAAAATTCTGCACAATCTGTTCCCTAGTTACCCTGATAACTTCACATTTTCCCCTCATCTACATTGCAGCCACATTGGCCACCTTTTTTTTTTTTTTTTTTTTTTTTTCCTGAACTGTGCCAAGCATACTCCCACATAAGGGCATTTGTACATGCTCTTTACTCAGTCTGGAGTTCTCTTCTCCCAGATATTTACATTGCTTGAACTCTCATCCCTTTCAAATTTTGGGTTGATTTCTCCCTTCTGAGTGGGACCTTTCCTAATCAATCTATTTAAAAATGCAACTTGCAAAATGCTTCCTATCTGATACTCTTTACCTACGTTTTACTTTTCTCTATAGTACTTTTACTTTCTAATGTACTATAAATTATCTATTTTCTTACTGTCAATTTATTCCTACTGGAACATAAACTTTAGGAGGGCAATTATTTTTATCTGTTTTGTTCATTGCTAGAGGTTTAGCTGCTATAATAGTACCTGGCACAGAATAGGCACTCAACAAATACATGTTGAATAAAATACCTTTTTTTTTTTTTTTTTTTTTTTTTAAAACAGAGTCTTGCTCTGTCACCCAGGCTGCAGTACAGTGCTGCAACCATAGCTCACTGCAGCCTCAAACTCCTGGGCTCTAGGAACCCTCCCACCTCAGCCTCCCAAGCAGCTGGGACCACAGGCCTGAGCCACCAAGCTCAGATAATTTTTAAATTTTTTTCTAGAGATGTGGTCTTGCTATGATACCCAGGCTGGTCTTGAATTCCTGGCCTCAAATGATCCTCCCTACTCAGCCTCCTAAAGTGTTGGGATTATAGACATGAGCCACTCTGCTCAGCCAAAGTGTTAATTATATGGAGATTTTGCTTACTAGTGTACAATGAAACAAATCTATACACTGTGTATCTGAAAGTCTCAAATGCAAAGCAAATCTATTTTTCTTTATGAGCTCTTTAGAATCCCACACAGTGGCATAGATGAAACCCCTCTTCTAAAAAGGCAGGCCACAATGATCTCGACGCAATTCCAACTCATTTCACAGTAACTTCTCCAAATAACAGATAATTTGTTTCTTTAAAGTAGATCATCCCATTACCTCCTACTCCAATAGTTGGATGTCAAAAATCTCCAGTTCTGTTTTAGCTTCAGGCACTTTAAACGAGTGGTCTTTTAAGCATATTTACTTGGGGCGTGTTTGCTTCCAACAGCATAAAATCAGTAAGTTCCAAAAGCAGACATTAGTAACTTTGTTCCACTTACTCACCTTTAAAGACTTGGCTAAAATTCTACCTCCTCTTTGAAGATTTTCTTGAACCCACCTCTCTCTCCGTAAATAACTCAGAACTGTTTCCCTCATTTTTGCCATCTCAGTAATATTTCTATTATATCACCTGAAATATATTATTATGCTTATTTTTCAAGTCTGTCTTTTCCATTAGGATGTAAGTCCCTGAATTTAGGGCTTCTTTGTCTTCATAACACTGGTGTGTAGGTAGGGACTGGCAAATAGTGTAGTCTCAGATGATATTGTTCAAATTAATGAACACAGGTGAATATATGAATGATCAGTGACCAACCGATTAAGTATTGCTTTCCAGGATCACAGCCATGGGGAGAATACCAATGGAGAGGTTATGGTAGATAATACCATTATTGTCACCATTATCACTATCATCAGTATCATCATCATCATCAAAGAACTTTGCACCTGTTTGAACCAAGTACTATGCTAGGCAAAGATCCTTGTGCACAAGGACATTAATAGTCAAATTGAAGGGACAGGCATGACCACAAAAAGATGTATAACAATTTACATAATGGGAAGCATAGAATAAATGCCCAGTAGAATGAAGCATAGGGTAAATGCCCAGCTAGTTGGATAGACAAAAGAGTAGTACAAGTTCAGATTAGGATGATTAAGGCGGCCTTTATGGAAGATGTAGACATTTAGTTGTATTTTAAAAGATAAAATAACCAAGCTGCTTATACAAGGGAGAGACAACATCTCAAGCAGATTTGACCAGAGAAAATTCTGAAAGACACAGACTATATTTCCACTCTTTGATGAGGCATATAAGAAATAAAGTCACTAATAAAAGGATATTTTCATTAGACTCAGATTCCTCATTTTTGAAAACAAAACAAAACATGAATTCTTCATTTAGATAAAATAAATGAGATGTGATGGAAGGGTGTAGTGCCAGAGTTCCAGTTCAAGCTCTTTCACATTTGAGACTCTGATCTTGACAACATTTCTTTTTCTTTTTCTTTTTTTTTTTGGCGGTGTTTCACTCTGTCGCCCAGGGTGGAGTGTAGTGGCGTGATCTCAGCTCACTGCAAGCTCCACCTCCCCAGTTCACCCATTCTTCCACCTCAGCCTCCTGAGTAGCTGGGACTACAGGTGCCCACCACCACGCCTGGCTAATTTTGTTTTTGTATGTTTAGTAGAGACGTGGTTTCAGCATGTTAGCCAGGATGGTCTTGATCTCCTGACCTCGTGATCTGCCCGCCTCGGCCTCCCAAAGTGCTGGGATTACAGGCATGAGCCATCACACCCAGCCTTCTTCATTGTTTGAGTATAGCTTTGATGTCTGTGAAATGGAGAGCCAGACATGACTTCAGAGACCATTTAAGTGTGTGTAACTAAAGCAGATTATATGGATGTGAATGCTTTAAAAATTATAAGTGCAATTTACCTGTAGAGGATTCTTTGAAGATTAGACAGAATTACACAGTCAAGATATTTATGAGCAATGACAAGCTGCTTTCCTTCCTAAAAAGATGCCTTCCTTGCATCTACTTAAGTGTTACGTGACTAAAATGATATAACCAAAATGGGTATGTCTACAATGCAGCTGGGATAATATATCCATTGCTAAGATTTACAGAGTAGTTTAATGCTAGGTATATTTCTACACACTTTACATCAATCTTGTTTTATTTTTAAAAGTAATTTTAACTTTTTCTTTAGTTATGGGAGTGTATGTGCAGGTTTGTCACATGAGTATGCTATGTGATCCTGATGTTTGGGGTACAATTGATTCTATCACCCTGGTGGTGAGCATCATACCCAACAGGTAGTTTTTCAACACACTCTTCCTTCCCTTCTTCTTCCCTCTAGTAGTCATCAGTGTCTATTCCCATCTTTATGTCTATGTGTACTCAGCATTTATCTCCCACTTATAAGTGAGAACACGTGGTGTTTGGTTTTCTGTTCCTGTATTAGTTTAAGATTATGGCCTCCAGCTGCATCCATGTTACTGTAAAGGACATGATTTCATTCTTTTTATGGCTATGTAGTATTCCATGGTATATATGTGCCACATTTTCTTATGTCAACCACCACTGATGGGTACCAAGTTTGATTCCATGTCTTTTCTATTGTGAATAGTGCTGCAGTGAATATACAAGTGCATGTGTGTTTTTGGTAGAAAGATTTATTTTCTTGTGGATCTATACCTAGTAATGGGACCACTGGGTCAAATGGTAGCTCTGTTTTAAGTTCTTTGAGAAATTTCCAAACTGCTTTCCACAGTGGCTGAACTAATTTACATTCCCACCAACAGGGTATAAGCTTTCCCTTTTTTCCATAGTC
The DNA here is from genome assembly GCF_009828535.3 of Hylobates moloch. Classification (NCBI taxonomy): domain Eukaryota; kingdom Metazoa; phylum Chordata; class Mammalia; order Primates; family Hylobatidae; genus Hylobates; species Hylobates moloch. The sequence goes on along the minus strand of NW_026652286.1, from coordinate 82,145,027 downwards.
TTGCCAATGTTTGTGGGTTTTTTTGTTTGTTTTTACTTTTTAACAATAGCCATTCTGACTGGTGAGTCATTACGGTTTTGATTTTCATTTCTCTGATGATTGGTGATTATCAGCATTTTTAAATGTTTGTTGGCCACTCATAGATCTTCTTTTGATAAGTGTCTGTTTACATCCTTTACCCATTTTTTCAAAGGGATTATTTGTATTTTGTTCATTGATTTGTTTAGGTTGCTTATAGATCCTGGATATTAGACCTTTGTCAGTTGCATAGTTTGTGAATATTTTCTCCCATTCTGTAGGTTGTCTGTTTACTCTGTTGATAGTTTATTTTGCTGTGCAGAAGCTCTTTAGTTAAATTAGGTCCCACTCATCAATTTTTGTTTTTGTTGAAATTGCATTTGAAGTCTTCATCATGAAGTCTTTGCCACGGCCAGTGTTGAGAAGGGCATTTCCTAGGTTTTCTTCCAGAGTTTTTATAGTTTGAGGTCTTATATTTAAATTTTCAATCAACTTTGAGTTAAAATGAATTTTTTTTTTTTTTTTTGAGATGGAGTCTCACTCTGTCGCCCAGACTGGAGTGCAGTGGTGCAATCTCGGCTCACTGCAAGCTGCGCCTTCTGGGTTCACGCCATTCTCCTGCCTCAGCCTCTCCGAGTAGCTGGGACTACAGGCGCCCGCCACCACGCCTGGCTAATTTTTTGTATTTTTAGTAGAGATGGGGTTTCACCGTGGTCTCGATCTCCTGACCTCGTGATTTACCCGCCTTGGCCTCCCAAAGTGCTGGGATTACAAGCGTGAGCCACCGCGCCCGGCCGAGTTAAAATGAATTCTTATAGACTTACTATTATTCCAGTTTCACAGATTAGAAAACTGAGGTTCAAATTACATAAGCCTAGCATATTTGTCCCAAAGTTACCCACCTATCCACACTGGTTAACTGCTTTGAAAAGACCCAAAACAAATAAGTAATGAATCCTAATAAAATATATGGTGTTCTTAGTTTGAAATCAGTAAATCTGACAAACAAACCAAACCAAAAGAAAACAAAACCCAAAACTCTTCTGGGTTGGTTTAAAATCAGACAAGAAAGACACAAACAAAAATGCAAAAGTATTATTAAACAGACAGAGCTTTTGCAGCCTCAAATAGAGGCAAAATAAAAACCCAAACAGAGGTTTCATGTCATGAAATGTACTACTTTGCCATCTAAAATATGAACTTAGCACTCAATTATGAGAGAAAATATAATCAGATTTTTATGTTCTGCCTGTGGACTAAAAAAATGACAAATAATAAAAATAAAAATGACAGATAATGTGTTAATGGGGAATCATTTCAGAAAGTTACTTTAGTAAAAGAAATTTCCTAATGTCAGCAAGGAATGCATAGTTCATAAGTAAAGAATGTTAACCGCTCAAAAGAATTTGCCACAGTTTGCTCTTTGGCATCAAATGAACTATTGGGAATGCAGTTTAAATAGTTCAAAGATTCCTTAAAATCAAGAACAAGTGATACATCATGGATGCCCCTCCCTGCCCCAGAATTGGAGATGAATCTCTCAAGAAGACAGGAACTAATCTCTTTCCTTAGGTCAAAGGAAACTTTATACCTGTTAATTGTTCCTTTTTTTTTTTTTTTTTTTTTTTTTTTTCTCCCTGTAGAGAAGAGGTTTCGCATTTGGCCAGGCTGGTTTTGAGCTCCTGGCCGCAAGTGGTCTGCCCACCTTGGCCTCCACAGGCGTGAGCTACCAGGCCCAGCCTAATTGTTTCTTCCACGAGAGATTATGAGCAGCTCCTTAAAGCAGACAGGACTCAGCTCATTTGTTTTTGTAACCTTAGTGTCTAGACCTAGCCAGGCACTTAGCCCATTTCTAGTGGAAGTATGATGAACGTGAGAAAGAGAGGGAGACAGGTGGGAAGAGGGAGAGAGAGAGATAGCAGGTCATGGTTATATTTTAGAATGTTACCATTCTTGCGCTGAGCTTTACTTGGCAAATATCTCCAGAGACTGACTTCAGAGATTTCTTGTTTTTTAAAATTAAGCTTTTTAATTTGGGGATAATTACAGGTTTGCATGCAATTGTAAAAAATAGAGATATCTCATGTATACTTTACCTAGTTTCCCCAAATGGTAAAATATTGCAAAACAATAGTATAATATTACAATCAGGATATCAACATTGATATAGTCAATATAAAAAATATTGCTACCACCACAAGAATCCTACGTGTTTTTCTTTTATAGTCATATCCACTTCTGTCCAGCACCTCCCTTCCCCATTCTGAACCTCTACCAATCACGAATCTACTCCCCATTTCTTCAATTTTGTCATTGTACTAATGTTATATAAATGGAATTATGAGGTATGTAAGTTTTGAATATTGGCTTTCTTTACTAGGCATGATTCTCTGGAGTTTCATCCATGTGGTTGCATATATCAATAGTTCCTTCTATTTTATTGCCAGTAGTATTCCATAGTATGGATGTACCACAGTGAGTGGATTAACCATTCACCCATTGGAGGATACCAAGTTGTTTCCAGTTTGGGATGTTGGAATAAAGCTGTTGTGAACATTAGCATACAGATTTTTGTGTGAATATACGTTTCATTTCTCTAGAATAAATGCTCATAAGTGCAATTTCTGGGTCATATAGTAATTTCATAAGTGGGTTTTTTTTATTTAGATATAATTTACATAGCATAAAATTTATCCCTTTAAAGTGTACAGTTCCGTTTTTTCAGTATATTCCTAAGATTTTTTACAGCCATCACCACTATAGAATTTGCTACCAAATTCTAGAACATTTTAACTTCTCTAAAAGAAATCTCATAACTGTTAGCAGTCACTCTCCATCTTTTCTTCCTCCTACCCTCTTATACTCACTAATCTACTTTCTGCCTTTATGAATTTGCCAATTCTGGGTATTTCATATGAATGTAATCATACAATATATGACCCTTGTGTCTGTTTTTTTTAATTAACATAATGTTTTCGAACTTTATCCATGTTGTAGGATGAATCTGCACTTTATTTCTTTATATAGTTGAATAATATCCTCTTTAACGGATATACCACAGCTTGTTTATCCATTTATCATTTAACAGACATTTTGGTTGTTGGTATACCTTTTGATGATAATGATGCTGTTATGAATATTCATGTGCAAGTTTTTGTGTGAACATATGTTTTGTTTCTTTTGTGTAGATATTTTGGAGTAGAATTGCTATGCTATATGGTGACTCTATGATTAACTTTTTAAGGAACTAACTCTTTTCCAAACTTCAGCAGGCCTTAATCCCAAGGCCCTTGTTTGATCCCTTCTCCCTTCCCTGTAAGTCATTTTTCTAAAAGTTTTATGTTTAAATTTAAGTTCATGATTCACTTTGAGTAAATTTTTATATAAAATGTAAGACTTAGTTCAATTTTATTTTATTTTTTATTTATTATTATTTTTCTTTTTTGCCTATGGATGTTCAATTACTTCAGCACCATTTCCTGAAAAAGTTATTTTTCCTCCATTGGAGTGCTTTTGTGCCTTTGCCAGAAATTAGTTGGGCATATTTATATGGGTCTACTTCTGGGTTCTTCCATTTCTAGGTTATTTATTCTGCTCCATTGATCCACATCTCTATTCTGCCAATACTACATAGTCTTGATTAATGTATGTACAGCAAGTTTTGAAATAGGATACAGTGATTCCTCCCACTTTATTCTTCTTTTTCAAAATTGTTTTAGTTACTATATTTCCTTTGGCTCTCCATGTAAATGTTAAAAGAACATTTTCTATATCTACAAAAAAAGCCTTGCTGAGATTTTGGTAGGACAGCTATCAAATCTATATATCACTTTGGGAAGAATTGACATATTTATACTATTCTGAGCCTTTAAATCCATGAGCACAGTATGTCTTTCCATATCCTTAGATTTTATTTAATTTATTTCATTAGTGTTTTGTTTTCTTCAACATACAAATTCTATACATATTGTGTTAGTTTTATACCTAAGTATTTATGTCTTTCTTCTTTATTTGTTGATTGTTAAGTAGGGTTGCCTTTTTAATTTTGTTGTCCATCTGTTCATTGCTACCACATAGAAATGCAATTAATTTTTGTGTATTTATCTGCATTTTCTGACCTTTGAAACTGCTGAACAGATTCATCTTACCCCCTATCCAGATAGAGCCTATTTATCAAGACAAGGAAATTGCAATAGAGAAAGGGTTTAATACACACAGAGCTGACTAAATGGGAGGCTGGAGGTTTTTTCTTTTTCTTTTTTTTTTTTTTTTGAGACAGAGTCTGGCACTGTTGCCTGGGCTGGAGTGCAATGGCACAATCTCGGCTCACTGCAACCTCCGCCTCCTGGGTTCAAGCGATTCTCCTGCCTCAGCCTCCTGAGCAGCTGGGATTACAGGCACTCACCACCATGCCTGGCTAATTTTTTGTATTTTTAGTAGAGATAGGGTTTCACTATGTTGGCCAGGCTGGTCTTGAACTCCTGACTTTGTGATCTGCCCACCTTGGCCTCCCAAAGTGCTGGGATTACAGGCGTGAGCCACCACACCCGGCCAAGTTTCATTATTACTTAAATCATCTTTGCTGAAAGTTTGGAGGCTAGAGTTTTTTAAAGATAGTTTGGTGGGCATGGGGCAAAGGAATGCTGATTGGTTGGATCAAGGATGCACTCATAGAAAGTTGAACTTGTCCTCCTGTGCAGAGTCAGTTCTTGGGTGGGGATCACAAGATCAGATGAGCCAGTTTACTGGTCTGTGTGGCACCAGATAATCCATCAGAATTCAGGGTCTGAAAAATACCTAGAACACCAATCTTGGGTTTTACAATTGTAATGTTATTCATAGGAGCAATTAGAGAGGTTAGGAATCTTTTGGCCTCTAGTTGCATGACTCCTGAGCCATAATTTCTTTCTTTTTTTTTTTTAAATTATCCTTTAAGTTCTAGGGTACATGTGCACAACATGCAGATTTGTTACATATGTATACATGTGCCATGTTGGTGTGCTGCACCCATTAACTTGTCATTTACATTAGGTATATCTCCTAATGCTTTCCCACCCCCTCTCCCCATCCCATGACAGGCCCCGGTGTGTGATGTTCCCCTTCCTGTGTCCAAGTGTTCTCTTTGTTCAATTCCCACCTATGAGTGGGAACATACGGTGTTTGGTTTTTTGTCCTTGAGATAGTTTGCTGAGAATGATGGTTTCCAGCTTCATCCATGTCCCTACAAAGGACATGAACTCATCCGTATTTATGGCTGCATAGTATTCCATGGTGTATATGTGCCACATTTCCTTAATCCAGTCTATCATTGATGGACATTTGGGTTGGTTCCAAGTCTTTGCTATTGTGAATAGTGCTGCAATAAACATACGTGTGCATGTGTCTTTATAGCAGCATGATTTATATTCCTTTGGGTATATACCCAGTAATGGGATGGCTGGGTCAAATGGTATTTCTAGTTCTAGATCCTTGAGGAATCGCCACACTGACTTTCACAATGGTTGAACTAGTTTACACTCCCATCAACAGTGTAAAAGTGTTCCTATTTCTCCACATCCTCTCTAGCACCTGTTGTTTCCTGACTTTTTAATGATCACCATTCTAACTGGTGTGAGATGGTATCTCATTGTGGTTTTGATTTGCATTTCTCTGGCCAGTGATGATGAGCATTTTTTCATGTGTCTGTTGGCTGCATAAATGTCTTCTTTTGAGAATTGTCTGTTCATATCCTTCGCCCACTTGTTGATGGGGTTGTTTGTTTTTTTTTTTTTTCTGATAAATTTGTTTGAGTTCTTTGTAGATTGTGGATATTAGCCCTTTGTCAGATGGGTACATTGCAAAAATTTTCTCCCATTCTGTAGGTTGCCTATTCACTCTGATGGTAGTTTCTTTTGCTGTGCAGAAGCTCTTTAGTTTAATTAGATCCCATTTGTCAATTTTGGCTTTTGTTGCCATTGCCTTTGGTGTTTTAGACATGAAGTCCTTTCCAATGCCTATGTCCTGAATGGTATTGCCTAGGTTTTCTTCTAAGGTTTTTATGGTTTTAGGTCTAACATTTAAGTCTTTAATCCATCTTGAATTAATTTTTATATAAGGTGTAAGGAAGGGATCCAGTTTCAGCTTTCTACGTATGGCTAGCCAGTTTTCCCAGCACCATTTATTAAATAGGGAATCCTTTCCCCATTGCTTGTTTTTGTCAGGTTTGTCAAAGATCAGATGGTTGTAGATGTGTGGTATTATTTCTGAGGGCTCTGTTCTGTTCCATTGGTCTATATCTCTGTTTTGGTACCAGTATCATGCTGTTTTGGTTACTATAGCCTTGTAGCATAGTTTGAAGTCAGGTAGCATGATGCCTCCAGCTTTGTTCTTTTAGCTTAGGATTGTCTTGGCAATGTGGGCTCTTTTTTGGTTCCATATGAACTTTAAAGTAGTTTTTTCCAATTCTGTGAAGTCATTGGTAGCTTGATGGGGATATCACTGAATCTATAAATTACCTTGGGCAGTATGGCCATTTCCATGATATTGATTCTTCCTATCCATGAGCATGGAATGTTCTTCCATTTGTTTGTATCCTCTTTTACTTCGTTGAGCAGTGGTTTGTAGTTCTCCTTGAAGAGGTACTTCACATCCCTTGTAAGTTGGATTCCTAGGTATTTTATTCTCTTTGAAGCAATTGTGAATGGGAGTTCACTTATGATTTGGCTCTCTGTTTGTCTGTGATTGGTGTACAAGAATGCTTGTGATTTTTGTACACTGATTTTGTATCCTGAGACTTTGCTGAAGTTGCTTATCAGCTTAAGGAGATTTTGGGCAGAGACAGTGGGGTTTTCTAAATATACAATCATGTCATCTGTAAACAGGGACAATTTGACTTCCTCTTTTCCTAATTGAATACCCTGTATTTCCTTTTCCTGCCTGATTGCCCTGGCCAGAACTTCCAGCACTATGTTGAATAGGAGTGGTGAGAGAGGGCATCCCTGTCTTGTGCCAGGTTTCAAAGGGAATGCTTCTAGTTTTTGCCCATTCAGTATGATATTGGCTTTGGGTTTGTCATAAATAGCTCTTATTATGTTGAGATATGTCCCATCAGTACCTAATTTATTGAGTTTTTAGCATGAAGGACTGTTGAATTTTGTCAAAGGCCTTTTCTGCATCTATTGAGATAATCATGTGGTTTTTGTCTTTGGTTCTGTTTATATGCTGGATTACATTTATTGCTTTGCGTATGTTGAACCAGCCTTGCATCTCAGGGGTGAAACCGACTTGATCATGGTGTATAAGCTTTTTGATGTGCTGCTGGATTCTGTTTGCCAGTATCTTATTGAGGACTTTTGCATCAATGTTCATCAGGGATATTGGTCTAAAATTCTCTTTTTTTTTTGTTTATCTGCCAGGCTTTGGTATCAGGTTGATGCTGGCCTCATAAAACGAGTTAGGGAGGATTCCCTCTTTTTCTATTGATTGGAATAGTTTCAGAAGGAATGGTAGCAGCTCCTCCTTATACCTCTGGTAGAATTCGGCTGTGAATCTGTCTGGTCCTGGACTTTTTTTGTTGGTAAGCTATTAATTATTGCCTCAATTTCAGAGCCTGTTATTGGTCTATTCAGGGATTCAACTTCTTCCTGGTTTAGTCTTGGGAGGGTGTATGTATCAGGGATTTTATCCATTTCTTCTAGATTTTCTAGTTCATTTGTGTAGAGGTGTTTATAGTATTCTCTGATGGTAGTTTGTATTTCTGTGGGATTAGTGGTGACATCCCCTTCATCATTTTTTATTGTGTTTATTTGATTCTTCTCACTTTTCTTCTTTATTAGTCTTGCTAGCGGTCTATCTATCTTGTTGATCTTTTCAAGAAACAAGCTCCTTGATTTATTGATTTTTGAAGGGTTTTTTGTGTCTTTATCTCCTTCAGTTCTGCTCTGATCTTAGTTATTTCTTGCCTTCTGCTAGCTTTTGAATGTGTTTGCTCTTGCTTCTCTACTTCTTTTAATTGTGATGTTAGGGTGTCAATTTTAGATCTTTCCTGCTTTCTCTTGTGGGCATTTAGTGCTAAAAATTTCCCTCTACACACTGCTTTAAATGAGTCCCGGAGATTCTGGTGTGTCGTGTCTTTGTTCTCATTGGTTTCAAAGAACATCTTTATTTCTGCCCTCATTTCGTTATGTACCCAGTAGTCATTCAGGAGCAGGTTGTTCAGTTTCCATGTAGTTGAGCGGTTTTGAGTGAGTTTCTTAATCCTGAGTTCTAGTTTGATTGCCCTGTGGTCTGAGAGACAGTTTATTATAATTTCTGTTCTTTTATATTTGCTGAAGAGTGCTTTACTGCCAACTATGTGGTCAATTTGGGAATAAGTTTGATGTGGTGCTGAAAAGAATGTATATTCTGTTGATTTGGGGTGGAGAGTTCTGTAGATGTCTCTTAGGTCTGCTTGCTGCAGAGCTGAGTTCAATTCCTGGATATCCTTGTTAACTTTCTGTCTCGTTGATCTGTCTAATGTTGCCAGTGGGGTGTTAAAGTCTCCCATTATTATTGTGTGGGAGTCTAAGTCTCCTAAGCCGTAATTTTTACTCTTATGGCTAATTTGTTAGTTTTGCGAAGGAAGTCTGGTCCCTAAGCAAGGAGGGGATTTGTCTGTGGAGGGGCTATTAGTATCTTTTTTCAAAGTTAAAGCATTAACTGAATTCCTCCTAAAGTTAGTTCAGCCTATGCCCAGGAATGAACAAGGGAAGCTTAGAGGTTAAAGGCAAGATGGAGTCACTTAAGTCAGATTTCTTTCATGGTCATAATTTTCCTGTCAGATTTTTCTCACTGTCATAATTTTTCCAGAGGTGGTTTCGCCTTGCTGAATTTATTTGTAGTTCTAGGAATTGTTTTGTAGATTATTTGGGACTTTCTGCATAGACAAATACCCAAAAAACTGTGACCAACAACAACAACAAAAAGGAGCAAGATGGCTGAATAGAAGCCTGAATAGAAGCCTGCAGTGACTGGAGCAAATTGGACAGGAACACCAAATTGGACAGCTATCCACACACACAAAAAAATCTTCATAAGAAACAAAAATCAGATGAGCGATCGCATTATCTGGTTTTAACGTTGTATTAAGAAAAGAGGCACTGAAGAGAGTGGAAAAGACAGTCTTTAATTGTGACATCACCACGCCCCCATGCCCTGGCAGTGGCCACATGGTATGGAGGGATAATCTCTGTGCTTAGGGGAGGGAGAGTGCAGTGGGACTTGCACTGGAAGTCATTGCTGCCCTGTCATAGCAGAAAGAACCACAGGGCAGAACTCATGTGGTGCACATGGTGGGTGCATTTAGGCCAGCCCTAGCTAGAGCATTTAGGTCCAGTTCTCAGCTACCATGAGATAAAGTGCCCTGGAATCCTAAATAAACCCACTGCCTTGAAGGGAGGGACCCAGTCTTGGCAGGATCTGTTACCTACTCGCTAAAGAGCCCTTGGGCCTTGAATGAGCATCAGCAGTACTGAGGCAGTACTCACACCGTGAGTCTTGGGGGAGACACAGGGCCTTGCTGGCTTCAGGTGTGACCAAGCACATTCCCAGCTTTAGTGGCCATGGGGAGAGACTCCTCCTTGAGGAAAAGAGAGGAAAGAATAAAGGGGACTTTGTATTTCAGTGTGGACACCAGCTTGGCCTCAGTGAGTTAGAGCACCGGGTGGGCTCCTGGGTTCCCCAGGTCTAGGCCTTGGCTTCTGGATTGCATTTCTGGACCCAGTCTGGGCCAGAGGGAAACCCACTGCCATGAAGGGAGAGATACAGGCCTGGCAGCATTCACCGCAAGCTGACTGAAGAGCCCTTGGGCCTTGAGTAGCCAAGTAGTACTTATTGTGGGCCTGGAGCTGTGGTGGCTGTGGGAAGAGACGACTTCTGCATAAGGAAAGGAGAGGGAAGAGTGGAAAGGACTTTGTCTTATGGCTTGGGTACGAGCTCAGTCTCAGTAGAATAGAGCACACCAAGTAGATTCCTAAGATTCCCCACTCCAGGCCCTAGCTCCCATGCAGCATTTCTGGACCTCCCCTGGACCAAGGAGGAGCTTGCTACCCTGAAAGGAAGGACACAAGCCTGGCTAGATTCATGACCTGCTGACTGAAAAGCCCTTGGTCCTTCAGTAAACATCAGCGGTAATCAGGCGGTGCTGACTGCAGGCCTTGGATGCGACCCAGTGATGTACTTCAGGTCTGACTGAGCACAGTCACAGTTGTAGGGGCTACAGAGGTGCTTGTGTCACCTCTTCTGCCGCTCCAGGCAGTTCAACACAGAGATACTCTATTTGTTTGGGAGAAAGTTAGGGAAGAGAACAAGAATACTGTTTTGGATAATACAAAGAATTCTCCCAGATCACACCCAAGATCAATCAAGGTGGTATCTCTACAAGTCTTCAAGAGTCATGGTGCTGCTGGGCGTGGGTTTCCCCTACTGCACATATGGCTTCAGTGACCAAAGATTTAAATCACAACGCTCAATTCCCTTTGAGTACTTGGAAATCATTCCCAAGAAGGATGGGTACAAACAAGCCCAGACTGTGAAAACTACAATAAATACCTAAGGATTCAATGCCAAGACATCAAATAACACCCACAAGCATCCAGGAAAATATGGGCTTATCAAGCAAACTAAGGCACCAGTACCTAATCTTAGAGTGACAGAGATTTGTGACCTTTCAGACAGAGAATTCAAAATAGTTGTTTTGAGAAAGTCCAACAAAATTCAAGATAACACAGAGGAATTCAGAATCCTGTCAGATAGATTTAACAAAGAGATTAAAATAATTAAAAAGAATCAAGGAGAAAATCTAGAGCTGAGAAATTCAATTGACATATTGAAGAATGCATCAGAGCATCTCATGAGCACAATTGATCAAGCAGAAAAAAGAACTAGCAAATTTGAAGACAGGCTATCTGAAAATACACAGTCAGAGGAGACAAAAGAGAAAAGAAGAACGAGGCATGCCTACAGGGTCTAGAAAATAGCCTCAAAAGGGCAATTCTAAGAGTTACTGGCCCTAAAGGGGAGCTAGAAAGAAAAGTTGTGGTAGAAAGTTAATTCAAAGGGGTAAAAACAGAGAACTTCCCAAATCTAGAGAAAGTTATAATCAGTACAGAAAGAACACGAAACAGATTTAACCAAAATAAGACTACCTCAAGACATTTAATACTCAAACTCCCAAAGGTCAAGGATAAAGAAAGGATCCTAAAACATCAAAAGGAGCTCCAATAGGTCTGGCACCACACTTTCCAGTGGAAACCTTTACAGATCAGGAGAGAATGGCATTACATATTAAACATGTTGAAGGAGCTGGGCACGGTAGCTCATGCCTGTAATCCAGCCCTTTGGGAGGCTGAGGCGGGTGGATCATGAGGTCAGGAGTTCGAGACCAGCCTGGGCAATATGGTGAAACCTTGTCTCCACCAAAAAAATACAAAAATTAGCTGGGCATGGTGGTGCACACCTGTAATCCCAGCTACTCAGGAGGCTGAGGCAGGAGGATTGCTTGAACCTGGCAGGTGGAGGTTGCAGTGAGCTGAGTTCACATCACTGCACTCTAGTCTGGGCAACAGAGCAAGTCTCCATGTCAGAAAACAAAACAAAACAAAAAGTGCTGAAGGAAAAAAACTTTTACCCTAGAATAGTATATCCAGCAAAAATATCCTTCAAACATGAAGGTGAAATAAATACTTTCCCAGAAAAACAAAAGCTGAGGGATTTCATCAACACCAGACCTACCCTACAGCAAAAGTCATATATGACAGATATATAGCTAGTATCATATTGAATGGGGGAAAATGAAAAGCCTTTCTTCTAAGATCTGGAACAAGACAAGGATGTATGTCCACTTTCACCACTATTATTCAACATGGTACTAGAAGTCCTATCTACAGCAATCAGACAAGAGAAAAAAAATAAATGGTACCCAAAATGGAATGGAAGAAGTTAAATTAGCCTTGTTTGCAGATGATATGATCTTATATTTGGAAAAACCTGAAGACTCCACCAAAAAATTATTAGTACTAATAAACAAATTCAGTAAAACTATAAGATACAAAACCAATATACCAAAATCTGTCTCATATCCATATGCCAACTGTGAAAATCTGAAAAAGAAATCAAGAAATTCCATTTATAATAGCTACAAATAAAATATCTATGAATAAACTTAACTATAGAAGTGAGAGATCTCTGTATAATAAACACTGAAATATTGATGAAAGAAATTGAAAAGGACAGAAAAAAAGGGAAAGATATTTCATGTTCACGGACTGAAAGAATCAATACTGTTAAAGTGTGCATACTACCCAAAGTGGTCTACAGATTCAATACAATCCCTATCAAAATACAAATGATATTTTTCACAGAAATAGGAAAAATATTTCTAAAATTTATATGAAATCACAAAAGACTCAGAACAGCCAAAGCTATCCTAAGCAAAAAGAATGAGGAATTTTTGTATAAGGTGTAAGGAAGGGATCCAGTTTCAGCTTTCTACATATGGCTAGCCAGTTTTCCCAGCACCATTTATTAAATAGGGAATCCTTTCCCCATTTCTTGTTTTATTCAGGTTTGTCAAAGATCAAATAGTTGTAGATATGCGGCATCATTTCTGAGGGCTCTGTTCTGTTCCATTGATCTATATCTCTGTTGTGGTACCAGTACCATGCTGTTTTGGTTACTGTAGCCTTGTAGTATAGTTTGAAGTCAGGTAGCGTGATGCCTCCAGCTTTGTTCTTTTGGCTTAGGATTGACTTGGCAATGCGGGCTCTTTTTTGGTTCCATATGAACTTTAAAGTAGTTTTTTCCAATTCTGTGAAGAAAGTCATTGGTAGCTTGATGGGGATGGCATTGAATCTATAAATTACTTTGGGCAGTATGGCCATTTTCACGATATTGATTCTTCCAACCCATGAGCATGGAATGTTCTTCCATTTGTTTGTATCCTCTTTGATTTCATTGAGCAGTGGTTTGTAGTTCTCCTTGAAGAGGTCCTTCACATCCCTTGTAAGTTGGATTCCTAGGTATTTTATTCTCTTTGAAGCAATTGTGAATGGGAGTTCACTCATGATTTGGCTCTCTGTTTGTCTGTGATTGGTGTACAAGAATGCTTGTGATTTTTGTACATTGATTTTGTATCCTGAGACTTTGCTGAAGTTGCTAATCAGCTTAAGGAGATTTTGGGCTGAGACAATGGGATTTTCTAGATATACAATCAAGATGGATTAAAGACTTAAATGTTAGACCTAAAACCATTAAAATCCTACAAGAAAACCTAGGCAATACCATTCAGGACATAGGCATGGGCAAGGACTTCATGTCTAAAACACCAAAAGCAATGGCAACAAAAGCCAAAATTGACAAATGGGATCTCATTAAACGAAAGAGCTTCTGCACAGCAAAAGAAACTACCATCAGAGTGAACAGGCAACCTACAGAATGGGAGAAAATTTTTGCAACCTACTCATCTGACAAAGGGCTAATATCCAGAATCTACAATGAACTCAAACAAATGTACAAGAAAAAAACAAACAACCCCATCAAAAAGTGGGCAAAGGACATGAACAGACACTTCTCAAAAGAAGACATTTATGCAGCCAAAAAACACATGAAGAAATGCTCATCATCACTGGCCATCAGAGAAATGCAAATCAAAACCACAGTGAGATACCATCTCACACCAGTTAGAATGGCCATCATTAAAAAATCAGGAAACAACAGGTGCTGGAGAGGATGTGGAGAAATAGGAACACTTTTACACTGTTGGTGGGACTGTAAACTAGTTCAACCATTGTGGAAGTCAGTGTGGCGATTCCTCAGGGATCTAGAACTAGAAATACCATTTGACCCAGCCATCCCATTACTGGGTATATACCCAAAGGACTATAAATCATGCTGCTATAAAGACACATGCACACGTATGTTTATTGCGGCACTATTCACAATAGCAAAGACTTGGAACCAACCCAAATGTCCAACAACAATAGACTGGATTAAGAAAATGTGGCACATATACACCATGGAATACTATGCAGCCATAAAAAATGATGAGTTTGTGTCCTTTGTAGGGACATGGATGAAACTGGAAAACATCATTCTCAGTAAACTATCGCAGGGACAAAAAACCAAACACCGCATGTTCTCACTCATAGGTGGGAATTGAACAATGAGAACTCATGGACACAGGAAGGGGAACATCACATTCCGGGTACTGTTGTGGGGTGGGGGGTGGGGGGGGCGGGGACAGCATTAGGAGATATACCTAATGCTAAATGACGAGCTAATGGGTGCAGGAAATCAACATGGCACATGGATACATATGTAACAAACCTGCACATTGTGCACATGTACCCTTAAACCTAAAGTATAATAAAAAAAATAAAAAAAAAAAGAATGAGGAATTACCTGACTTTAAATTACACTACAGAGTTATAGTAACCAAAACAGCATAGCACTGACATAAAAACAGACATATAGACCAATGGAATACAATAAAGAACCCAGAAATGAATCCATACACCTACAGTAAACTCATTTTTGACAAAAGTGTCAAAAACCTACAATGAGGAAAGAACAGTCTGTTCAATAAATGGTTCTGAGAAAACTGAAAATTCATATGCAGAAGAATGAAACTAGATTCCTATCTCTTACCATATAAAAAAATGAAAATAGATTCAAGACTGAAATCTAAGATCTCAAACTATGAAATAACCAAATAAAGTATTGGGGAAACTCTCCAGGACACCAGATGGGGTAAAGATTTTTTTTGGTAATATCCCACAAATACAGGCAACCAAAGCAAAAATGGACAAATAGGGTCACATCAAGTTTAAAAGTTTCAAAAAATCAACAAAGTAAATAATCCACAGAATGGGAGGAAATATTTCCAAACTACCCCTGACAAGGGATTAATAACCAGAATATATAAGGAGCTCAAACAACTCTATGGGGAAAAAAAATTTATTTTTTTATTATAGTTAAAGTTCTAGGGTACATGTGCACAATGTGCAGATTTGTTACATATGTATACATGTGCCATGTTGGTGTGTTGCACCCATTAACTCATCATTTACGTTAGGTATATCTCCTAATGCTATCCCTCCCCACTCCCCCGACCCCACAACAGACCCTGGTGTGTGATGTTCCCTTTCCTGTGTCCAAGTGTTCTCATTGTTTAATTCTATGGGGAAAAATTTAATTATTTGATCAAAAATGGGCAAAAGATTTTAATATTTTTCCAAAGAAGACACAAAATGGCAAACAGAAGTATAAAAGGTACTCAACATCGTTGATCATCAGAGAAATGCAAATCAAAACTACAGTGAGATATCATCTCACCACAGTTAAACTGGCTTTTATCCAAAAGAGAGGCAATAACAAATGCTGGTGACAGTGTGAAGAAAAGCAAACCCTTGTACACTGTTGTTAGGACTGTAAATTAGTACATTCACTATGAAGGACAGTTTGGAGGTTCCTCAACAAACTAAAAATAGAGCGCCATATTATCCAGTAATCTCACTGCTACGTATATACCCAAAAGAAAGGAAATTGGTATATCAAAAAGATAGCACTTTACTGTGGCATTATTCACAATAGCCAAGATTTGGATATAATCTAAGTGTCTATCAACAGATGAATGGGTTTAAAAAATGTGGTACATATACACAATGGAGTACTATTCAGCCCTAAAAAACAATGAGATTCTGACATTTGCAATGACATAGATGGAACTGGAAGTCATTATGTTAAGTGGAATAAACCAGGCACAGAAAAGCAAACATCATATGTTCTCATCTGTGGGAGCTAAAAATTAAAAAAGCAGAACTCATGGAGATAGAGAGTAGAAGGATGGTTAACAGACGCTACGAAGGGTAATGGGGCAAGGCGGGGGGCTTGGGGATAAAGGGGATGATTAATGGGTACAAAATAGAGTTAGATAGAATGAATAAGATCTATGAATTTCTGATAGCACAACAGGGTGACTACAGTCAACAGTAATTTATCGTACATTTAAAAATAACTAAAAGAGTATAACTGAATTGTTTGTAACACAAAGAAAGGATACACACTTGAGGGGATGAATACTCCAATTACTCTGGTGTTATTATTATGCATTATATGCCTGTATCAAAATATCTCATGTACCCCATAAATATATATACCTACTATGTACCCACAAAAATTAAAAAATAAAAACTGTGAACAGAGGCAGCTTTTTCCTCTGATTTTTATGCCTTTTCTTTCCTTTTCTTTCCTTATTTCACTCACTAGAACTTCCAGTATTATGTTGAATAAAAGTAGTGAGAACAAGATCTTTGTCTTCTTCCTGATCTTATGGAGAAAGCATTCAGTCTTTCACAGTTAAGTATAATGTTAGATACAGGCTTTTGGCAAATGTTATTAAGTTGAAGAAATTTCTCTCTATTCACTTATTTATCATAAATGGGTGTGTAATTGTGTCAAATACTTTTCTTGTGTGGATTGATAAGATCACATGAATTTTCTTTTTAGCCTCTTCATGTGGTGATTATGTTGACTGATTGTTTAAATATTAAGCCAATCTTGAATTTCTGAAATAAATCCCACTTGTTACTGTGTATTATGATTTTTATATATGGCTAAACTCTATTTGTTAATATTTGCTAAGGATTTTCACATATGTATTCATGAGGGTTATTGGTCTGGAATTTTCTTTTTCTTTCTTTCTCTCTCTTTAGAATTGTCTTTGTTTGATTTCAGTATTAGGAGGTAACAGGGACCAAAAATACAGGTCATAACTGGAGCAAAATATGATGAATGTACTAGTAGAGGCCAATATGATGATTTGTGGAAATTCAGAAGAATGAATCTGTGAAAAGATATGTCAACAGCATCATGGATGATGGAAGGTATTTTCCAAGAGGGGAGGGGAGAGGAGACCATTAAGACAGCGGATAGAACAAGTATAAGTCACATAGCACCATATTTATTAGATAATGAATAATTTGGTGTGTTCAGACATGATAGGAGACCTTTGGTCAGATTTTCCTAAAAAGACTGATCCCCCAAAACTTACCACATTTTAATATTTTTTCTCTTCTCATGTAAAAAGAATAAAACTTGCAACCTGTTACTAGTAAGTATATTTAACCAAGATCTGTATTTTCATTTCCAAAAAAAAAATAATATATACCCTAACAAATGGATGCATGTTGCATTCTTCCTATGATAGTTTCTCTCTGTGCAAAGGTTGTCCCAGCTTGTTGCTTTCTGTTGCTGTGACAGAGTCCATTTAATTACCCACTAAAACACTTCCTGTAATACAATCAAATTATGATTGGATGTCATCACAGTCAATCATGTATTTCCTAGGAGGTGCTAAATAAAGGGTCACTACGCTTGCCCTGGCTGAAACACACATCTGGTTTGGGGCAAAACTTCTAGTGTGTGGAGGTAGGTTCCAGTAGGCTCAGGCATTTGAAAAATTAAAAAGAAAAATAATTCTCAAACACGAAAAGCTGAAACCTGGCTTTATCTGAATATTTATTACAAAATATTATTTTAGATAGCAGCAAGCAACTAAAGGAATAAAACATTTGGATTGATCTCTAAGTGCCTCAGGCCTCCTGATATCTCTTCACTGCTTATTAGGTCTGGTTCAGAGAGAGGAGTTAACCTTGATTTTTGGCAAATGCTTAAAAGTTCATCGCATTGGATGTGTGAGAGAGAAGTTATGTATCACGGCTGTCATTTAGATTAGAATCAGATTACAAAGGTGAGAATCAGATTACAAAGGATCTCACATACTATTTGAAACATTAGGACTTTATCTTTTAAGAGATGAAAACTAGAAAAAAGATTGTAGAATGACTGAGGCAGTGGATGGATTGTAGAAGAAAAAGCTAGAGGTAAGGCTAATTAGATTATTGAAATCATTGAGGCAAGCAAGAAGAGTATCATTCTGTGGCCGATGGATAGGCTTTAAGAGGACACCTACTTCTTTCACCTCCTGCACAGATGACAGCAAGCTACACACTGGCCTCTTTGCTCCACATCTTGAAGTTTGGCTTTCTCTTCATGAGTGTACTGAAAGTGAAAGTAACAATCCCAATCCCTATCACTTAAACAACAGAATATTTATGACTTTTAACTCAAAGGACAAGCCATTAAAACACCAATGTGGGCTAAAGTTAAGATACGAGCATCACCTTGATGGATTCTCAAGGTTTCTCTGAACACTCCTGTTTCTTTCTGTGCTGCATGGAGATTCTGAATCCTCCAGTGGACATCAGGATTGGGAAGAACAGCAGAGGCTAGTGCTCTGCTAGTTTAGTGACACAAGAAGCTCTTGGCTCTGACTCTGGCAACTCTAAGAGGATTCTTTATTAGGTCATTTTATAGTTTCTGCAGAACTGGAAGACAGCCCCTCAAGACAGCTTCTGGATACCTGTTCATTAGTCAGCCTAACTGTATGATATAGTTTATCCTCATATCTCTGGAGAAAGAGGAGAAATAAGCTATTTGTCCTCAGGGAGCAGAAGTTAAGGGTTAGCAGCAGCTGCCATTGCAACACCAGTTGGTGTCACCGACGGTATATGAAATAGCAGAAAGGTGAGATTATAGACTTTGCCCAGAGAACAGAAAAGTCTAAGGAACTCAACATTTCATAATGGTTTGTTTTAATGTCCTATTCTTTTCCAATTCAGAACCAAGGTTACCTCTCTGGATATAGAGAATTCCTTATAACAAAGGTGGGGTATGATATGGTTTGGCTCTGTGTCTCCACCCAAACCTCATCTTGAATTATAATCCCCAGGTGTCCAGGGAGGGACCTGGTGGGAGGTGACTGGATCATGGGGATGGTTTTCCCCATGCTGTTCCCATGACAGTGAGTGAGTTCTCATGAGAGCTGATGCTTTTAAAAGTGTTTGGCAGTTCTCGCTTCACTCTTTTCTCTCTCCTGCCACCATGTAAGATGTGCCTTGCTTCCCCTTCACCTTCTGCCATGATTGAAAGTTTTCTGAGGCCTCCTCAGCCGTGCAAAACTGTGAGTCAATGAAACCTCTTTCCTTTATAAATTACCCAGTCTCGGGTAGGATCTTTATAGCAGTGTGAAAATGGACTAATACAGCATGTCATGTCATTAAAATAGCAAATTCCAAGCATATTCATTTATGGAAAATAAAAATGTCCAATATGGCTCTGAGGTTAGCCATTAAAATAAATATTTAGATGGTGATGCTATTTAATGAAATGAGGAATATAGAAAAAGGAGACATCTGGGAGATTGGTTGATAAGTTTAGGATATGTTCAGAGGAAAATTTAAAAAGAGATCTCTAATAGGGGATTTAAATCAGAGGGCCTTAGGCTTTGTTGCCTACTTCAGTAGTCACTAGCCACATAGCTATTTAAATTCAAATTTAAATTAAACAAATACAACTAAAAATTTAGTTCAATATACAGCCACATTTCAAGTATTCAGTAGCTACAGGTGGCCAGTGGCTACTGTATTGCACGTGGCAAAAAAAAAAAAAAAACCTTCCATCATTATAGAAATTTCTATTTGAACCAGAAAGTCCTACTGGTCCAGAGCTCAGGAGAGAGGACAAATCTACAGATACAGATTTGGGAGTTATTTGAGTGCTTGGAAGGTAGGTGAATTTATCAACAAGGATGAAGGGTCCCAGGAAGAATTTGTCAAAGAAAAAAGAAAACCCTAGAACGAAAATCTGAGATACTGTGGCTTTGAGGAATACACAGAGAAACAGGAATCCGTAAAAGATGAGTCAGAAGCAAGTGATCAGAGAGGAAGAAGAACCAGAGAACATTTGATTCCCAGGACAAAGAGAGTGTCAGGAAACGGACCAGAAGGCTTGAGGGGTCAAGTAAGAGAGGACTAAGAAGAGGTCAGAGAGTTTGGTAGTGAGAGATCATTGGTGACTCTTGCAAAATATTTGCAACAGCAAGGTGGGACTTGAGCCAAATTTTTATAAAGGAGAGAAAAATGGTGAGGAAATAATACATCCAGTGTAGCATTCTCTTTCAAAAAGTTTTACAGTAAAATGGGATGGGTGTGTGAACACAACAATAAAGGGCAGTGACTTGAGAGAAAAGCAGGGTCAAGTGAGGAAGTTTTCTTAGGAGGAGAGAGGCTTAAATATATTTGTAAATTGAAGAGAGGAAGTTGTGAAAGAGAAGTTAAAAATACCAGAAAGATAAATGATGGATGAATGCCTGAGGAGGTGATGGGAATTAGGATCAAAAGCACAGTTGGAGAAGTTAACCTTGGGAAGGAAGAGGAACAATTCTCTTTGAGGTTAGAGACATGAAAGTTTGAAGGTGGGGAAGAAGTTCATGACTGAGATCGCTTGAATTTTTAGTACATTTACTGAATATCCAAGCCTGAAGATTCAAATTTATGCAGGGCTGGACAATGCCTTTGGTTGTCCATTTAAGCAAAGTCTGACAGTCCATCAGGGAGCCATCAGCTAACAATGGACATAAATTTTGAGGACATCTCATTAATACCTGAAAGCTATTGATCTATCTGTCCACCATAAAAGATGTGGCCTCATTAACATTTCATGGCTTCCACTATCAGAGATTTAAACAGCACAGACTGGGGCAAAAGATATATGTATATATAGCCTAAAAAAGGGAAGGAAAAATTAAGAGAAACCAAACACTCAATTAGAGATACTGTGTAAGTGTGTAGGATTGTGACTCAAGAGATCCTCCAGATGCAACAGCTGCTTGATTACAAATGATGAGTGTAACTAGCACTTCTTTATCTGTAGAGAGGTTAAATATGGAAACAGAATCACAAAATTGCCCATGAGAAATTAGGCAGGAAGTGCTAACCTCCTTAGCCAGCAATGCTAAGTCCATTTTGGAAATCCAAGTCATTATCTTCTTCACTGCCTGAAATTTGGTTTCCACCCTTGTCACTCAACTGATACTACAGATCCAAAGGTCACCAGTTACTGGCTAATGGTCAAATTCAGTAATCTTTTCTCATTTTCTCAATTTTTTTTTTTTGCTACTCTAGACGCCATTAAATGCCTGCCTTTTTTTTGCAATCTGTCCAATGGTTTCTATTAGGCTATGATACCCTGTTTTATGACAGTCCGGTTTTCCCTCTTTTCTTGTAATTGTGGATATTCTCCCAGGCCAGGGTTTACCCTCTGTCTTTTCAAATTTGCCTCTAAGACAAAGTATGAGGTAGGGACAGGGAGTGAACAGAGCTGGCTTAACAGCACTCAGGAGGAACAGCAACATGAGGCCCAGATAGACAATATGACGAAGCATCTAACAATTAGTTTTATTTTTTTAAGGGTAACATAATAAGTACTTTAGGCCTTGCAGAGACTAGTCTCTGTTGCAGCTATTGTAGTGCCATTATAGTGTAAAAGAAAGCACCCATAGATCTATGTAAACAGATGAACATGGTTGTATTCTAATACAATTTTACTTATAAAAACAAGCAGCAGCCCATGCACTGAACTCTGCTGACCCCTGAATCAATGAAGGCTGAATAAGGAGGAAAAATTAAATTCAAGGTATAACACCTACAATCAGGGGCCACAAGTGTATTGAATGGATTCTGACCCAGATAGAGAATAATGGCTAGAATTGGAGAAAGTTTCTGATCGTCTGCCAGGTAGCTAGGGCTGGAACTCCTTTAGTAGGTGTAAAAAGAACCACAGGAGGCACCAAGTTAAGAACATCTCTCTTATAGAAATGCATCTATCCCAACATCTTCAGCTGCACGGTGCATAGTGCAATAGTTAGATCTCTGCATATGGAGTCAGGGCTGGAGTCTATACCACTCACATATGACCACGTAGAAATTAATTCAGTCTTCTAAGCTTCAGTTGCCTAACATGTAATGAAGACCTCCTGAAAGGAGCTTTTAAAGTGGTTAGAAGAGCCAGTGTGGGCAAAAATTCTACCATAGATCCTAGAATGTAGTGGGCCCTTGGTAAATGCTGTTTGTCTCTATTTTATAAGGTTCTTAGGTGGTTAAAACAGTAAAAATAAAGCACTTTAAGAAACCAGTTTGGCAAATACAGAAGCTGCATACAGATGCCAGTTATCATTCTAATTTGTATGCTAAGCTGATCTGAGCTCTCCCCTAAGCTCCAGGACCTTAGCTCAGTTTGTCACAACAGCCTCTCACCTCTCATCATTCTAATCCAGCCTTCAAAGCCATGGGAATTGAGCCTTGTCTCATGATATGTTCTCAATTAATGTCTGTTAAATAAAACAGATGTCTGCCACTGTCCTGTCAATAACCCTCAAAGACCTTCAAATTCTGTAACCATTCAGGCCTTAAACACTGGGAGCTTGTTCTAGATGAAGCTAGAGGTTGAAGTTTGGGCTTGTCTTTCCAGGAACACTACTCCCCACTTAGGTCAGAGATCCTCTTTCCTTCATTGTAACATCAACCCCTAATCTCTCTCACTGCTCTCAACAGGCTGGGCCTGGAAATACTGTTTTCCCAAAACAATACAAGCACATGCCGCTGTAGACCTCCCTTCCCTGTATTTTAGGATTTGCCTAGAATTTAATATTACGAGCTGAAGCTCTGAAGTAATTCAGCTGATGTTAAATCCAAGTTCTGCTCCTTACTACATGGGTTGTCATAAACAATTGTCTTAACTTTTCCATGCCTTGATTGCCAAATCTGGTAAATGACTGTAAATAATAGAAGGATTGTTATCCTTCTATTATTTATAATAGAGATCATTTATGAAAAATACTTAGAAGTGTATCTGATAGTAAGAACCTAAATGGTAGCTATTACATTAAGTCAAATTAAGATGTCTTTTGTTTCTGACTTCTGTTACAGCAGAAATAAGGGAAAAGTTAAGAGGAAATACTACAGGAATTTAAAGTGAGACACACAAAAGTACATATACAAAATCAAAATTATCCAGAATCTACAAGGAACTTAAATTTACAAGAAAAAAAAACATCAAAAACTGGGCAAAGGATGTAAACAGACTCTTCTCAAAAGATGACATTTATGCGGCCAAAAAACATGAAAAGAAGCTCATCTCTGGTCATTAGAGAAATGCAGATCAAAACCACATTGAGATATCATCTCACACCAATCAATAATGGTGATTATTAAAAAGTCAGGAAACAATAGATGCTGGTGAGGCTGTGAAGAAATAGGAATGCTTTTACACTGTTAGTGGGAGTGTAAATTAGTTCAACCATTGTGGAAGACAGTGTGGCAATTCCTCAAGGATCTAGAACCAGAAATATAATTTGACCCAGCAATCCCATTACTGGGTATATACCCAAAGGATTGTAAATCATTGTACTATAAAGACATGTGCACATGTATGTTGCAGCACTGTTCACAATAGCAAAGACTTGGAACCAACCCAAATGTCCATCAATGATAGACTGGATAAAGAATATGTGGCACATATATACCATGGAATACTATTCAGTCATAAAAAAGAATGAGATCATGTCCTTTGCAGGGACATGGATGAAGCTGGAAACCATCATTCTCAGCAAACTAACACAGGAATGGAAAACCAAATACTGCATGTTCTCACTCATAAGTGGGAGTTGAACAATGAGAACACGTGGACACAGGGAAGGGAATAACAACACACACTAGGGCCTGTCTGCAGGTGGAAGGCAAGGGAGGGAGAGCATTAGGACACAAACCTAATACATGTCAGGCTTAAAACCTAGATTACGGGTTGATAGGTGCAGCAAACCACCATGACACACGTATACTTATGTAACAAACCTGTACGTTCAGCACATGTATCCTGGAACTTAAAGTAAAATAAAAAATAATAAAATTTAAGTACCACCCCCAAAAATCAAAATTATACATGATGCTGTTAGCCAAAAACTTGAACACATATTACTAATATTTTGAAATATTCATTTCAAGTTTTTTTCTGTGTATATAAGCATACACACCTTTTGAGACATGTATATTTAATTTAGTTGCTCCTTTCTGATAACTGCTCTTACCCCTTTTTTCAGGTAGTATCTTGCAAAAATAATTTTTAAATGTTCCATAATTTTTATATTAATTTATTTTACCATTCTTTACAATGTAATTTTTTAATTTTTTTTTATTTCAATAGGTTTTTGGGAAACAGGTGATGTTTGTTACATGAATAAGTTCCTCAGTGGTGATTTCTGAGATTTTGGTGCACCCGTCACCTGAGCAGTCTTTTACACAGTCTTATAAAAGCCGTCTTATATATAGTCTCTTATCCCTCACATACCTACACTCTTTCCCCTCAGTCCCCAGAATCCATTGTATCATTTTTATGCCTTTGCATCCTCATAGCTTAGCTCCCATTTAGGAGTGAGAACATACAATGTTTGGATTTCCACTCCTGGGTTACTTCACTTACAATAATGGTCTCCAATCCCATCCAGGTTGCTGAGAATTATTTCATTCCTTTGTATAGCTGAGTAGTATTCCATGGTGTGTGTGCGTACGCAGGGCTATACACACACACATACACACACACACACACACACACACATTTCTTTAGTCACTCATTGATGGGCATTTGGGCTGGCTCCATATTTTTGCAATTGCAAATTGTGCTGCTATAAATATGTGTATGCAAGTATCTTTTTTGAATAATGACTTCTTTTCTTCTGGGTAGACACCCAGTAGTAGGATTGCTGGATCAAATGGTAGATCTATTTTTAGTTTTTTAAGGAATTTCCACACTGTTTTCCATAGTGGTTGTACTAGTTTACATCCCCACCAGCAGTGTAAAGTATTCCCTTTTCACCACATCCACAGCAACATCTATTTTTTATTTTTTGATTATGGCCATTCTTGCAGGAGTAAGGTGGTATTGCATTGTGGTTTCGATTTGCATTTTCCTGATCATTTGTGATGTTAAGCATTTTTTCATATGTTTGTTGGCCATTTGTATATATTCTTTTGAGAATTGTCTATTCATGTCCTTAGCCTACTTTTTGGTGGGACTGTTCTGTTCTTGCTGATTTTACAACCTAATTTTGAAAGTTATCCTAACCATAATTCCACAATCTATATCAATTACTTAAATAGTATCCTGAGTTATGATTTTTTTGAAAAGAACAGCAAGCAATTAAAAAGCATTGCTTCTATTTTTTCCTAAAAATTGAAATCTTTGCCATTGCAATTATTTTTAAGCCTTGTGGTCAAAACTGTGAAGAGACAATGAATGTCAAAATGCCCTTGTATGTTTCATTCTCTCCTTCACTGCCTTCTCAGACTTTGAGGTTAGAGCCTTTTTCTGTCCTCTGACAGGCATTATGCAAGCTAAGTTAAGCTCTGAGTCCAGATCCATATGTGAAACGAGCTCTGTAAAGAAAAATGTCAAATATCTCTGTGGCATGTCTTTGTTATTAACAGAGCTGTGCAAAACCCATGTGGAGTGACTTCCTTATAACACTTGCTTAACTGCAAATATTCCTTGTCAAAGCTTCAAGATGACACGAATCTGTAATTTTAACCTTGCTAATGATTTAGAGAACATACACTAGGTGCATTCTGCCCATCTCATTTTTCCCTTTTCTAAAAATTTCTTGAGGGTCTGGGAACAGATAAGTTCGTTTAATTTGTAAAACCTGTTAGGCTTTATTTCATTCTATTTTAATAAACATTGTTGAGTGCCTCCTACTTGCCAGGCACTCACTGGGTATTGTGAGGAGGAAGGAAAAATGCAAAGATAAATGAGACAGGTCTCTCTGCCCTTGAAGAATTTAAAATCTACTAGAAAGCAGCAAAACATATGAACAAATAACTCTAATGCAAGGCAGAATAAAATAA
This sequence comes from Hylobates moloch, assembly GCF_009828535.3. Classification (NCBI taxonomy): domain Eukaryota; kingdom Metazoa; phylum Chordata; class Mammalia; order Primates; family Hylobatidae; genus Hylobates; species Hylobates moloch. The sequence continues at coordinate 82,119,198 of NW_026652286.1, read as the reverse complement.
GGCTAAACAAAGGAACATACATTGTACTGAGTGGCCGCAAAGGAAAAAAGAAAAATGTTTAACCAAGAAGAGGTTATATTAGAGCTAAGCCTTGAAGAATGTCTAGGATTTTAATATGGGGAAGTGAAAGAAAAAGGCAACAAAACCATCACTGAGTTCCTGCTAGGCATTTTAACTTCTCAATCAGGGATTGCACTAAAGGCATCTGTGTACGTTACTGTATTTAATCCCCACCCCCCCAAAAAAAACACTTTGACTAGGTATTATTATCACTTTTTCATTGATGAGAAATCCTAGTAATCTAGTTAAGGCTATGCCTGTAAATAATTGAACTGAGACTTGGCCTAAGGCTGATTTTAAGTGAGACAAAGCAAGGACCCCTGTTAGGGTCCTGCTGCCCCTCCTACCCACCACAAGCATGGAAATAAAGGAAAATCTTGAGTTGCTTCCAGGAAAATTTCAGGCACCTAGCTGTCTCTGAGAAGTAAATGAGCAATCTGATGAGCAAGAAGTAAATGATAGCCAAGGAAGTTAGAGGCACCAGATGTTTGGTTCCATATAGGAAGCAAAGATGACATTTTAACACGTCTCTGACTTGTTTTTCAGAAACACACCCCCGCCAAATGGATTGGCTAGCAGATAGACCTCAGATAAGGGGGAGCTAAGGACTGAGCTCTGCTCTTCTGTTCTTGGTTCTAAATTTCTCCCTGAGAGGGCTGGGAGAAGTCACGCTCACAGACCGGAAGTTAGCTTTCCTTTCTGGTGACCCCAAGTATTTGGACAAACCTTTGCTTTTTTAACCAGTTGCATATCATGGAATCTTTGAATGCACCTATGACTGTAACACCACCCCCCTCTCCTGCCCACTTCAAGACATACCACCTTTTAGGCCAAAGCAATGTGTAACCTCCATATATTGATTTACAATTTTGCCTGTAACTTCTGCTTTCCTGCAATTTACCTTTGCCTTTAAAAACTCTTGATTGTAAGCCATTAAGAAGGCCGAATCTCAAGGGGGAGCTGCCTGATTTTCCTTGCTCAGTGCCCTGCAAATAAACACCCTCCTTTCTCCCTCTGGAAAAGCTCTGCGTGGATTGCTTGGCTTTGACCGCGCTGGGCAAGCAGACCTCAATTTGATTCAGTAACATAAGTCTGCCTTGAAATTTCTAGACTAAGTACAACACCAGAATGAGCATAGAAGTGCAAAAATGCATGCTGGGTTCAGAAAATTGCTTACGGTGGCTGGCACATAGTAGGTGGTCATAAAATTATATCTTAAAAAATATTTTGGTAGCTACAGCATCTCTTATCCTAAGAAAGGAAGAAACAATGTATATATTTCAGGCCAGTAACAACTACAACAACAAAAAGACCCAAATCTCAGGGGCATTTTATGTATATGCATAGAGGTTTAATTCTTGTTCATGAAGATCCACTGCAGGTCCAGTGGCTCTCTAGAGAAGTCCCCTACTAAGCAGGGGCATGAGGATTTGTACAGCTGTTAGCATCTTGCAGCTACATTATCTACAGCATCTATAACATTTAAACCACTGAGGCAGCCATAGAAGGAGAGCACACAAGGAACTCACTTTACTTGATCTTCTGTGCTGTGTCCCTTGAGTGGCACACATCACATCTGCTTTTAGGCCCCTGGTCAGGTGTAGTAACAGGGGCCACCCTAAAATAATGCTGTCTTTCTATATGCCCCATGAGGGAATTTGAATATTTTACTCCAAAATATATTTATTTGACACATTTTGAGGTGGCTGCCTAGAGAGCCAGCAAACAGAAGTAACCCTACAAAGCTCTTTTGTGGGTAAGATTTACACCTGTAGAAAATCTGCATTGATGCGACCAGGCCTTCCATTGTCTGGATCTAGGACAGATTAACTGAGAGTCTGGTATCTTTAAAGATGTGAAAGAAACATTTACCATCTATTTCTCAGATGACTCCCACCTGTGAGGCTTCATTTATGTAACCAGACCACCTTTGCTGGCCAAGTCTCCTCTTCTGTTTCTCCCACTGTCTTGCCACTATAGCCTGATTTACCACCATAGCCTGTTTTGGGCCATGCTCTAAGCCCCCATTCTTTCTGTAACCTCAGGATTGAATACAAGCTTCTGAATCCCACTGAGGAGCTGAGTAACCACTCTGATTCTTCCCATGTATGGGTTAATACATTTGTATGCCTTTTGTTAGATTAAATTTGTTATTTTTTGTGTGTGACTTGATTTTCCAGCAAAACTTCAGAGGGTAAAAGGGAAGTTTTTCCATTGGCTTCTATACCAGGAGATAGAAAATGAAAAGGAATTTGGTGAACATAAAGCATGGTTTCTGGCACACAAGGCAATTACATTTAGGATGTATGTAAATTTATAAATTTTATATGTAATATATACATTTATATATTATATGTTATATATACATACACTGGTATTTATATATTATATACTTATATGCATATGTTATATATAATATGATATAGGAATATTACATATATTTGTAGTATATGTAATATATAATAAAAATATAAATTAACATATAAATGAATGGGAACAAAGGGAAGTTGAGAGTTTATGCCTTTTTTTCCTCTTTTATTGATATATTTTACATGTTTATGGAGTACATGTGAATGTTTGTTACATGCATAGAATGTGTAATGATCAAGTCAGGATATTTGGGGGTATCCATCACCTTAAGTGCTTATCATTTTTATGTGCTGGTATTAATATCATTTCAAGTCCTTTCTTGCAGGTACTTTGAAATATACATGACATTGTTGCTAAATATAGTCACTCTAGTCTAATAGCAAACATTAGAACTTATTTCTTCTGTCTAACTGTATGCTTGCATTCATAACCAACCTCTCTAATTTCCCGCCCTGCCCCCAACCTTCCCAGTCTCTGGTATCTATTGTTCTGTTCTCTATGTCCATGAGATCAAGTTTTTAGCTCCCTCCCATAAGTGAGAACATACAGTATTTGTCTTTTTATACCTTGCTTATTTCCCTGAACATAATAACCTCCAGTTCCATCCACATTGGTGAAAATAACAGGATTTTATTCTTTTTTATGGCTGAATAGTTTTCCATGGTGTATCTATGCCACATTTTCTTTATCCATTTGTCCATTGATTCCATATCTTTGCTGTTGTGAATAGCACTGTGATAAACATGTGAATGTAGGTATCACTTTGATATATTGATTTGTTTTCCTTTGGACAGATATGCAGTAGTAGAATTTCTGGATTGCATAGTAGTTCTATTTTTAGTTTTTTGAGAAATTGCCATACCATTTGTATTAGTCCATTCTCACACTGCTATAAAGGAATACCCAAGACTGGGTAATTAATAAATAAGAGGTTTAGTTGGCTCATGGTACTGCAGCCTGAAAAGAAAGCATGGCTGGGAGGCCTCATGATGGCAGAAGGCAAAGGGGAAGGGGGCACATCTTCACAGAACAGGAGGAAGAGAAAGTGGGGAGGTGACACACATTTTTAAACTACTAAATCTCATGAGCACTCACTATCATGAGAGCAGCACCAAGTGGGAAATCCGCCCCTATGATACAATCACTTCCCACCAGGCCTCACCTCCTCCATTGGGGATTACAATTTGCCATGAGATTTGGGCGAGTACACAGGCCCAAACCATGTCATCATTTTCCATACTGGTTGTATTATTTCACATTCTTATCAACTATGTATAAGAGTTACCTTTTCTTCACATCCTTGCCCACATCTGTTATTTTTTGTCTAATTATAGCCATTATAACTGGGATGAAATGATATCTTTTGTTGTTGTTGTTTGAGACGGAGTCTCACTCTGTCACCCAGGCTGGAGTGCAGTGGCACAATCTTGGCTCACTGTAACCTTCACCTCCCGGATTCAAGCGATTCTCCTCCCTCAGCCTCCCAAGTAGTTGGGATTACAGGCATCCGCCATCAAGCCCAGCTAAGGTTTGTATCTTCAGTAGAGACGGGTTTTCACCACGTTGTCCAGGTTGGTCTTGAGCTCCTGACCTCAGGTGATCTAGCTGCCTTGGCCTCCCAAAGTGTTGGGATTACAGGCATGAGCCACTGCGCCCAGCCCTGTGGTTTTAATGTGTATTTCCCTGATGATTAGTGATGCTGCACATTTTTTCACATACCTGTTGGTCATTTGTGTGTCTTCTTTTGAGAAATGTCTATTCATGTCCTTTCCCAATTTTTAGCAGGATTATTTGTTGTTGTTGTTGTTGTTGTTTTTAATGCTTGCTCCACAAGTTTTACTTTATGTTTTTGAAAGGATTAAACTGGATTTTATTTTCATTTTCTTTTTTTTGTTTCGGGTTTTTTTTTTTTTTTTTTTACTTTAAGTTCTAGGGTACACATGCACAACGTGGAGGTTTGATACATAAGTATATACATGTGCCATGTTGGTTTGCTGCACCCATCAACTCATCATTTACATTAGGTATTTCTCCTAATGCTATCCCTCCCCCAGCCCCCCAGCCCCCGACAGGCCCTGGTGTATGATGTTCCCTGCCCTGTGTCCAAATGATCTCATTGTTCAGTTCCCACCTATGAGTGAGAACATGTGGTGTTTGGTTTTCTGTCCTTGTGATAGTTTGCCGAGAATGATGGTTTCCAGGTTCATCCATGTCCCTGTAAAGGACATCATGAACTCATCCTTTTTTGTGGCTGCATAGTATTCCATGGTGTATATGTGCCACAGTTTCTTAATCAAGTCTATCACTGATAGACATTTGGATTGGTTCCAAGTCTTTGCTATTGTGAATAGTGCCACAGTAAACATACATGTGCATGTGTCTTCATAGTAGCATGATTTATAATCCTTTGGGTATATACCCAGTAATGGGATTGCTGGGTCAAATGGTAATTCTAGTTCTAGATCCTTGAGAATCTCCACGCTGTCTTCCACAATGGTTGAACTAATTTACACTCCCACAAACAGTGTAAAAGCATTCCTGTTTCTCCACGGGAGTACTTGTTTTTACACTGTTGAGTTGTTTGAGTTCCTTGTATATTCTGGATATTAGTTTGCTGTTGGATGAATAATTTGCAAATATTTTCCCCAATCAACAGGTTGTCTCTTTATGCTGTTGATTGTTTCTTTGCTGCTTCTCATATTATTCAATGCATTATATTTTCTTATATATTCAATATATTTCATATATTATTTCTTATAGCTTCTGTTTTCTTTCTGGCTACCCAGAAAATATTCATTGTAATTTCATAGAATGTTTCACTTAGAATCATAACTTATTTTAAAAACAGCAAGTGCCAATGGTTTTGAAAGAGCTATTGTTGAAATAGGTAAGATGTTTGTCCAAGGATACATAAAATTGATTGTTGAAGACATTGAGGGCATCAATAAAAGAATGCATATGGCATCAATGTCCACTTTTATGAGGGATTTTCCATCTTTATGAAACAGATGGAAAAGGAGAGGTGTTTTGAGAGTACCAGCTAGAGAGTAACTGGAGTGGTTGGCTAAGGGCTGTGGGCAGAGGTGGGGAAAGAATGAGTAGTTGTATACAACTATATAATTCTCCCTAGTGGACAAGGAGAAAACTGAATCAAGGTATCGTGGGCATTGAAGTAAAGGGAAAACAAACAAATCAAAATAAAACACCAGCTATACTGAGTCTGCAAGAAGAAAGAACAGGGAGTTCTCTTTAGAAAATAAGAAACCAGAGTTTGGGATCTGAAAGGAGGAACACTCAAGGTGGTAAGGCCCAAGTGGGAGCCATTGTAGTGGAATGTTGGCAATAAATGTAAACATTTGTTTGTCTCAGGAAAAGAAAAACAAAAGTCTGCAAGTGGCTTATAGGAAACTCATAAAATTCTTAACCTCTAACTACTTCTAACTGCAAGATAAGGGATACAGTTGATGATAAAAGTCCTTCATTTTAGAAGGCCATAAGGCAAATGGCATCCTTAGAGAGGCAGTATGGAAAGATAGAAAAGGCCAAAAGATTGATCAAATGAGAGAGTTTTAGAAAGCATACTAAAAGCTGGGCAGCTACTCAGGAGGCTGAAGCGGGAGGATCCAAGTCCAGCCTGGGCAACATAGTGAGATCCTGTCCCTGAAAACAAAGCATACCAGAAAGAGATGCCCAGAATAGGGAATGTGAACCAAGAAGAGCTGAGCTGGTTGACAACACTAGATAATAGATGACTTGGGGGATTCCATTTGGAATGACCCAACAAGAACAGGGACACAGGATATGAACGGCACTAACTCGTTTTAATGTTCAAAAGCTTTTGAGCCTAAGCAGCCTGAGACCCTTGAAGGTCTCAATAAGGTCAGGGCTTATCCCTAAGAATTTTCTTTCTGGAATCTGGGGAGAATCCAGTACTTCCTCTCCTGGCCCCTAAAGGGACCAAGTGGTAAGAATGGCCTTCTGAAGTCTTCAGAGGCCATAGCCAAGGAGAGGGATTTGGGGAGAATAAAGTGTAGCCACCACTGGCAATGGATTTATGTCATGCAGAGAGGTAGACAGCAGTACATCAATGGCAGGGGAGACTAGGGGAAAGTTTAGAACAGATGACCTAAAATAAGCAAAAATCAAAAGCCAAATACCATAGAAGAATCCAGATTCTCCGTTCTTTCCATGATAACAAGCTGTGCAGCCAGTTAATATCATATTACAAAGTAGAAGAAAATTTAGCAGCCCTCTTACCCATGTAGGCTCCTGGCTGGGCTGAGCAATGCCCACAGCCTGCCACTAGCAGGCCTAAGGCATTAAAACAGGAACAGGGAAGAGAATGAGAGAAAAGAAGGCCAGTGGAACTATAACTAACCATATGATCAGTCTACAATTTTGCAAGCTCTAAAGTATTACATTATAGACTAAACCTAATGAAGTATTTCTAGAAAAATAAGTTGAGGGAAAAGAGGTGGAAGGCTGTACAAAGGAAAACAAGGGAGGCCCATCCACAGCCTGCTGTATAGTTGAATAGTGTATGTACTGCATAAAGGCACTCTTATAGTAAATCTCCCAGAAACCAGAGCCTGAGGCAAGGATTCCAAGTTCTTCATAGTACATGTTAAGACAAAGCAAAACTAGACAGAAATTACTTCGTTGCAAAGGAACTATCTTTAGAAGGTGGAATTTTAGAGAAAAGGGAAAACCATAGTAAGTTTCAATGTCTAAGGGCTGGAAAAGTAGAATATTGAAGGGATAGAGAGAGCAGCAATATGGAAATAGAATGAAAAGCAGAATTCAGAAAATCCCAATTTTCAAGAATATATTTTATATATTTAACATGAAACCAAATACATTTGGAAGCTAAATTAGCTGCACACCATTTGTCAAGTTTACGTGTAAATGGAATGATGTTTACTGTATGTGCCACTCTGGATAAGAACAGGGGCTGAATCTATTGACCAGAGGACACAGAGGTTAGACTCTGACCCAGGCCTGATCAGAGGTCAACAGCATTCTCTATAAAGCTACCAGCAGTGGTTATGTGCATGATACAACTTGATGCTTGGGCCTTATCTCGTACAACTTCTTCCCTTTGGAAAACTGCATAGCTTAGCTGACTGGCCAGCAACATGTTGAAGGTACCCAACCTGTTCTGTGGGTAATTCAAAGGAGCACAGTCCCTGCTCCTACTCCAGAGATAAGTCCAAAAACAGAGAGAAATGTATATATAAGAGCGTGTCATTTGCAGGGAAGAATAACTAGCAAGGCCTTTGTTGTATTCCATTTACTTTCATATCATTTAATTATATTTCATTTTACAATACTTTTTTTAGTTTTTACTTTTGCACCCTTAGAAGTTAAGTGCATTAAGATATATTTAACCCCTTCATTGATTTTAGTATCTCAGAATGAGTAGCTAAAGTCAATTATCATTTTAGATAAAAACTCATCCAGTGAAGGCATAAGTTAAAAGCTGGACAATCCCAAAATATGATGAGCCAATGCTGAAGAAGTACTGGCCTTCAAACATGATTTGCTGAGTGGGGCTGACCCTTCTCTTCTATTTATTCCTACTGCTCTTTTGCAGCTATGAGACATAGACTATTCTACCCCCTCTCCACCAATATCCCATCATTGCCTAAAACATGCCATTGTAAAAAATTATTTTGACTGTTAGAGGACCTGGTATTGACAAGGCTCAATTTGCAAATAGCCTCAAAAATAAAAATGTGTAACAGAAAAGGTAGACAATCAGAAAGGTAGGTAGGCTACCAGGTGAGAGATTGGATATACAAAGGACAATGGCCAGACTATATATTAAAATAGAACTCTGACCCACAGCCTGCAGCAATCTGCCCAGTCTTCTATAAGCCAGACTTGTAGGAAGTCAGGACTGCTATCTCTAGTAACATTCCAGGAAGCTAAATAATAACTACTATAACAATCAGCTCCAAATGTCCAGAGTTTGATTAATAACTGGCAGCTTTTCTAATTCTTGTTCCTGCTTCCAACTTAAAACCAACCACGAAAAGCCAAATAATGCACCTAGAACCAATCCCATAGGATACCCTGCTTTTAGTTAGCCTGCCTACAGTTTCCCTTTGCTAACAACCTCCAATCATGGTGTACCAAGGCCTTCCTTTTGTTCCATTATAAAGCTATCTCGCTCCTCTGCCTGCCTTAGAGTCTCTGCAAATGCAGGTGACAGTAGCTGACTTCCCTGCTATAGCAATCTCTGAATAAATACCCTTTGCATGTCCTCATCTGTTTGATCTTAATTTATTTCTACACAGGTATGTTTCACAGGCTATGCACTAAGTGGCTAAGGGAAAACCATCTAGATTATAGTCTATATGGGAAAGTTCCCCCCTAAAGTTGTGCAGAGAACAATCCTCATACTCATATATGGTAATTCTGGGCAGGCTTAGCATTGGTTCATGAAAGCAGTGCAGTGGAGTATGCAAAGGGCTAGCGGGGTATGGCAAGTCAGCCCTCTTATAGACCAGGCCACTACCTGGCCACACCTCCTCCGAGGTACCTGGGGAGGTATGAGGCCAATTGAAATCACTAGGTGCTCAGGTTATCAGCTGCAACAGACTGAATGTTTGTGTCCCCACAAAATTAATATGTTAAAATACTAATCCCCAATGCATGGTAGTAGAAGGCTGGGCCTTTGGGAGGTGACTGGGTCATGAGGGTGAAGCTCTCTTTAATGGGATTAGTGCCCTTATAAAAAGACATGAGAAGATTTGCTTTCTATCTCTCTGTTCCCCTCCATATGAAAACACAGCAAGAAGATGACCAGCTGCAAATCAGGAAGCAGGTCCTCATCTCACACAAGATCTACTAGTGCCTTGATCTTGGAATTCTCAGCCTTCAGAACTGTCAGAGATAAGTGTTTTGTTAAGCCACCTGGTCTATGGTAATTTTTTATAGCAGCCCAGACTAAGATGTCATCTCTACACAGTCCAGGAGGCTGCCTCCCAAACCAGCAGTTTTCTTATGATCCAGCACTGGAATCTTAGCATTGACACCATTTCTGCCCCAATCTTTGGCTACTAATCATTGCAAAGTTCTCCAGAAAAAACTGGGGCTACATGCTATGGAGGCATGGATATTGGCCTAATGCATCTGTGTGCTCTTTCTATCCCCAGTTTATCCTGTTCCTCTAATTGGGTCAACTCTTTTCAACCTAAGGCCTTAAATACACAGTGCCTACTTAAAATAACATTGAGCTTATTTATAATTCTAAGGTTCCAGACCTTGAGTCTCAACATAATTATTTCTTATGACAGAGGTCACAAGCACAAACAAAACTCCTATGCAAATTAGTATGTTATGTGAATAAGTGACACAGATGAGATGCAGAGCACAAATCAGAGAGACTGCACCTTGTCTAAAAGGGGCAACTGGTAACTTCAGCCAATTTTGTTGAGGAGTAATACAGACAGTGGTGTGCTGAAACTATACTAGTTTGTGAGAGCAGACTGTGTACTTCTTCCCAACTCCAGTAAAGAAGGTCACCTTGGTAGCTAGAAATCAGCCATGGCATAGTATTTACACCATAGAAATAGGTAGATGATACAAATCAAGACTTTTCTTGAAGTCTGGATGGTAAACATCTACCAGCATACATACCATTTAATATAGGCCAAGTATTCCCAGATCCCCCAATATTTCAGAAGAAACAGATATTCAGATGCCTTTGTGAACACAAAATTTTTAAATGTTGGCAAATCAATGTGAAAATACTATGCTGGCAAAACAAAACATCACTGTGACCAGCTGCTCACAGCTCTCCCCCATGCCAGTGCATCGTACCCTTGTTTGTGGCTTCAGGTCTCTAATTTACATCTATAATAATTCAGCAACAGAGTCTTGCAGGAGCCTGAGTACATTTGTTAGTTTGCTAATAATTAACATTTATCACAGGTGGTTTTTATAACCTTCTTGAATGTGCATAAATATTTATTGTATGTGAAGAAGTAATAGTAGATGTGAAAAAGTCAACTTTAAGGATGAATTTAAAAAGAATCTTCCATCTGTTAAACCAAAGTGATCTATGAATATTAATGACATTTCTCCTTCTTAAACAATAGCACACCTTGTAAAGTACTTGACAGAGATAAAATTTACTATAATTATATATATGTGTATATGTGTGTGAATATATATATATATATACATATATATATATACACACACACAAAGAAATAAAAAACAATACTTAGAAAATGGGATGTCCCTTACATTAGCAGTAAGGGAAGGCAAAAAGTGAAATATTATCATAAATTTTACCTGAATCAGATGAAATTAATAACTATTGACCTGATGATAAGACAAAGACACTGTTGAATCCATTTGATGTCAGAGAGTTTGACATCAGAGGAGATAAACATTCTATCCTCTAAAGTTCCCTTGATGTCCCTGTTAGAGATATTTGGTTTAATCTTCCCCTCCATCTTCTGAGTATGTGCCCAAATCTCTGGAAACATCCATTATAGTAATAATACATAATCTCTAAAGTTTCAAGCAGTTTATTTTGCATTTCCAATTTTAACTCTGCCAACATCCATGATAATAATTCATCTTACCTAGGCTGAGGAATTGTTATCAGGCTTTGTATTGTAGCATAAGCAGGTTATAAAGATAAGAAAATCTCCTCAGGTTAATCACTGCTACACCGAGATACTGGGATGACGTTTAGCTCAGAATCTATAATGTAATTGGGATCTATAAAACCTTCATTGCTGCTCTTCAGTGACTTGTTCTCTAAATGAGATAGGAGTTTTATAAAGTTTAATAAAAAGTAAAAAAGAGCAAGAAACCATACACAGAAGTGTCTAAAATGCAGTGACATTTTAAAGACTGGAAATTAATTGTGCTGGTTTTCCGCTCCACAGTCTATTTTCATGTGCAGTTTTTTGAAATGCAGAGTAAATGTTTCTTACCCTTCTTTGTTTATGATACAGATGAAAAATTCAACAGCTAGGTTGCACCATAATCTACCTTGCATACCCTTATAAATTTTCTATCTTTATTGACAGCTGAACAGTGTTCTCATCAACTTTGAAATGGAAAGCAGTCCAGAATAGAAATTCTTATCCTTTTACATTAGTTAGTCTGTTAAAACGATCTGAAAATCACCTTGACACTGTGTTTTCTTTATTAGCGGCCCAAGCTCCAAAATAAAGATGATACAGAATTTCTGAATTTTAACATGCCATTGTAATTTAATAGATGAGTGTGCTAGTCCTCATTAATATTCTGAATACATAACTGCTCTAATAAGCAATTTAAAATACTGCTGAGGCAGATAGGAGAAGGAAAAAAAAGATCTCAGTGTATTGGATACTTTGAGATGGGCAGATAATCAACAAGTACAGATTTTGACATAAGGCACTTCCAGAGCTATTTGGAAAATATTCATCCTCAAAGTTCATTCATGGAAACCAAACACTGTTGGAATTCTCATGATACTGTGTATTCAGGTTCAACAAACAAACAGAAAAGCCTATCTGATTCCAAAATTCAGAAGTCAATATGATGAGAAAGAACCAGCAAAAAACAGACAAAAATGCTAAGAAAGAGTAGCCCATGAGGCCAAAAATAGTGTGAAATTCAGGAGGCCAAGAAAGAACAGTATTCAAAAAAAAGACTATGTTAAAGGCAGCTGAAAGTTCCGGTAAGATATGCACTACAAATTAACCACTGGACATAACATCAAGAAGGGCAATTGTAATTTTGACGAGAGTAGCTTCAGTGGATAAGTGAGAGGTGAAAGTCTAAAATGGAATGAGTTCAAGAAAGAATGGAAGAAAAGGAATTAGCAATAGCAAATATAGGTAAATATTTGGAAATGTTTGTTATATATAAATATTTGGGGGCAAAGAAATTGAGTAGTAGCTGGAAGAGAGACTAGGGTCAAAAAGGCTTTATTTAAGATAGGAGAAATAATAGCCTGTTCTTAAACTAAGATTATGATAAAATAAAGAGTGGGAACTGATAAAGGGAGACTGATGATGCATGAGAGAAGAGGGAGTTTACCATAAATATGCTCTGGAGTAAGTGAGAGGAACTGAGACCTAGTGTACAAGTGGAAGGGCTAATCTTGAGTAGAAGGGTCAGGCAGGAAGACATAGTAAGTGGGCACAAATCCAAGTATATGGTTACTTGTGGAGGCAAGGATCTTAAAATTTTTTTTCTTTTTGCTTCTACTTTCTCAGTGAAATAGGAAGCAAAACCATCAGCTGAGATTTAGGAGAGTAAAGATGTTAGAGGCTTAAGGACGTGCCATAAAATTGTCATGTAGGTTGTCTTCCAGGGCTTTTATAGTTTTGGATTTTACATGTAAGTCTTTAGTCCCTCTTGAGTTGATTTTTTGTATCTGGTGTAAGGAAGGAGTTTAGTTTCAATCTTTTGCATATGGCTAACCAGTTGTCCTAGCACCATGTATTGAATAGAGAGTCCTTTTCCCCTTGTTTTTGTTGACTTTGTTGAAGATCAGATGGTTGTAGATGTGTAGCCTTATTTCTGGGGTCTCTATTCTGTTCCATTGGCGTGTATGTCTGTTTTTTGTACCAGTACCATGCTGTTCTTGTTTATCGTACCCTTGTAGTTTAATACAATTCTGGCCATAAGACCTGACGAAGATTTCATGTTGAAGACACCAAAACAAAAATTGGCAAATGAGACCCACTCAAACTAAAAAGCTTCTGCACAGCAAAAGAAACTATCTACAGAGTAAACAGACAACCTACAGAATGGGAGAAAATATTTGCGAACTGAGCATCCAACAAAGGCCTAATATCCAGAATCTATAAGAAACACATCAACAAGCAAAAAATGAACATAAAAAAGTAGGTGAAGGACATGAGCAGACATTTTTCCAAAAACAAAAAAGACATATGCATGGCCAAAAATCATATGAAAATAAATTCAATATTATAGATCATTTGAGAAATGAAAATCAAAACCACAGTGAGATACCATCCCACACCAGAGTGGTTATGACTAAAAAGTCAAAAAATAACAGATGCTGACAAGGTTGTGGAGAAAAGGAGGCACTTATACACTGCTGGTGGGAATGTAAATTAGTTCAGCCATTGTAGAAAGCAGTTCGATGATTTCTCAAAGAACTGAAGGCAGAATTACCATTCAATCCTGTAATCCCATTGTTGAATATATACCCAAAGGAATACAAGTTACTTTAACGTAAAGACACAGGCACATATATGTTCATCACAGCATTGTTCACAATAGCAAAGACAAGGAATCAGTCTAAATGCCCATCAACAGTAGGCTAGACAAAGCAAATATGGTACATATACACGATGGACTACTATTCAGCCATAAAAAAGCATGAGATCATGTCCTTTGCAGCAACATGGATGGAGCTGGAGGCCACTATCCTAAGCAAACTAACACAGGAACAGAAAACCAAATACCACATATTCTCACTCGTAAGTGGAAGCTTACAGATTGAGTACTTATAGACACAAAGAAGGGAACAACAAGAGACCTACTTGAGGGTGGAGGGAAGTAGGAGAGTGAGGGTTGAAAAACTACCTATCAAATATTATGCTTATCACTTGGGTGATTAAATAATCTGTAAACCAAACCCTATGATGCGCAATTTACCTACATTACAAACGTGTACCATTGAACCTAAATTTTAATTGTCATCTAGAAGAGCAGGAGCATGAAAAAACTAGGAAAATGATTTTTCATTTTCATTGCAGAACCACAGGAGGGGCTTCTTTGAGGCTAATAGTTATGAATTAAATTATAATGTTTGGGAGTTTCTCCAACCATGTTCAGTTGTTAGGATACAGATACAAAGTAGATAAAATAGTGGATTTAACCAAGCCTGAGATTTTGCTAGACAAGTATGATAAATACAGAGAAGTTTCAGAAGTTTGAGAACTTGAAAATGTATGCAAGAGACAGTATATAATCGTGAACGTTGGAATTTAAACAGGGTAAGGGGGATAGTGAGGTCATGACAGGGTTGGAGACAGTGAAACAGTTGTAAAACCAGTCAGCTGCAGGGCCTGGAAATTGAAAGATAGTAGAATGTGGGGAACTTTAGGGGGTAAACTGAAACAAGAAGGCTTTTGAAATTGAGTTAATGAAGAAATTGAACTTATTGGTAATGATGAAATAGGATTTATAAGTATGGGAGTGGATAAGTGAAATATGGGGATTATTGGAAGTGAAATGAGCCGGTAACTAACATTCCAGGATGTTGGGAAGATTGTCTTCGTGGAAATTGGATATCTCCATGAACTATGTTAGGAGTAGTATTGGAGTGAGTCGATAATTGAGGAACTAAAACTTAAAGAGTGAGTGCGGGGTGGGGGGTCTTCCAGGGGGAGTTGTAAGTTAAGTGACCACAAGGTAGAATAGTCTGATTACCTGTCATTCACAGGTAACAATTCCAGTTTGGAAGAGGAAGACGTGAGTGCATTCAATCCACACACCCTATGGTGTGTAGAATGTGAGAGGTAAAATGCTACCACTTGAGAGGGCTACATGGCAAGCTGAAACTTCAAGGGAGAGTCAGCCAAGCTTCAGTTGTACTTAGAGAGGATGTTGAAAAAGTAAGGACTTTTCCTGGAGACTGACTGGCATGCTGTAGGGGTGGGAATGTTTCAGGAGTTTCTGTGAGAAAAGAGTTGATGTTTGAGGTTGAGGGGGATAACAGAAGGTAGCAAACCATAGGAAAGGTGATTTCAGGGGATAGGAGAAAAATGACCCGGGGAGTGTGGGCTTCCAGAGGTTAGTGTTTAAGTTAGTCAAAAGGGTAAGTAGCTTGGTGAGATGAGCAGTGGCAATCTTGAATGTTGTTGGAAGAAAGGGAAGGTGAAGAGTATGCAGGCTTCTAGATCCACTCTTAACTCCAGCTAATTAAAGTATGGAGATGAAGGAGTGGATCTTATGTAGAATGCCTAGAGTTTGGGGACTCCCTTGGTCCCAGGAACATCAGCAGCTCTGGGGCATGTTTTTGCTCCTCGTTCAGATATTCTCTGCTCTTGGCTTTTCAAACACATTCACTTCATTTCACTTCTACCTTCCTAACTGCTTCCTTCCAGTCTCCCTTGTTGGTTCCACTTTTTATTTATCGCTAAATGTTGTAGGGTTTTGTCTCTATCTCTCTGGTATTCTCCATCTACACTGTCTCCCCAGAGAAATCCTGTTCCATTGTTTTAAATATCATGTACAGGCTTAAGATGTCTAATCATCATCATTATTATTATTATTATTATTTGAGACAGGATTTCACTCTGACACCCAGGCTGGAGTGCTCACTGCTCACTGCAGCCTTGACCTCCCATACTCAAGCAATTCTCTCACTTCAGCCTCCCAACTGGCAACACAGGTGTGCACCACCATGCCCAGTTAACTTTTATATTTTTTTGTAGATACAAGGTCTCGCTGGGTTGCCTAGGCTGGTCTTGAACCCCTGGGACAAAGTGATCTTCCTTCCTTGGCCTCCCAAAGTGCTGGAATTACAGGCATAAGCCACCACATCCAGCCTGATTCCTAATTCTTTATCTCTAACTTGGATTTCTTTTCTGAGCTACGTTTGTGTATCTACATACTTTCTTGAGACCTTCACTTGGACATCGATGCATCTCAAATATAGAGCGTCCAAAGCAAAGCTTTTTATTCACCCTCACTTCCCTGCCCGTGTTCTTGCTAGTTTCACCTAGTGGTTTAGATCATGAACCCAAATGTCCTCCTTGATTCTTCTCTGTCTTTCAGTTCTCGTATCACAACCCCCAGGAAGTATGATTGATTCTACCTTTAACAATGTTGCAAATCCAACCACTTGTCACCATCTCTCCTCTAATACAGTCAGGATTCATTTAAGGGTGATCCACTAGAAAGTGAGAGAAATAGAGAGAGGGTATGTGTATGTGTGTGCATGTGTTCTCTGTTGCAGGGGTTTGGCCTTACTTGATTGAGGAAGTGGGTTAAACAGTTTCTCTAAAGCTATTGTCCATGTGTCTGCTGCAGGAGCTTAAAGTCTACAGCACAGGCAGTTGGCAGAAAATGAACATAAATGTGAAATGTGGGGCCTGGGGAAACCCGCAGGATGAACTAAATCCATGTCTGTCCTTACTGTCTTCTGTGGCTCAGGTGTCCTGAGGGAGAAGCTGGTGCCCTTTATCACACAGCTAACAATGCTCCTGGCCCATGGGTCAGAGGAAGTTCTAACAGTGGCAGACCTAATTACTGCACCATGTCAAGCAGGTAATCCAGCAGGTAAGCCTTGCATGTGAGCTGCAAAATCATCTGCCTTGAGCTATTGAGTGTAAAAGACAAAATGTCTATGATGTCACTTCTAAATCTCACACTTACAAAATGTCTCTTGTGGCTCACCCTAACCAGAAACATATGGAAAGGATAATTCTGAGAAACTTAGTTCAGCCTAGGCAACTTGACTCATTACAAAGACACCACAGCACACACCTTGCCAATTTGGCAGCCATGCACACCTCTTGGAAACACAGCTATACTAATTTCCAAATAAAGATTATAACAAAATTATGCTTCCACTTAACACAAGACAGCTATCCCACTTACTGTTGAAAACATGCTTACCCTTTCGCCCCCCAAAATGCAAAATCCTCTTTTAGTCTTTGAGTAATGTTAATTCTTCTTTTAGCTGTTTACACTCCTGAAACTTAAATCTTGAGTATAAAGTAAATTATTATTAATGTGTCTTGTATTAGATGGGAACAAAATGTAAGAGAAGAAGAAAACAACACACTTGTTTTATATATAGAAACATATCAAACAATGGAAGAATTTCTTATAATTATTACTGTGTAACTACATGACTATATCTATAATTTATTGCTATCTTTCTCTGTTAGACATCTTATATTCCCTTTGTCTTCAGCAAGCCCCTAAGCTGGCTCAGTTGCTTCCCTGTGTTGGGTATCTATTGCAGTATTACAAAATATCCCTAAACCCTAATAAACATTTATTACCTCACAGTTTTTGTGAGTCAGAAACCCAGGAGTCACCTAGCTGGGTGATTTGGCCTCAGAGTCTCCTGAGGCATTAGCCAGGGTTGTTGTAGTAATGTGAAGACTTAACTGCAGCTGAGTGCTTGATTCCAAGACTACTTATTTACATGCTTTTTAATAGAAGCTTCAGTCTCTTGCATGATGTAAGACAGAGGGCTTTGTTCCTCACCACATGGAATTTCTTATAAGGCTTGAGTTTCTTCCGACATTACCATCTGTCTTTCCCCAGAAATTGACCAAATGGGAAGACACAACCCTTGTACAGCTTAATCTCTGAAGTCCCACTGTCACTTCTGTTATATTCTATTCATTAGACCCAAGTTACTAAATCTGCCCTACACTCAAGGGAAGGGAATTAAATTCTACCTTTTGGAGGGAGGAGTATTTTAGTAGTCCATTCTCACACTGATAATAGACATATTGCGACTGGGTAATTTATAAAGGAAAGAGGTTTAATTGACTCACAGTTCAGCATGGCTGGGGAAGCCTCAGGAAACTTACAATCATAGCGGAAGGGGAAGCAAACATATCCTCCTTCACATGATGGCAGGAAGGAGTAGAATGAGTGCCCCATGAAGGGGGAAGCCCCTTATAAAACCTTCAGCTCTGGTGAGAACAGGATGGGGAAAACAACTCCCATGATAATCTCCACCTGGTCCCTCCCACGACGTGGGAGTATAGGACGACAATTCAAGATGGGATTTGGGTGGGGACACAGTCAAAACATACCAAGTATCAAAGAATTTGAGGACATTTTAAAAGCATTGTGGTCTTCATGATTAGTTCACATGAATTATTTTAATAGCTTTCTTATTGTTCTTTCTGATTCTTGTGGAATCAACTACAGTTCATTCTACACCCAACAGCTGAAATAATTATTCAAAATGTAAATTAGATCATTTAGCATCCCTGATTGATGCTTTCCTGTAGCTTTCCTTTAAACCTAGAATGAAATTAAAATGGCTACTAATGCCAACAAGCTCTTACATGCTGGCAACTGCCAACCTCAGTGACTTTAACTTTTACCAGTTTCATTCTCTTCCTCTAAGATCTAGCCCAGAGTTTCTCAGCTTCCACATTACTGATAAATAGGGTTAGGTAATTCTTTGACCTGTGAGTCTGTCCAGTGCGTTGTAGGATGTTTGGCAGCCTCTCAGGCCTCCTCCAAGTAGATGCCAGTAGCATCTCCCCAGATGTGAATATTAAGAATGTCTCCATGCATTGCTAAATGTCCCTTGGGTGACAACCTCACCCCTGCTTGAGAACAGCTGGATGTTCTCTGGGTGCTTTCCAGCTGTATAGGCCATCTCTATGTTCCTGGAAGGTAACAATCTCCTTTACAACATCTTTTACTATTTTAACTTGACTACACATTTATTTGTTTGTGTTTATTGTCTATCACCTCTTTCCTGAATACAAACACCATGAGACTAGGTCTTTATCTCTCTTGTTGATTCTGGTATCCCCAGTGCCTAGAACTATGCCTGTCTTATGTTAAAGTCCCCAAAAATATTTATATGAAATAATAAAAAGAATGCTCCCCTCAATGTGGAATTTGTTAACCCATTTATGCCTGAGGTTGCAATTTATTGAGTTTTTGCAATCAGACCCTGCTGATGACCTTGAGCTATAGAATATGAATAACTCCAGCATGCTTAGTGTTCCAATAATGGAATACTAGGCATAAATGGCTCATGTCTCTGCTTTCCCTTCATCTGTTCTATTCAGAATTTTTTCTACCTGAAACACCCAATTCTAATACCACCACCTCTCCTAGGAATCCTTACTTCACCCTAAGAAAACATTACTTATATCATAGTTCAATACATGTTTTATCTTATCCTGTTTACACATATACCTTCTCTTCTGGCCTACGTGAAACTTGTATTTCTAGCACATTGCCTGGTGCCCTGGCAATAGATGTTTAAAAGACTGAAATGATTTACAGTAATGAACACACACATGCACACACAAAAAATACTACACACATATATGTAACCTATGGTTAACAGAATATTACAATTTAAAAGTCAAAACCACAAAGGAAGAAGAGGTAGATATGTTGCCCATAAGATTAGTATACTTTCTTTATTGGGCAGCAAATTAGACAATGAGCTTCCTGGAATTCAGGACGAGAGAAAAAGGAAACCTTGAAAATTTACATAAAATGTATAAAACCACACATTTCTCTTACATTTAAGATAAAATTTTTGCCAAGATGAACTTCAAAACTGCATTATTAAAGTATAGGAAAATATCTGAGGAAACACTACCCTCGAATTAGGGTTTTTAACACATGCAGAAGCAGTTTCTATAAGGCTCTGTGTTAAACAATGACGCCCAAGGATATCTACTTTCTAATCCCTGGGAACTTTGTTACTGCCTTATATGGAAAAAGAGATAGGTAAGTATTGCCTTATATACCAAAAGATATAATTAAATTACAGATTTTGAGATGGGGAGATTAGCCTATATTATTTGGATGGGCCCTAAATGTTCTCACATGCATCCTTATTAGAGAGAGGCCAAGGAAGATAGTGCTGCAGAGGAAAAGGTGATAGGACAGAAGAGAGACCTTGAAGATTCTGTGCTGCTGGTTTTGAAAATAGACGAAGTGTCCATAAACCCAGTAATGTGAGGAATATAGCATTAGAAGCTGCAAAAGGGAAGGAAAAGTTTTCTCCCCTAGAGCCATCTAAGGAGTCACAGCCCTGCTGAAACCTTGACTTTAGCTCAGTGACACTAATGTCTGACCTCCGGCCTCCAGAACCTTAAAAGAATAAATTAAGTGGTTTTAAACCACTGTTTGTAGTAATTTGTTACAGCAGCCATAGGAAACTAATATAGGCTCTTTATTTTAATGACCTATAATAAAAGCTGACATCAAAGTATAACAATGTGCATAAGTAATTTTGAAGTGAACATTATTTTGTAGAAGGTTGAGTAATATTCCCAAATTACAAAAGAAATGCAAACATAGGCTTTATAACTTAGAAATGGGAATGAATTTGTGTCCTTTAAGGTACCTCTTCTTCATATGGATTTGGGGTAGAAGAAGCTATTTATTCAAAGGAAGTTAAATAAAGACTGGAAAGTATAACTAATGGTCTTCAACACAAATTAAATCAATGATGTAATTTTTAACTAACTATACCTATACCCAAACTGCCTGAAGAGAACAAAAAAAAAGATTTTATCAGAAAGAATATGGAAGTTACCTGACTTCAGCCATGGCTGGATCTGGGGGTTTTCATAATTTTATTGGGATTCTCTTTTCATCTTTCAATCTGCTTTCTCTGACAAAAGCCTATTTTAAAATGCAGAGTACCAAAGCCCTGATAACAGATCTACCAAAATGTGGCCATCAGAACAGTTATTCTGCCATTTGTTGAGGCTAATAAAACAGTCCCGCTTATTGATTTCGCTGTTCCATTAAGCAGAAATGCCCCCAAAGACAGTTGCAGAGCAAAGAGGAACCAGACCAAGCATGGAAACAAATGAGGGACATGTAAATAAAACTTGTCATCCCAGCATCTGGACACAATAATTAAACATCTTGGGATTTGGGGATTCAGTTTTTATTGGCATCAGTTCAGCAAAGGTATTTTTGTATACTTATGCCATAACTCAGAAACATTGCGTTTTGATATCAAGATGAAAAATGGACTTGACAATAAAAGGTGCTGAAAATGAAAATCTAATAATGATAAATGAATTACCAGACATAGGAGGAGGTATGATGCAATGTTTGACAACAAGCATGTTAGACCCAGGCAGATTTGCATTTTATTCCAAACCCTAGCATTTGTTGTCCGTGCTATCTTAGGTAAGCCCTTGGACGTCCTCCAATCTCAGTTTTTTAATATAGAAAGCGAACCTAAAAATAGTAATACCTCTTCATTGATTTGCTTGGAGAATTACATGAGAAAACATGTAAGGTTGCTTAGCAACCTTCCTGGAACATAACAAATGTTCAGTAACTGGTCATTATTAGTGGTGTAAATTGTTAGTGGTCAACACTAATAAATACAGTTTTCTTATTTCTAAAAAATAAGAGTTGGAGTATATGATACCAAAGTTTTCTCAACTACTAACATTTTGTGTCTCTGCAATTTTAATGGTCTCTAAATCCTACATTTCCAAGTAGTTAGGAGGTGGCAAAAGATTGCAACCACGCACATATGGCTGCATGAGTGGGTAATGCCTGCTGAGCATACACAGATGGCGAGAATCATTGCTTCCCTATCTGAGGTCCCTGGAGGTGGGAGAGGACACTGTGTGAGTCGCTTCTACTCGGGCTCTACCCCTAGTGATTGGCTCTGGTATTCATTACTATGCTTAATAAGTATCTGGTCCTTTTGTCTTTCTAGTAATGGGGAATCTGAATTCTACGACCCTTTCGTGACTGGGTGGCACTATATTATTATATCTGGCCAATGAGTTGTGAGCAAAAGTGATGTGTCTATTGGAGTATTTAATTACTTATGTGAAACTTTCCAGAATATATTTTCACTCTGTGATGGCAAATTTTAAGATAATGGCTTCTCAATTAGCACGTTATTAGAGCAAGATGACACCAAGAAAAGCTCCCAGCATGATTTACATATAAATCTTTGTTATTTTAAGCCACTGAGATTTTTGAGGCTGTTCCTTATCACAGCATAATTTATTATATCTTGACTGATACAGAAGTGTATGCCTAGAAGTGAGGTGACAACACACAAAAAAAGCCTAAAATAAGTGACATTAGCTTAGGGGTCAGGCGGTGGGTGGGAAGGAAACTATTCTGAGGACTTAGAATAGTTGCCATATTGTATGCTGGCAAAACATTTGGTAGAACTGATGTCTGTAATAACTTGGAGGTCCAATCATGCACTTAATGAAATTTTAACAACACGAAAGAGGTAGAAAAACAGAATGTCGTTAGTATGTATTGCTTGCTAGTATCTGTGTTCAGCAAGGTATCAGAAAAAAAGAAAAAAGCAGAGAAATGAATTGGCCAGGTTTCAAAAAGAAACAAAATAGAATAAGGAGGGCTCACAATTTTAGAAACTTCTAAGTATCTTGGAAACAATTGCTTCTCAGCCTCAAATAATGACAAATAAAACTGAGAAAGGCTTGGGAGGCTGAGGCGGGCGGATCACAAAGTCAAGAGATTGAGACCATGCTGACCAACATGTTGAAAGCTCGCCTCTACTAAAAATCCAAAAATTAGCTGGGCGTGGTGGCGCATGCCTCTAGTCCCAGCTACTCAGGAGGCTGACTGAGGCAGGATAATCACTTGAACCCAGGAGGTGGAGGTTGCACGGAGCCAAGATCATGCCACTGCACTCCAGCCTGGCAACAGAGCAAGACTCGGTCTCAAAAAAAATTGAGAAAGGCTTTGAATGACAAAAATTTAAAACAGATTTGCAGCAAGAGTCAAATCAAGGGTGTGGCTATTACACTATTTAAAAACCTCTGAATGAATTAAGGTAACACCCAGCAAGTCCTTTCAGTTAGAGAAAATGCCTCAAAGGAGAAAAAAAGACTAACAGTGTGACTCCCCCATCAAAGCCAAACAAATGCAGAGGCAAAGGCATGGAGTAAGCTGGGAAAAAAATATATCATACATGAGGATGAGTCTTGAAGAGAATTTTGAGTGTGTTGATTGACAAATGGAACAGAGTAGAATCAAATATATACGAGTAACTTTCTACATTTTTAGGAGAGTCATTTGGCAAAGGAATCATTTTTTAGACTAAAGGGAACCGTGCTTGCTCAAGACATAAAATAACCTGTGGGCCCTCACCCTTCTACAGGTAAGCAACAGACTACAAAGCCTACTCAGTCCCTAGGGAGGAAACACCTCAATACTCTGTTTAGATCTGACCGAAACAGTAATGGAAAATGAACGATATTCCATAATATAGAGCTCTGGTCCATGCAGAAAACAAACAAGGGAGCTCTTCTTTAAAGCACGATTGGAGCCTAGTTAAGGAATATATCTTTCCGCCATAGGTGGCCCTCAAAGTATCTGACAAGTAGGACAGGTGAAATTGGTATCTGTTTTGTATCTCTCATTGTTCCCATTTCCAAATGAAACTGTTTATTACAATTATCCTATTCCTGTTCTGCCATTGTTTACTGGGTTCACAGGAAAGGGGATGTGTAATCTGAATCTGTCACCTGAGGGAAGCTTTGGGTGGCTTCTTTAGGGAGAGGGTGAGTGTATTTTCCATGTGAGGAAACTTAACCAAATATTTGGTGACCAGAAGGAAAACTGAGGTAAGCTGTGCTGCTCATTAATATCAAGTTATCCTCTTCTTTTTTTTAACCATACACATGCAGAACTGAATTTCCTGCCTCTCTTGGTTTTGAGAGAAGTCATGTGACTATTTCCAGACAATGAATTGTCAGAAATGGTGTGTGTTGCCTTTAGGCAGGAGAATGTAATTACTTGTGTTCTATCCTTCAGGGCTCTCTTTCCTTCTGCACAAGCATTGTCCATTTCCAATCAGCTGAGTCCTAGAGTAAGGATGTCACTGAACAAACTATCTTGCCAACTTGTGATGTACTTGTAGTGTTAGTGAGAAAAACCTTTTTTTGTTGTTGTTGTTGTCATTTTTAAGCCATTAAGATTTGGAGGTTGTTGAAGTGCCCTACTCATACTGTCTTGGCATTAAGAACGTTAATAGCTTTCTACTGCAAGCCCCTGCATTGCTATGCTTAAAGATTTTTTTTTTTTTTTTTATGATTGGTCCATGTGAGGCAGGCCAGACTAGTAGTAAGTTGATTCCCAGAGGAGAACTCAGCCAATGAAAAGTAAGCGTAGAATGACAAACCCACAAGCTTCCTTACTTTTCCAGGCCCCTGTGAAGCGCGTTTTGTACAGTCTCCCAGAGAGTTCCAGCAGGATTTGAGCCCCAGTTGCACATAGTGTTAACCTGCTCACTAATGTGCCAGGATCAGCTTCATTCTCTTCCCTCTCTTACTGCTCCACTCCCACCTCTTGGGATATTTCTAAATAAACTTGCACACAAATCCTTGGTTCAGGGTCTCCTGCAGGAACCCAAAGTATGACCCCTTGGAGCCAATTAAGGTCATAGCTCACAGACAGTAATTTCATACCCATATAAAAGAATGTACATGGGTGGCAAAGCCTTTCTGCTCTCTGTATATCAAAAGCCATATACTTTGCTCTAGAACTTTCCTTTGAACAATACACAATTTTAAAATGAAGATCTAGTTGTATAACATTGAATATCCCTTACCTGACACAGTTTACCAATGAATGCTCTTTCCAAAGATTATCTAAGGTTTTTCTTTCCACATTTTTCTAGTTACCCTTTGCCTTCCCCAACCTCCAAAACCATTGATTCAATTTTACTAACTGCCTTAGTAAGAGAGAAGTCACTACCTAAAAGAAATAATTAGTAGACAGCTCATGAAAGAGAAGTAATTTTCTTGAATACTATGAGTTCAGCTTTAAATAGTAACAACAGCAAAATATCCTGAAGCAAGAGAACACAATATTTACCTATAAATAGCCCATTGGAAAGACAGTAATTCAAGAGCCATAAAACTCCAAACATGAGAATAGATGAGAATTTATAAAGCTGACATTGGGGAGGAAAATTAGAGGGGCCATAACTATAAAGGGAGATGCTAAATTAGGATGTACTTCATGGAACAGAAAGGAATTGTCTACTAAAGAGAGCCCAAAATATGTCCAAATGCAACCCATTAACCAAAAGTGGGAAACAAGTCAATGCACAACAGGCCTTCTGTTGCCATTCAAGTAAACACTGTGAACTTCCTGCAGGATAGAGTTTTATTAACCTACTATTATAATTCCTGTGAGGGTGCCCCATTAACGTCTGACTCCCTGTGGCTCATCGATGAATAAGAAGGAGCGCCATTTGTCTGTTAATATTTTGTTCCGTCCTTTACAAATTATGGTGACTCAGGATAGTCATAAGCTCCTCAAAACAATGGTTTGATCACTTGGATGTACAAAATAGACAGGGGCACCATGGAAGGAAAAGCTTCCACCTCCTATTCCTAACTGAATGGAGACTAGATAGAATCAACTGAAGATTTCCCCTGACCCAAGCCACTATTGTGAAATTCACAAGTATTATAGAAAGACTGTCTGGGAGTGGGTAAAATGTATTGAAATAAATATAATAAAATGGAGAGTTAAAATTTACTGATCCCCAGTATTTGTTAGCATAAAGTCAGGATGATAAAGCTTACATATATTAGTACACAAATTAGGTGTGTTTGACCAGGCATGGCATAGTAATTATTTTCTAGTAAATTAGGCAGTTTCTATGGTAATAAATTTATTCATTTACATAATATTTATTGAGTAGCTAATGTGCTATTTCTGTGTAGACAGGAGGAAGATTCTGGGTCTAAATACTATACAGCTTCAGAGTGTTTTCTGTGGTTGTCTCTTCTCTTCACTTACAGTCTCATCAAGTTGAGAATTTAAACTTAATACATACTCTGATGAATATCTAATAGATACCCTTAATATAAAGCTTACCTCTTATCTCCAGATTTGCATATCTAACTGATTACTTGATATTCCCATTTGGATCTCTGTATTGGTCTGGGATATAGATAGATAGGTAGATAGATCGATAGATAGATAGATCGTTAGATAAAGAGAGAAATAGAGATTGATTGATTTACTATAGGGAATTGGCTCATATGGTTATGGAGACTAAGTCCAAAGATCTGCAATCAGCAAACTGGAGACCCAGGAAAGCTTATTGTGATGATTAATACTGAGTGTCAACTTGATCAGATTAAGGGATACAAAGTATTGATGCTGGGTGTGTCTGTGAGGGTGTTGCCAAAGGAGATTAACATGTGAGTTAGTGGGCTGAGAAAGGCAGACTCACCCTAAATATGAGTGGGCACAATCTTATCAGCTGCCAGCTGGGTTAGAATATAAGCAGGCAGAAAAATGTGAAATGAGAGACGGGCCTAGCCTCCCAGCCTGCATCCTTCTCCTGTGCTTGATACTTCCTGCCCTCAAACATCAGACTCCAAGTTCCAGTCTTTGGAACTTGGACTGGCTCTCCTTGCTCATCAGCATGCTGACAGCCTATTGTGGGACCTTGTGCTCATGTGAGTTAATACTACACTCTCCTTTATATATATATATTCCACATATATTCATTCTATATATATACCATATATATTCATTCCATATATATTCATTCCATATATATTCATTCCATATATATCCATTCCATATATATCTATTCCATATATATCTATTCCATATATATCTATTCCATATATATCTGTTCCATATATATCTGTTCCATATATATCTGTTCCATATATATCTATTCCATATATATCTATTCCATATATATTCCATATATATATTCATTCCATATATATTCATTCCATATATATATTCCATATATATTCATTCTATTCCATATATATATTGAATATACATATATTCCATATACATATATATTCCACATACATATATTCCACATACATATATATTCCGTATACATATATTCCATATACATATATTCCATGTATATTTCATATACATATATTCCATATATATATTCAATATACATACCATATATACATACCATCTATATTCCACATATATATTCCACGTATATATTCCACGTATATATTCCACATATATATATTCCACATGTATATTCCACATATATATATTTCACATATATATTCCACATACATATATATATTCCACATGTATATATTCCACGTATATATTCCACATGTATATATTCCACATATATATTCCACATATATATATTCCACATGTATATACTCCATATATATATTCCATATGTATAGATTCCATATATACATTCCATATGTATAGATTCCATATGTATATTCCATATGTATATGTTCCATATGTATATATTCCATATGTATATATTCCATATATATATTCCATATATGTATATATTCCATATATGTATATATATGTATTCCATTGGTTCTATCCCTCTAGGGAACCCTAACTAATGCAGATTTTGATACCAGGAGTGGTTCTAGAGTAACAGAATATTGAGGATGGAGTCTTTCATTGGTTTTAGGGTTTTAGAGTTGGCTGCTTAATATGATTAGACTCCAAAATGCTAAGGACTCTACTTCTAATAGTATGGAGAACTGATAGTCCTTGGCATGAACTATTTAGATAATTATGCAAAATAAATGCGTTTGACACTCCTGATTCATTGCTCATGAGAGGCCAGGAGTTTAGTGACTCTATACATAATACCTTTGACTATATGTGGAGAACCAAGGAACATAATGAAGCTGGTTGCTTGCTCCTAAGTTCAGTGGACAAAGTGATGAAAGAAAATGATGAACTCAGTGATTCTGTCTCCTAGCTTCAGAAGCAGATACTGAACCTCAAATCTCGTAAGATTGCCCTGAGTGAGGGTCTTATCTCCTGTACAGAAAGCGCTGAAATTGTGGGAAAACACACACAAACTTTTCTCATACTAGTGGCTGACCTGCAACAAAAGCCTTGCCAGGTGTCTACTGTTAAAGTGAAAGCATCAATTGGAAAAGAATGGGACCCTGCAACTTGGAATGGGGACATGTGGGAGGACCCTGATGAAGCTGGGGAAACTGACTTTGTAAATGCTGATGAAACTTTTTAGCCAGAAGAAACAGCTTTCCCATCCCCAGTAGTGGCAACATCCCTTCCCTGACTCGTGCTGCCATCAGCCTTTCCACCTTTGTCTGAGGAGATAAACCCTGCACTGCCTGAGGTAACAGTGATGGCCTCCCCTGAGGCAGTTGCCAGGCAAGATAATGTTGATTCTCCCCAGAAACAACCCCCAACATCCCCGTTTGCTTCTAGACCTATAACTAGACTAAAGTCTCAGCAGTCCCCTAGAGGTGAGATTGAGAATGTGACCCATGAGGATGTGTACTACACCTGAAAAGAACTGCTTGAGTTTTCTAATTTATATAAGCAGAAATCTGGAAAACAGGCATGGAATGGATATTAAGGGTGTGGGATAATGGTGGAAGGAACATAAAGTTGGATCAGGCTGAATTTATTGTTTGGGGCCCACTAAGTAGAGACTCTGAATTTAATGTTGCAGCTCAGCAAGTTAAAAAAAGGTTCTAATAGTTTATCTTTTTGGTTAGCTGAAATATGGATTAAAAGATGGCCCACTGTGAGTAAACTGGAAATGCCTGATCTCTCTTGATTTAAAGTAGAGGAAGGGACCCCAAGGCTTAGGGAGAATGGGATGCTGGAGTGGATTAGTCACCTTAGACCTACTCATCCCTGCTGGGAGGGTCCAGAAGATATATCCTTGACCAATGGCTTGTGAAATAGATTTGTGAGATCAGCACCTACATCTTTGAAGAGCCCTGTAATTGCTCTTCTCTGTATGTCAGATCTAACAGTGGGAACCACAGTCACTCAAGTACAGAATTTAAATACAATGCGAATAATTGGATCCCAAGGTGGCAGGGACCAAATGGCGGCACTCAACTCTCAAAGGCAAGGTAGACAGAGCTACTGTAGTGGGAAGAAGAAGCAAAGCAGCAATTAGAATAGTCTGACTCGTGTAGAGCTCTGGCATTGGCTAATTAATCATAGTGTTCATAGAAGTGAAATTGATAGGAAGCCTACTACATTCCTACTTAATTTATATAACCAGAAAACTTCTATGTCAAATGGACAAAAGACTAATTTGAATTATAAAAACAGAGAATCATGGCCCCTCAATCAATTTCCAGACATGAGCCAGTTTACAGACCCAGAACCCCTTGAATGAAGGGGAGCCCCGATTCCCTTGAGAAAGGACCCCACTACATTACCAACAGTTTGTGCAGTGAATCTTTCTCCCATCCTTCCCCAAGGAGACCTTCAGCCTCTTACCAGGGTAACTGTGTATTGGAGAAATGGAAATGATGAGACGTTTTAGGAACTACTGGACACTGACTCTGAGCTGACATTGATTCCAGGGGACCTAAAACGTCATTGTAGTCCTCCAGTAAAGGTAGGGGCTTATGGAGCTCTGGTAGTTAATGGACTTTTAGCTCAGGTCTGACTTACAGTAGGTCCAGTGTGTTCCTGGACTCATCCTGTGGTCATTTCCCTAGTGCCAGTATGCATAATTGGCATAGACATACTTAGCAGCTGGCAGAACCCCCACATTGACTCCCTGACTGACAGGGTGAGGGCCATTATGGTGGGAAAAGCTAAATGGAAGCCATTAGATCTTCCTATACCTAGAAAAATAGTAAATCAAAAGCAATATTGTATCCCTGGAAGGACTACATAGATTAGTGCCACCGACAAGGACTTAAAAGATGCAGGTGTGGTGATTCCCACCACATCCCCATTCAACTCTCCCATTTGGCCTGTGCAGAAGAAGATGGATCTTGGAGAATGACAGTGGATTATTGCAAGCTTAACCAAGTCATGACTCCAATTGCAGCTGCTGTACCAGATGTGATTTCATTGTTTGAGCAAATTAACACATCTCCTGTTACCTGGTATGCAGCCACTGACTTGGTAAATGCCTTTTATTCCATTCCTGTTCAAAGGCCCACCAGAAGCAATTTGCCTTCAGCTGGCAAGGCCAGCAATATACCTTTACTGTCCTATCTCAGGGGTATATCAACTCTCTGGCTTTGTGTCATAATCTTGTTGGGAGAGACCTTGATTGCTTTTAGCTTCTGTAAGATATCACACTGGCCCATTATATTGATGACATGATGCTGATTGGACCCAGTGAGCAAGAAGTAGCAAATATACTGGACTTATTGGTGAGACATTTGCATGTCAGAGGATGGGAAATAAATGTGACTAAAATTCAGGGCCCTTCTACCTCAGTAAAAATTTCTAGGGGTCCAGTGGTGTAGGATATGTTGAGATATTTCTTCTAAGGTGAAGGATAAGTTGCTGCATTTGGACCCTCCTACAAACAAACAAGAGGCACAATGCCTAGTGGGCCTGTTTAGATTTTGGAGGCAACACATTCCTCATTTGGGTGTGTTACTCCAGCCCATTTATCAAGTGACCTGAAAGACTTCCAGTTTTGAATGGGGTCCAGAACACGAGAAGTGTTTGCAACAGGTCCAGGCTGCTGTGCAAGCTGCTCTGCCACTTGGGCCATATGACCTGGCAGATCCAATGATGCTTGAGGTATCAGTGGCAGATAGGGATGCTGTTTGGAGCCTTTGGCAGGCCCCCATAGTTGAATCACAGCAGAGGGCTCTAGGATTTTGGAGCAAAGCCCTGACATCTGCAGATAACTACTCTCCTTTTGAGAGATAGCTCTTGGCCTGTTACTGGGTCTTGTTGGAAACTGAACGTTTGACTATCGGTCATCAAGTCACCATGCAACCTGAACTGCCTGTCAGGAACTGGGTGCTTTCTGACCCATCTAGCCATAAAGTGGGTTGTGCACAGCAGCATTGCATCATCAAATGGAAGTGGTGTATACGTAATCAGGCTTGAGCAGGTCCTGAAGGCACAAGTAAGTTACATGAGGAAGTGGCTCAAATGCCCATGGTGTCCACTTCTGCCACCCTCCCTTCTCTCCCCCAGCCTGCACCGATGACCTCATGAGGAGTTCCCTGTGATGAGTTGACAGAGGAAGAGAAGACTAGGGTCTGATTCACAGATAGTTCTTCACTATATGCAGGCACCACCCGAAAGTAGATAGCTGCAGCACTACAGCCCCTTTCTAGGACATCCCTGAAGGACAGCGATGAAGGGAAATCTTCCCAGTGGACAGAACTTTGAGCAGTGCACCTGGTCGTGCACTTTGCATGGAAGGAGAAATGGCCAGGTGTGTGATTATATGCTGATTCATGGGCTGTAGCCAATGGTTTGGCTACATGGTCAGGGACTTGGAAGAAGCATGATTGGAAAATTGGTGACAAATTTGGGGAAAAGGTATGTGAATAGACTTCTCTGAATGGTCAAAAGTGGTGAAGATATTTGTATCCTATGTGAGTGCTCACCAACAGGTGACCTCAGCAGAGGAGGTATTTTAATAATCAAGTGGATAGGATGACCCGTTCTGTGGACACCACTCAGCCTCTTTCCCCAGCCACCCGTCATTACCCAATGGGCCCATTAACAAAGTGGCCGTGGTGGCAGAGATGGAGGTTATGCAAGGGCTCAGAAACATAGACTTCCACTCACCAAGGCTGACCTGGCTATGGCCACTGCTGAGTGCCCAATTTGCCAGCAGCAGAGACCAACCCTGAGCCCTCGATATGGCACCGTTCCTCAGGGTGATCAGCCAACTACCTGGTGGCAGGTTCTGTTAGATCTCTTCCATCAAGGAAATGGCAGAGGTTTGTCCTCACTGGAATAGTCACTTACTCCAGATATGGGTTTGCCTATCCTGCACGCAATGCTTCTGCCAAGACTACCATCTGGGGATTCACAGAATGCCCTATACACTCTCATGGTATTTCAAACAGCATTGTCTCTGACCAAGGCACTTGCTTTATGGCTAAAGAAGTGTGGCAGTGGGCTCATGCTCATGGAATTCACTGTTCTTACCATGTTCCCATCATCCTGAAGCAGCTGGATTGCTCGAATCGTGGAATGGCCTTTTGCAGTCACAATTACAATGCCAACTAGGTGACAGTACTTTGCAGGGCCAGGGCAAAGTTCTAGAGAAGGCTATGTATGTGCTGAATTGGAGTCCAATATATGGTACTCTTTCTCCCATAGCTAGGATTCACAACTCCAGGGATCAAGGGGTGGAAGTGGAAGTGGCACCACTCATCATCACCCATAGTGATTTACTAGCAAAATTTTTGCTTCCTGTCCCCACAACATTATATTCTGCTGGCCTAGATGTCCTAGTTCCAGAGGGAGGAACACTGCCACCAGGAGACACAACAACGGTTCCATTAAACTAGAAGTTAAGATTGCCACCCGGATATTTTGGGCTCCCCCTACATTTAAGTCAACAGGCTAAGAAGGGAGTTACAGTGTTGGCTGGGGTGATTGACCCAGGCTATCAAGATGAAATCAGTCTACTACTCCGCAACACACACAACCTGCTGAGGTGCTTGCTGAAGGCAAAGGTAATACAGAATGGGTAGTGGAAGAAGGTTTGGGCATCAATACCAGCTACGATCGCTTGACCAGCCACAGAAATGAGGACTGTAATTGTCATAAGTATTTCCTCCTCCTTTTGTTAAAAATGTGTTTGTGCATGTATACACTTGTACCAAGAAATATCTTCATTTTATTGCCTTTCTCCTTTATCATGTGACATAAGATTTATTGACTTCACATCAGCATTTAAGTATTGTTAACTTTGTGTAATTGTATTTGAGTTGGGGATTGTTGCATTTCCAGTTGCATGAAGGATAGCTATATTGTTAGGCATAAATATGATATTATTATCTTTATTTGAAGATTATGTATGATCTCAGGAGATGTGTATGGGTTCAAGTTGACAAGAGGTGGACTTGTGATGGTTAATAGTGTCAACTTGATGGGACTGAAGGATACAAAGCTTTGATCCTGGGTGTGTCTGTGAGGGTGTTGCCAAAGGAGATTAACATTTGAGTTACTGGGCTAAGAAAGGTAGACTCAACCTTAATCTGGGTGGGCACAATCTAATCAGCTGCCAGTGCAGTTAGAATATAAAGCAGGCAGAAAAATGTGAAAAGAGAGACTGGCCTAGCCTCCCAGCCTACATCTTTCTGCCATGCTGGATACTTCCTGCCCTAGAACACTGGACCCCAAGTTCTTCAGTTTTGGAACTCCGACTGGCTCTCCTTGCTCCTCAGCCTGCAGATGGCCTATTGTGGGACCTTGTGATTGTGTGAGTTTATACTTAATAAACTGTGCTATATATATATGTATATGTATCTATCAAATATACATGTATATTTTATATATTATCTATATTTCTATATACATATTATAAAACTCTACTATATATATATATTTTTTTCATTAGTTTTGTCCCTTTAGAGAACCTTATTGATACATTGATGGTACAATTCCAGTGTAAGTCCAAAGTCTTTAGAACCAGGAGAGCTGATAGTATAAGTTCCAGTCTAAGTCCAAGTCTGAAGACAGGAGACCAGTCCCTCGGCCAAAGACAGTCAGGCAGAGAGAGCAAATTCTCTCTTATTCACCTTTGTGTTCTATTCAGATTCACTTACACTGGGGAGGGCAATGTGCTTTACTCAGTCTACCAATTCAAACGTTAATAGCATCCAGAAACAGCCTCGCAGAAATATCCAAAATAATGTTTAATCAAATATCTGGCCATCCTGGCCTAGTAAAGTTGACACATTAAATTAACCATCACGGTATCTAGTAGTCATCTAGAATGGT
This sequence comes from Hylobates moloch, assembly GCF_009828535.3. Taxonomy (NCBI): domain Eukaryota; kingdom Metazoa; phylum Chordata; class Mammalia; order Primates; family Hylobatidae; genus Hylobates; species Hylobates moloch. The sequence goes on along the minus strand of NW_026652286.1, from coordinate 82,085,364 downwards.
ATGCAAAAGGAATGTCTTTATCACTTCCCACTCTAGTTGTCTCCTCTACAAGCCTTTCTAATCTAATAGAATCCCAAATCCATCCTAATAATGAGTATAACAACCTTGGAATCTTCGTGGGTTTATTTTCCTTTGCACTGCAGATCCAAACCATCAGAATATTCTCTTGGCTCTATTGCCAAAACATAGCATCAGTCTGAACACTTTTCTATAAATTCACTGCTAAATGCTAAATGCTAAATTCACTGCTAAGCCATAAGCCTACCCCATCTTGATTACTGCAGTAGCCTCTTCATTGGTCTCCCTGTCTCTTTTGTTAATCAAATACTGTCTGTTTTCCCCCACAGGAATCAAAATGATCTATTAAAAATATAAACAAGTGTATATAGCTCTAGTAAATAAAACTCTCCAGTGATTTTCAACTACACTTAAAAGTAAAATTCTTCTGGCTTAGAAGGGCTACATAACAGCCTTTTTGAGCTCATATCTTAGTAGGTGCCCCCCAAATTCTCTGTGCTTGACCAATATTTATTTTCTTTCATTTCTGTCTAAGTGTCTCTGCAATTGTACTTCTTTTGTCTAGAAAGTTTTTCCCTCATCCTCTTTTGTTTTATATCTCAGGTTAAATATTACCTCCTTAACAATATCTTCCCAGGCTATATTAGCTGCCTTTGTCCAACTTCTCACCTCAACTCAGTCTCTATTAATTTTATTTCTTCCTAGAAAGTATTACTATTTGCAGTTTTACTTATTATAGCTTATTTGCTTGCTTTTTGTTTACTGTCTCTCTTCACTAAATTACATAAGAGACCCTGTTCTGTTGCATCTGTAATATTTAGAACAATGCTTGGCACATGGAAGACCCTCAATAAATGTTTTTGGATGAATGAAAAGATGATTTCTTGAACTGTCTCAAAATTTTACTTATTTTGTGAATTCATATCACTGAAGACCTATCACTATATAAGAATCCTTGTGTGTTGTAAATAATATTTCCCCTTCTCTTAAGTAGTCTACTCTCCCTTATCTTTATGTAGCTATCAGCTTGTCTCAACTAGGTTTAGTCACAGAATAATTTTTCCTCCCCACCATAGAAAGGAGAGTAGACTTAAACAAAACAAATGTAGTCACTTTGTGAAGTTTTGTAAAGGTGAGAATACTGTTTTATCTCACTCTCTCCCCTTACCTGGAATCTCTTTGCAAGTTAAAGATCTGTAAATGATCTTTGAAAATCATTCTCATACTGAGATTCTAATGAGAAGCATAATGATTTATATTTGTGTGTGGCTCTTTATAATTGATAAAGTGATTTCACATATCTCATTTAATCTCTTTAGCAATTGTCTTAGAGAGTATTACAGAAATAACTGTTCTTATTTAATGAATAATGCTAAATGGTTTATTCCATGTTGAACCTTGATAAGTGATGTTGTTAGGGCTTGAAGCTATTTCTTCTGATTCTCAACCTTCTTATTACAAGTAGGATCATAAGGCAATGGCTTAGAAAATGTTGGTCCTTAAACAGTTGTGTAACTCTATAAAATAAAGTGCAGTATAACAGAAAAAAATGTTCCCAGGAACCTTTCAGTAAACCAAATAATGTCCTTTATATTTTCAGTGAAGAAAGTGGTCATGTAGGTTAACCCAATTAACAATTACTTTTTTTCATTCCAGCTTTCCATGTAATGAAATCCAGGGCTGATGTCCCATCAAGGGCATCTCTGGGTTATTTGGGATTGAAGAGAACTGAGTATGAATAATTAGGGTAGAATCAACCTACACAAGATGTGTTAAATTCAAATAACAAGAAGTAGGAGGTATAACTTATGTTTATTATAATTTACATTATAATTTGCCAGCAAATCCACCCCTTTTAGGTGCACAGTTTGACAAGTACAAATGTGTAAAGTCATGTAACCAATCAAGATGTAGGATATTTCAACATCCCAGAAATTTCAATTGTGCCCTCTTTCTTTTTTCTTTTTTTTTAATTATACTCTAAGTCCTAGGGTACATGTAGATAAGGCTTTGTAATTCTCTGCTTTTATCTATGTGATTTGGTTTTTGTTTGTTTAGTGATGGGAGTCTATGTTGCTCAACTGGCCTCAAACTCCTAGGCTCATGCAATCCTCCCCCCTTAGTTGTCTGAGTCGCTGTGACTACAGGTGCATACCACTGCACGCAGCTCTTACTTTATTATATTAATTGAAATATAATTTTATATGTGTTGAATATAATAAACATTAACATTTGTGTTTTAAAAAAAGAAAAAAGAAGTAGGAGAGCTTAGGAATTGTATAGGCTGTATTGGTTTGAATCTCAGTTTGACCACTCCCTAATTATACATTCACAGGTAATTATAAATCTTGTATGACTTTCTCTCCGTTTTCTCATATATAAAATGAAGATAATAAGATGTATTAGTTCCCATTAGGTTATAATGTATAATAAATAATCTCCAAATCTTAGTAGTCTAGAAACAAAGGTTTATGTCTTGCTCATGTTACATATTAGCTGTGCCTTATATGTTGTATTAGGCCATTCCTGCATTGCTATAAAAGAAATACCTGAGGTTGGGTAATTTATAAAGAAAATAAATTTAATTGGCTCATGGTTCTGCAGGTTTTATAGGAAGCATGGTGGTGGCATCTGCTTGGCTTCTGGAGAGGTCTCAGGAAGCTTACAATTATGGCAGAAGGCAAAGGGGAAGCAGACGTATCCTATGGTGGGAGTAGGAGCAAGAGAGAGAATACGTGGGGTCACGGAGTGCTACATAGTTTTAAATGACCACATCTTGCAAGAACTTACTATGACAAAGACAGCACCAAGCCATGAGGGATCTGTCCCTATGATCCAAACACATTCCAACAAGCCCCGCATCCAACACTGGAGATTAAAATTAAACATTATATTTGGGCAGGGATAAATATTCAAACTATGCCATCTGTGGTTATGTAAGACATGAATTTTTCTTTCTTAGATCCAGGGTAAAGGAGCAGCCCATAACTGGAAAATGTTACAGTCACAGCACAGGGAAATGAACAAGGGAGGAAGTCGAATGGCCAAGCTTGATGTCAATGGCTGTGCTCTTTCAGGGAAAACTGCAAATAATTGGGAATAATAAATCAATCTAATCTACCACATAAGGGGACATATTTTATAAGATTAGTTTGAGGATTAGATAAGTTATTTTAAAATGCTTAATCCAGCTTAGCATGCTCTCAATTACTACGTAGCTTATGAAGACATATGTTAGCCTGAGTTAAGTAACTCTCTTCTAGTTCCCCATCCCTTGCATAGCTATGCAAATTGGCTGTAAGGAACAGACACTGGGGATGTTCTGGGCAGCAATGTATGGTGTAGCATGCAGAGACTTGAGATCTTTGAGAAATAATTCTGTTAAATTAGAAATTTTCTGTCAACACTGATGGTTTTTTATCTGCACAGGTAAAAATATTAAATAAAGTATGACATACTCCCTAAGAAGAAACCTTGTTCATAAAGGTATATTTAACTTTGGCTTTCCTGTGTGAACGGCTGACAATCCCCCAGACCCATAAAATATTCTTCTCAGAGAAATAGTCTGATCCTATTTGGGGCTTCTAGAGTTTGGTGATTTTTTTTTCTCATTTCAATTATGACCTGCTCAAGTCTCTCTACTCCCTTTGACCTGTCATCTTATTACTCCTACTTATATTCCCTTGTGTGTTAATTAATATTTCCCTTTCCGTCTCTAGAGTTAACACTCTGCCCTATTTAATCTAAACATAAGTAGGTCTTCTCCTCAGCCCTGATTACAGTTGTAATTATATGAGTGTTTCTCTTATTACCCAGATGCTAATTGTAGGTAAATACAGGAATAGAAGGTTAAATTATAGGTTTAGTCATATGGTATCAGAAGAGAAGAAAAAATATATATGTGATTTCAGGTCAATTAAATGTGGTTGTGCACAAAATTCCATAGTCTTCATTTCCCTGCCAAGCACATGTAGATTGCTACTTCCAGAATCATTGAAATCTATAATGCTGAGCAGCACTCTTCTATTCTATATCTTATAGCACCACTGATGCTGTAACTTTGGAGCACCAGGTACCATATCAGCCTGAGTCTCCTTCCCATGCCAGCACATCTAAGATACCACATTCTCTCTGATCCAGCCATTCTGGCCTATTCTACATGTTCTGCACCTCTTCCAGCCTGTTCTGGTTTGAAACTACTCCATCCTTCCTGTCCACAAACAGAGAGTTTGAGTTTTATGAGAAGAATGTTGAGAATAGACCCATAGAAAATCTCAACATTTAAGGAGCAAATAAAGATAGAAAAGATCTGCAATTAATCTGAAAAAGAAACAATTCCATAAAACTATGATACAAGAGATTTTCAAGAATTATGAAGCAGAGGAACTTGTAAATTGGCTAGGTAAACCCTCTCCAAAAAATAAGCAGAATAACACTGTGTAAAATTGTTTAAAACAGTAAATTTAGGGCTCTGGAAATAAAAGGCAGACAACAAATTGAGAAGCTGTGACTATTTGAAGAGTGACTATTTGTGGTCTTCTTGGCTGCGCCATTTCTATCACTTCTGTGCCTACTCTCCAGCACAGTCAACAGCAACAGCAGTGTGTGAATGCTTGGGAAACCAAGAATGTTTGCTGAGAAAGTGAGCATACTTGATCTGAGTAGTAGAATAGGATAGGTGAGTGACAGATTTATCAGTTAAAAGTGGTGAATTGGATAGAAACACATAGGAAAATCTTCATCTTTACTCTCCTAAGTTTGTAGTTCTGGCTGGGGAAAGTGGCATACCAACCAGTAATTATTTTAACAGGGAGACCCTGCAAATAAGAGAGCCACAGAAAGGCTGAACAAGTATTTCATATCCCTCACTGACTAAGAAACTGCATGCATGTACAAAAAATACTGGAAAGAGACTATAAGACAGAAGACGTCATGGGGAACTTAAAAACAGGCTGAATTCGAATGTACTCCCAAATCCACACAAAATTCAACAAGCTGAGGGTAGAAGCCTTATGGGCTTGGGGTGATTGGGCACAATTTCTGCCTAAATTGTTGAGCAGAAACATCAACAGCCACACACTACAGTGAAGATAGATTTTGAAGTTTAAGTCTAGGCCAGTTACTTAAAAATATATATCTGCACAGAGGAGTTTAGAGTGAAACTACTCTGTGTGATATTATAATGTTGGATACATGACACTCTACACTATACATTTGTCCAAACTCATAGACCATATAACACCAAGTGTAAACTCTATATAAATTATCAATTCTGGATGATAATAATGTGTCGATTTAGGTTCATCAGTTGGAACAAATGTAGCACTATGATGGAGTATATTCATAATGTGGGAGCCTATGCATGTGTGGGAACAGGGGGTATATGGAAAATCTCTACTTTATGCTCAATTTTGCTGTAAAATTAAGACTCTAAAACATGAAATTTATTTTTTAAAAAGTCTTAGGAAAACAAATCAGAATTCAGAGTCAATACACTTTATTATCTAAAAGTTGTCATCTTCAGCCCCCCCCCCCAAAAGGGAAGATAAACAGGAATTACCCACCATGAAGACTAGCAAGAAAAATATTGGAGGAAACTGAAGAGCTTTAGAGACCTATAAGACAATGTAATGGAAGTCCCAAAAGAAGAAGTGAAGAGAAAGAGAAAGTGACAGAAATGTAAAATATTAAATGGTTATATTAGGCTGAAAGAACTAAAATCAATAATTAAGCATCCATCTTTAGAAAAAGAAAAGCAAATCAAACCCAAATCAAAAAGAAGAATAAAAATATGAATATCAAAGCTGAAAATCAATGAAACAGGAGAGGGATATAAAAGGAAATCAAAGCAATCGAAAGTTGGTTCTTTGAAAAGACCAATAAAATTTATGCAACTTTTTTGTTAGCAGTGAAGAAGTTAAGCCACATTTATAAAAAGTTTAAAAATAGGTGAAACTATCCACAGTGATAGAAGTAAGGCTAATGATTGCCTTTCTGAATGATTGTGATAGTGATTGAAAAGAAGCATGAAGGAAAGCTTCTTAGGAGTCTGTAAATGTTTTATTTCTTGCTGTGGTTGGTGTGGGTTTTGGCTACATTTGGTGTGTTCATGCTTTTAAAATTAATGGAGTTGTATGCTTATGAGTTATGCACTATTCTAAATGTGTGTTAAAATATTTGTCAAAATTACAAAGCACAGTGGATTGTTTTAAAGAAGAAATACAATTGAAAGAGAAGTAAAGAACTGGAAGAAATATGTGAATAAAAAAATTATACAACATGCAACATGAAAGACGAACAGTGTTAAAATGCAAAGAAAATGTATCAAATTGATGAAATACTGATAACTATTACAGATACTGAATGTGTAGTTTTTAATCTACCAACAAAGCAAACACCAAGCCTAGACAGCTTTATGTTATATCTGTCTTAAGAAACAGATTACAATATAAATCTTCCATAAAAAAATAAAGAGGGACATTATATACATAAATTGAAAGGATATATGACATTGGAATCAGTAGAAAGCAGTAGAGGAAATAAATGGACTATGTACTGTGATCATTGGGAGCCGAATTTATGAAGTAACAAAGTTAAGCAGAAAAGGCAAAACAATCTCAGAACTAAAACAAAATGTTGCTTCATGGTTTTCTCCAAATGTAAGTAGCCTCAGTGTTTTTTTCCCAGTTCTGTCTGTACTTATGTATTAAAGACAAATTTGTGACACTTCACTATAAATCCAATAGTTAGGGTGAGAAAAACATTATTTTTATTATTGAATTATTTCTGGACTCACTGTAGTTGTCATTGTTCAACCATTCTTTTCATCTCAGGTAAATATTTAATAAAGAATACTTCTGCAATTGGTTTAATTGTACTTGCTCCCAGCCTATTGAATCTGTAGTTCTGTATGTTTAAGATAGCTTTCCCATTGTCATAATCATTCTGCAGTTTCTTGTTTATCTTCTTTGTGACACAGCCCTCTTGTGACCACAGGTTAAGGTATCTTAGCTCTGGTAGAGTTACTTGGACTGGTAAAATTTGTGACTTACAGTAAAGACTAATATAAATTTTATAAGCAGCCTACATCCTTCAATACATTTAAATAATGAAATGATAAGTAATAGTTGAAGAAAAGATATTCTAATTGAAGACTAGTGTGACAAGACAAGATTATATTTGTGTTTAAACTCCATGGCCTCAATACCTGTAGAGAAGAAAACAAGAAAATTAACTTGCTTTCATCTGTGGGAGAAAAAAGTCAAGTCTTCCATTATTGTGTTAAATTTTTATTTGAAATATTATAATTTAGCTGTTTAATTATTATGTGTTGCTTGCAAAACAGTTTAAAACCCTAGAACTGCCTCTCAGTTATTGCCCATTGAATTTTAATTAAATTAGGTTATATTTCAGTTCATGTAACCTAGTTACATGATGAGCCAATATCAAGTACAATATTAAAGAAGCTCGTCACACTATCCTGATGGTCTTTGCTAGCTCCTGTTGGATGGAAGAACTAATGCAGATCTTCATAGGCTATGCTTATGTATACACATCAGGTAAGGCTATATCCTGATCAGTACAACCTTACAGAAAACACAGAGGAACTGCTCTTTGTAAGCCTAGCAGCTAAGCAAACAATCATTCTACTTCATAAAAAGGATGTGACATAATTGATCACAACTACCCTGAAGTTTATGGAGCCAATGTGTTTGCATAAGGGCAATCATCTGAGCTCTGTTATAAATGAAACATCTGCTGGGCTCTGGAGAACCCACAAGCAAATAGCGAGACACAGGCATGCAAATTTAGGAATTACAGCAGGTACTTCCCTTCCTAGTACAAAAACGGCAGAGCTAAATTCATTTGTCTCAGCCAATGGGCCAATAAATTTCTAAATCCTTTCAAGTTTGCAGTGCTGCTTTTTTTTAAAAAAATATTTTTCTTTTTAATGTTTTTGGGTACATAGCAGGATATATTTATGGGGTATGTGTGATATTTTGATACAGGCATGCAATGTGTAATAATCACATCATGTAAAATGGGGTATTGGTCCCCTCAAGCATTTGTCCTTTGTGTTACAAACCATCGAATTATACTTTTAGTTATTTAAAATGTACAGGTAAAGGCCTGAACATGGTGGCTCACGCCTATAATCCCAGCATATTGGGAGGCTGAGGCAGGCAGATGACTTGAGGTTTGGAATTAAAGACCAGCCTGGACAACATAGTGAAATCCCATCTCTACTAAAAATAAAAAATAAAAAAAACCTATTTTGTGTGATGGAGCACACCTGTAGTCCCAGCTACTTGGAGGCTGAAGCAGGAGAATCACTTGAACCTGGGAGGCAAAGGTTGCAGTGAGCTGAGATTGCGTTATGCTACTCCAGCCTGGGTGACAGAGACTGCCTCAAAACAGCAACAACAAAATAAAAAATTAAATGTAGAGTTATTATTGACTGTAGTCACTCCATTGTGCTATCAAATTCTAGATCTTATTCATTATTTCTAACTATTTGTTTTTTTAGCTATTAACAATTCCCATACTCCACCAACTACCCTACCTTTCCCAACCTCTGGTAACCATCCTTCTACTCTCTATCCCAACATGTTCAATTCTTTTAATTTTTTTAACTTTTATTTTCAGTTAGGAGTACAACTGCAGGTTTGTTACATAGGTAAACTGTGTCATGGAGGTTTGTTGTACAGATTATTTCACAGGGTTATAGTAAACAAAACAGCATGGTACTAGTAGAAAAAGAGACACATAGACCAATGGAACAGAATAGAGAACCTAGGGATAAGACCACAAACCTACAACTATCTAATCTTAGATAAAACTGACAAAATTGTTTTAATTTTTACCTCCAACAAGTAAGTGAGAACATATAAAGTTTGTCTCTCTGTGCCTGGCTTATTTCACTTAACATAATGTTCCACCTATGTTGTTGCAAATGACAAAACCTCATTCTATTTATGGCTGCATAGTACTCCATTGTGTATAAGTACCAGGTTTTCTTTATGCATTTATCTGTTGATGGACGCTTAGGTTGCTTCCAAATCTTGGCTACTGTAAAAAGTTCTGCAACAAACAGGAGTACAGATATCTCTTCAGTATTCTAATTTCCTTTCTTTGGGGTATATTTTCAACAGTGGGATTGCTGGATCATATGGCATCTCTACTTTCAGTTTTTTGAAGAACCCCCAAACTGTTCTCCATAGTGGTTATACTAACTTACATTCTCACCAAGAGTGTATGAGAATTCCCTTTTCTCCACATTTTCACCAGTATTTGTTATTGCCCGATTTTTGGATAAAAGCCATTTTAACTGGGGTGAGATGATATCTCATTGTAGTGTGAATTTGTATATCTCTGATGATCAGTGATGTTAAACAGCTTTTCATATCCCTGCCTGCCATTTGTATGTTTTCTTTCGAGAAATGTCTATAAAGTCTTTGGCCCATTTTTTGATCAGATTGTTAGATTTTTCCTGAGCTCCTTATATATTCTGGTTATTAATCCCTTGTCAGATGGGTAGTTTGCAAATATTTTATCCCATTCTGTCGATTATCTTTTCACTTTGTTGATTGTTTGCTGTATAGAAGCTTTTTAACCTGATGTGATCTCATTTGTCCATTTTTGCTTTGGTTGCCTGTGCTTGTGGAGTATTACTCAAGAAATTTTTGCCCAGACCAGTGTCCTGGAGAGTTTCCCCAATGTTTCCTTATAGTGCTTTCATAGTTTGAGATATTATATTTAAGACTTTAATCCATTTTTATTTGATTTTTGTATAAGGAGAGAGATAGGGCTCAAGTTTCATTCTTCTGCATATGCATATCCAGTTTTCCTAGCACCATTTATTGAAGAGATTGTGTTTTCCACAATGTATGTTCTTGGCACCTTTGTCAAAAATGAGTTCACTGTAGGTGTGTGGATTTGTTTCTGGGTTCTCTATTCTGTTCCATTGCTCTGTGTGTATGTTTCTATGACAGTGCCATGCTATTTTGGTTACTATATCTCTGTAGTATAAAGTAATGCAATTTCTCCAGTTTTGTTCTTTTTGCTCAGGATAGCTTTGGCTATTCTGGGCCTTTTGTGATTCTATATAAATTTTAGAATTGTTCTTTTTCTTTCTGTGAAGAATATCATTGGTATTTTGATAGGGATTGCATTGAATCTGTAGATTACTTTGGGTAGTATAGATATTTTAACAATATTAATTCTTCCAATCCATGAACATAAAATATCTTTCCCTTTTTTGTGTCCTCTTAATTTCTTTCATCAGTGTTTTATAGTTTTTATTGTAGAGATTTTTCACTTCTTTGGTTAATTCTCAGGTATTTAATTTTATTCGTGGCTATGAAAAGTGGGATTACTTTTTAATTTCTTTTTCAGATTGTTCGCTATTGGTATACAGAAATGCTACTGATTTTTGTATGTTGATTTTGTATCCTACAACTTTATTGAATTTGTTTATCAGTTCTAATCGTTCTTTGGTGGAATCTAGGTTTTCCCAAATATAAGATCATATCGGTAAAAAGGCTAATTTGACTTTTTCATTTCCAATTTGGATGCCCTTTATTATTTTTATGTTGTCTGATTGCTCTAGCTAAGACTTCCAGTATTATCTTGAATAACAGGAGAGAGAGAAGGCATCTTTCTTGTGTTCCAGATGTAAGAGGGAAGGCTTTTAGTTTTATCCCATTCATTATGATACTAGCTATAGGTCTGTCATATATGGCTTTTATTATGTTGAGATATTTTCCTTTTATACTCAGGTTTTTTGAGACTTTTTAATTATGAAAGGATGTTGAACTTCATCAAATGCTTTTTCAACATTAATTGAAATGATCATATGGTTTTTCTCTCTCATTCCCTTGATATGATGTATCACATTGATTAATTTTTTTATGTTGAGTCATGCTTGCATCCCTGGGATAAATCCCATTTGCTCATGATGAATGTTTTTTAAAAATATTTTGTTGAATTCAATCTGCTAGTATTCTGTTGAGGATTTTTGTGTCAATGTTTATCAGAGATATTGGCCTGTAGTTTTCTTTTTTTTATGTGTCTTTTTCTGGTTTTGGTAGCGGGGTAATATTAGGCTTGTAGAATGAGTTTCAAAGTATTTCCCTTTCCTCTATTTTTAAGGACAGTTAGAGTAAGATTGGCATTAGTTCTTTTTAAAATATTTGGTGGAATTTAGCAGTGAAGTCATTAAATCCCAGGCCTTTCTTTACTGGGAGACTTTTTAGTATGGTTTTGATTTTATTACATATTATTTTTCTGTTCATGTTTTCTTTATGGTTCAGTCTTGTTGATTCTATGTGTTTGTGTGTGTTTATCCATTTCTTCTAGATTTTCCAATTTGTTGGCATATAGTTGCTTGCACTAATAATCCTCTGAATTCCTATGGTATCAGTTGTAATGTCTCGTTTTTCATTTCTGGTTTTATTTATTTAGGTCTTCTGTCTCTTTTGCTTAATTAGTCTTGCTAAATGTTTGTTAATTTTGTTTATCTTTTTTAAAAACCACGTTTTTGTTTATTGATCTTTTGTCTTTTTTTATTTCAAATTTATTTATGCTCTGATGTTTATTACTTCTTTTTTTCTAATAATTTTTGGTTTGGTTTGCTCTTGCTTTTCTAGTTCTTTAATATGTAACATTAGGTTATTTGAAGTTTTTCTTCTTTTTTATGTAACCATTTATAGCTATAAATTTTCTTCTTTGTACTGTTTTTGCTGTATCCCTTAGGTTTTGGTATATTGTGTTTCCTTTATTATTTGCTTAAGGAAATTTGTCAATTTATTTCTTAATTTCTTCATTGACCCACTTATTATTCAGGAGCATATTGTTTAATTTCCTAGTGTTTGTATAGTTTCCAAAATTATTCTTGTTATCGATTTCTAGTTTTATTCCACTGTGGTCACCAGGCTGGAGTACAGTGGCACAATCTCAGCTCACTGCAACCTCCGCCTCCCAGGTTCAAGCGATTCCCCTGCCTCAGCCTCCCAAGTAGATGGGATTACAGGCACGCCCAGCTAATTTTTTGTATTTTAGTAGAGACAGAGTTTCACCATGTTGGCCAAGATGGTCTTGATCTCCTGACCTCGTGATCCGCCCGCCTCAGCCTCCCAAAGTGCTGAGATTACAGGCGTGAGCCACCGGGCCCGGCCTGTGAATGTTTTAAGACTCATTTTTTTTACCTAACATACGGTCTATCCTTGGGAAAGATTTATGTGCTGAGGAAAAGAATGTGTATTCTACAACCATTGGATGAAATGTTCTGTAGTTCTGTAAATATCTATTAGGTCCATTTGGCCTTTAGTGCAGATTAAGTCCAATGTTTCATTTTTGATGTTTTTGTCTGAGAGATTTTTCCAATGCTGAAAGTCAGTGTTGAAGTCTCCAGCTATTATTGTATTGGAGTATTGTCTGTAGTTCTAATATATGCTTTATATATCTGAGTGCTCCAGTGTTAGGTGCATATACATTTAAAATAATTATATCCTCTTGCTGAGTTGACCCTTTTATCATTATATAGTGACCTTCTTTGTCTCTTCTTAAAGTTTTGTCTTGAAATCTATTTTGTCTGATAGTATAGCTACTCCTGTTCTTTTTTAGTTTCCGTTGGCATGGAGTATCTTTTTAAAATCCTATCTTGAATTTCTTTGAGTTTCTTCAAAAACAGCTATTTTGAATTCTCTCTCTTAGAGGTCATATATCTTTCTTTCTTCAGGATTGGTCTCTGGTGCCTATTTAGTCTATTTGGTAAGGTCATGTTTTCCTGGATGATGTTGATGCTTGTGGATGTTCTTTACTGTCTGGTAATTCGAGAGTTAAGTATTTGTTGTAGTTTTTACAGTCTGGGTTTATTTGTGCCTGTCCTTGAGACAGCTTTCCAGACATTCAAAGGGACTTGGGTCCCAAGCCCAGTAACACTGTGATTTTTGCAGACTCATAGAGGTACCATACCATAGAAGATAAGATCCAAGATCTTATCCAGGATCTTATCCAACATGTGGTCTTGGATAAGATCTGGAAGAATTTTCTGGATTACCAGGCAGAGACTCTTGTTCTTTTCCCTTACTCTCAAACATATAAAATCTCTCTCTGTGTGCCCCACCTAGAACTGGGGGTGTGGTAATGCAAGCTCCCCTGTGGCCACCACCGCTGGAACTGTGCGGGGTCAGACCTTAAGCCAGCATAGCACTGGGACTTGTTCAAGGCCCTTTCTTTCAGGGTGGCAAGTTCACCCAGGTCATAGGCATTCCAGAGGTGCTGTCTGGGAGCCAGAAATTAGAGTAAAAAAAACTTAGCAATTTACCTGATGTTGTATTCTACTGTGGCTAAGCTGGCACTCAAACCACAATATGAAGTCCTTCCTGCTCTTCTCTTCCCTTACTACAGGCAGTGGGGTCTCTCCCTGTGGCTACCACTACTACTGGTCCACGGAGGATTCTGCCAGGTCACACTGATGTTCACTAAAAGCCCAAGGGCTTTTCTATCAGCTTATGGTGATTTCTGCCAGGCCTGGGACTCATTCTTCAGGGCAGTGAGCTCCCCTCTGGCCCAGGGTAGATCTAGAAATGCTGTTTGAGCGCCTAGGGATGGAATGGCTGACTCTAAGAGCCTGCTTGTTGCTCTGTCCCACTGTGGCTCAGCTGGTACCTGGTTTTTGGTTCTTGTGATGGTGATTTTCTGTGTGCAGGTAGTTGTTAAAATTCGGTGTTCCAGCGAGTCCAGCGAGGGGGGGGGAGGGGGGGAGGGGGGGCGGGTAGGGGGTGAAGGTGACAAACAGCATAGGCTTCTATTACACAATCTTGCTCCATCCCTCACAGTGCTTCTTACATCCTTACTTTTTTTCTTCATTTTTCTGCCATCATCCTAGATTAGGCCTTCATCACCTTTTCTTTGAATTATTGGTTTGGAATATGAGAGACGGCCATGTTCCTGACATTTCTGCCTCTATTCTTGATTCTAAACTGCCTTCCACACAACTGCTGTATTATCTTATTGAAGTTCATGCTACACGTTCTGATCACTCTATATCTGTCCCCAAAAACTTTCCATGATTTCCTGATGACTCTTTTTATTCTTTCATGCTATATCTTCACATTCTAGTATAATCTCTCACTGTCCTATATTCTCCCCAAACTGGATTACTTACAGCTTGAATGTGCCTGAAACTTCCTTTTCTCTTTTGCAAATCAAAAAAAATACCCTACTCACCCTTCCAGACTCATTTCACATGATTTCTTTGTCTATTTCTTTCCCTGAAAGATTCCAAAGCCCAGCCTAGCTTATCTCTCCTACTGTGAAGCTGACCATATTGTATATTTATGTATATATCTATCTCTGCTTCTAAAAGTGAGCACCTTGAATTCACAAGCTGCCTCATTCATTGGAATCACCAGTACCTAACACATTTCCTAGCAAATAATATGTATTTAATAAATGTTTACTCAATTAATTTCCTGTATCTGAAAATACTTCCTATGCTGGGTGAACTTCCCACCCTAAGAATCTGTATGGGAAATAGAGTCTATTTTTATTTATTGAAGTTGAAATTGACTTTATTTCCCAGTTCATGCTGATACCACATTATGGCCTATGACTCAGATTCCACTAATCTGAGACTCACTCTGGACTTCAAAAGGAGAAAGAATTGGAAAGAACTTTCTCTGAGAGCCATGGGTTATATACAAGATCTGGTTTTGAGGATAGCAGTGGCAATTGTGCCTGCTGCAGCCATATATATTTTGCCATGCCAAATGTGCTGAGGCTGTTTGTAGTATGATTTGGGGTTGCCCCTTAGCCTGACCCTTCAGCCTTCCCAGAGATTCTCTGCCTGATCCATTTCTTTACACTTAAATTGTGCAAAATCAGTTTCTGTTCTTGCAACAAAAGAACCTTTACTGATACAGAAATCCTACTACTTCCTGCCCTGGCAGCTTTGCTCCAGTCCTCTGTGCTTGGACTCTGCCTATAAATTCTGGCCTATCCTTAAAAATCAATCCAAAAGGCCATTATCTTCATGTATTTATATCCATCTTGATTCTTACAATTGGATGTTTCTCTCTCTGTGTCTCCTCTCTTCCTCTCTCTCTCTCATTGGAACCCAAAACATTGGGTTTCTTTAATATGACATATAGTTTCATGCCCTTACCTTACATCTGTATTGAGGGTTAAGATTGGGTTTTACCTAATAGGGTGCTAATAAGTAATGAACAACTGTCTCTCTAGTGGAAAAAAAAAAAGTATGTCTATCTATACATGTAAAAAATAGCTATATATCTATAAATAGATACAGATATATAGAGAGATATGTGCTTATATGTACACACTTGTATATATATATAAGTTTATAAATTTTACTGATATATAGAATATAGGACAAATAAACAATAATAAAATATATAACCTTATTATGAATTTCATATTGCCTATTAATTCTCAAAAATATTTTGATTTTTGCCAAACTCTTGTATCCATAACCAAACTACACTTGAAATTGACAAACAAGTGTTATTTCTATTTTTTTCTTTTTGCTTTTTGTGAGAACACTCAAAGTTTAGTTTCTTAGCAATTTGCAAGGATACAACACATTACTATTAACTATAGTTACCATGTTGTACAATAGATTTCATAAATTTATTCTGCCTATTTTACTTAAATTTTGTATCCTTCGACCAACATCTCTAGAATCTCCACCTCCTATCCTCAAACCCTGGTGACCACTATTCTACTCTCTACTTTCATGAGTTCAACTTTTTTAGATTCTGCATGTAAGTGAGGTCATGGGGTATCTGTGTTTCTGTGCTTGACTTATTTCACTTAAAGTCCTTCAGATTCATCCATGTTGTCACAAATGACAGGATTTCCTTTTTTCTTAAGGCTGAATAGTGTTCCCCTGTGTATATATACCACATTTTATTTATCCATTTATTCAATGATGGACACAAGTTGATTCCATATCTTGGCTATTGTGAATAATGCTGCAATGAATGTAGGAGTGCACGTGTCTCTTTGACAAACTAATTTCATTTCCTTTGGGTTTATTTCCAGAAGTGGGATTGCTGGATCAGACCAAGTGTATTTCTGACATTTACTATTTTGTGTTAGTAAGCAAAATAAATGTGAAACAAGGTAGATGTACGTTAAAACTTATTTTTCAATGATATGAATGACTTCTTTACTGATTTGGGTAATAGTTTAGAAAAATATTTTCTCAATCTTTTGTACTATTTACAATATATCAGTTACAGATATGACATACTTTCAAGTTTAATCTGCATCATAACATTTTCTTCATTACTTTCTTAAATCTGGACAATCAAAAATCAATAAATCACACCCTAATTTGTTGTGTTTGCCTATTTCCATGGTGTAAACACTCCCACCCTGGCTGATTTTAAACTCCTGACAAAATGTCACTCAATACAACACTGGGAAGAGATGCATAGTAGCACGCTATGATTTCCGCTAGAGAGATTCAATAGCTATAAATAACCTCAAGAACACAGATAATAGTAAAATGTAGAACAATGATTAGGAAATGATTTTTAAATTTTTTAAAATATAACTTAATTATAAGTTTAAATAATTTAATTTTTTTTAGTGATTGTGGCTAACCAGCTCACAAAACATGAAAATTTAGCAGTTGACTCATAAGATTGTTTAAGTTAACTTTGACATACCAATGAATTATTGTTGTTTCAGACACTGTACAAGGTACCAAGGGGATGTAGAGGGAATACAGAGTGATGCCTGGTAAATTTTCACTGATTTAAATAGTTTGATGGTTTGGCACATACTAGAGCTCATCCTCTTTAGGCTCTGCCTAAAGACGACATTTTCAAAGACAACTACAAAGTCTGAATTTTCCTTAGGCCCTGTGACCTGAGGAGTGGGGCAGGTGCTCATATCATTAACTGCCTGGGAGATTACAGAGAGAGAAAAAAAGAAAGAGTTTTCCTCATTAGTTATCCAAAAACCAATACAACCACCAGGTTTTCTGCAAATAGAGTAATTTTCTGGCCTTGTATACTTGAATAACTCCTGATAGTTACATGTGCCTTAGATTTTCTTGGTACTGTTTATAAATTATCACTGAGAGTGCAAAATACCACAGGCCCCAGATATTTGAATTGGAAGAATTCAAAGGACCATATATAAGGGTTAACATTTTGCAATCAAGCAGATCTATGTTAAAATCTTATTTTACTCTTACAAGTTTTGTGCTCTTAGGTAAGTCATTTAACCTGAGTGAGTTTCCTCACTTACTAAATGAGAATGATACTATTGGCTATTGTAAGTAATCAATAAGAAAAAAGAGCACTGCAGTGTCCTCCTACCCCATTTCCACCCACACACACTCACTGAAACACTGCTTTCATTAAGGGAGAATATGTATTTCTAACTCCCAGTGATCCCTTCTCTTCCTCACTTCCCATAGCGCTTTATTGTCTGGATACCATATTTTTTCATTTAATTATATCCGGTTATACACTGCTAACTGTTTAATATTTGCATATCTTGTTTTACCACTTGTTTATCCTCCCCACCACTTCATATTACATGTCTAGCCCAAGCTAGATTGTAAGCTAATGAGGATTGGGACCTTAATATTTTTTATGGATTTTTCACCAGTTTTTAATGTCTAGTAAGTTTAGATATACAGGCATTAATAATTATCTGAAGCAGTTTGATTCCCTAATCATGGGATAGAAATAAAAATTTTCCTAAATAAATACTTAGGTTTCACAAGTTAGAGTGTGGACTCAGAGATTATCCAGCCTCATTCCCAAAGAAGCTGGATTTATTCACAGCTGGAGGTAATAAGTTCAGATAAGAGATCATCTTATTTGCTTCATTAACCAACAAGTTAGTGGTATAACAGAATATAATGGCCCCAGTTCCAGGTCTTTTTTCATGCGGCAACTAAACCACATCATCATAGAGGCAATGACCTGACAGAGATTTTCAAGAAAGCCAAATGAGTATTTTCTTCACCTTTCCCCTTTTCACCATAATCTTTCCTATGTTATCTAAAATAATATCAAGAAGAATTTAAAACAATAATCAGCACTTCATTGAAAGATGTGAATAAGAAACAGTGTTCTATAAAAGGAAAGGCTTTCTGGTGGTCCTTTGCATTAATTTTTAAAATTTAACCTCGATATGATAAGCTTGATAGTAAAAATAAAATGTATGTATAGTCCATTTGAAACAATAATCGATGGTTCCAATAGATTTTCAAAGGCAACTACAAAGTCTGAATAGTTCAAGCCGTGTTCCTGAGCATCTTCAGAAAGTTTAAAGTCACATTCTTTGTTATCAAAGTGTATGTACAAATTTGCAAGGCCAAATTTATCTATTTTTATCATCAAGCTTCATGACCTTTATTATTTTATCCATCAACCTTCATGACCTTGAATTTGGCAATACCTTCTAAGATATGACACCAAAACATGAGCAACAAAAGAAGAAATATAGATAAATTGCACATTTTCAAAATTAACTTTTTTCATCAAAGGACATCAGGTCAATGAAATGACACTGTTGTAAAAGTCATATTCTGAAGACATGCCTGCCTCTCTGTGGTATGTTTATAGGAGTGGAATTGCATGGGTTAGATGTATGTTTAATATTATAAGAATCTGGAAAATAGTTCATCAAAGTGGTTGTACCTTTCCACATTCCCACCAATAATGTTTGGAAGTTTTAATAGCTATGCATCCTTGTCAGCATTTGGTGTTGTCAGACTTTGATTTCAGCCTTCAAGTGGTGGTGGAATGATTTCACATTATAGTTTTGTGTTGCATTTATCTGATGATACGTGATGTTGAACATCTTTTCATGTGCTTAGTGGCCATTCTTTTGTTTTCTTTGGTTAAATGAGATATTTGCTCAAAAAAAAATTGAAATTTTTTATTGTGGTGAAAAAACATATATAAAACTTTGTTCTTTTTTTTTTTTATTATTATACTTTAGGTTTTAGGGTACATGTGCACAATGTGCAGGTTTGTTACATATGTATCCATGTGCCATGTTGATTTCCTGCACCCATTAGCTCGTCATTTAGCATTAGGTATATCTCCTAATGCTGTCCCCGCCCCCCCCACCCCCCCCCCCACAACAGTACCCGGAATGTGATGTTCTTATGTCTCAAGGTTGTTTCAAGATTTATATGAAGTTGAAATGCGCCCCAAATAACCACTGGGGCCCATTTCAACTCTATATAAATTTGAATTTGGCTTTTCCATTTCTGCAATAAGACTGTTGGAATTTTGGTGTAGAAATTGCATTGAATCTGTAGATAGCTTTAGGAAGCATTGACATCTTAATAATATTAAGTCTTCCTACTCATGAATACAGGATGTCTTTGTATTTATTCAGGGCTCTTTTAGGTTATTTGAACAATATTTTGTAGTTTTCAGTGTATAAGTCTTTTATCTCCTTGGTCAAATTTATTCCTAGCTATTTTATTTTTTCATATACTATTTCAATGGAATTGTTTTCTTCATTTTCTTTTTGGATTCTTTATTGCAGATGTACAGCAACACAACTAATGTTTGTGTAATGATCTTGTACCCTACAACTTTGTTGAATTCATTTATTAGCTTTAGTAGCTTTGTTGTGGATTCTTTGGGATTTCTTACATATAGGACCATGTCATGTGTAAACAGAGAGATAGTTTTACTCCCTTCTTTTCAATTTAAATGGCTTTTATTTCTTTTCTTTGTCTAATTGCTCTGGCTAGAACTTCCAGTACAATGTTGAACAGCATTGGTCAACATGGGTATCCTGGTCATGTTTCTAACTAGGGGCAAAGCTTTTAGTCTTTAACCAGTGAGTTTAATGTTAGCTGAGAGTTTTTTTTAATAAATTCCCTTTATTATCTTCAGAAAGTTTACTTATGTTCCTAGATTTCTGAGAGTCTTTTTAATGATAAGAGAGTGTTGGATATTGTCAAATGTCTTTAAGATTATCATGTGTTTTTCCCCTACTCTTTGTTCTATTAATGTAATGTGTTACGTCTATTTTCGTATGTTGAATGATCTTGAATTCCTGAGATAAATCCCATTTGGTCAAAGTGTATAATCCTTTTAATATGCTATTGAGTTCTGTTTGCTAGTATTTTGTTAAGAACTTTTACATCTATACTCATAAGGGTTATTCATCTGTAATTTTATTTTCTTGTGATGTCTTTATCTGGCTTTGATGTTAGAGTAATGCGGGCCTCATAAATTAGTTAGAAAGTGTTCCTGCCTCTTCGGTTTGTTAGAAGAGCTTAAGAAACACTTGTGTTAATTTTTTTTAAGTGTTTCATAGTAATTCATCAATGAAATCATCTGGTTCTGGACTTTGTTAGGAGGTTTTTGATGACCAATTTTATTTCTTTATTTGTTATAGCTCTATTGAGATTTTCCTTTTCTTTTTTAATCTGTTTAGGTGATTTGTGTATTTTTGGGAGTTTGTTCATTTCATCCAGGTTATCTAATTTATTGGTGTACAGTTGTTCATAGTGTTCTCTTTTAACTCTCTTCATTTCTCTAAGTCCCTACTTTCATTTCTGATTTTAGTTATTTGGGTCTTCTCTCATTTTAATTTGTCAGTCCAGCTAATAGTTTGTCAATTTTGTTGATCTTTTTGAGAATCAACTCTTGCTTTTACTGAATTGTCTCTACTATTTTTCGTTCTCTGCTCTAAATATTATTTCCTCCCTTCTGCTAGCCTTGGGTTTGCTTTGTTCTTCTTTTTTTAGTCTCTTAAGTTGTAAAGTTAAGTTGTTGATTTGAGATCTTTCTTCCTTTTTAATGTGTTGATAACTCTAAATTTCCATCTTAGCATTGCTTTTATATATATTCCATAAGTTTGGGTATGTTGTGTTATGTAGTATTTTCACTTTCACTTCTTTCAAAGTGTTGTTTTAACTTCCCTTGAGACTTCCTATCTGATTCACTTGTTATTTGGAAGTGTATTGTTTAACTTTCCTTTTGTTTTTTGAGATTGTCCAGCTATTTTTCTGTTGTTGATTTCTAGTTCAAGTCCATCGTGATCTGAGAAAATACTTTGTATAATTTCTATTATTTTAAATTTAAGTTGTGGTTTATAGCAGAGAATGTGGTCTGTCTTGTTTAATGATCTATGTGAGCTGGAAGTAAAAGTATATTCCTCTGTTTTGGGGAAGAGTATTCTATAAATACCAATTAGATCAAGTTGATTAATAGCACTGATCAGATGAACTGTATTTTTATTTTTTTAAATCAACATGATCTATCAATTACTAAATAGGGTTTTTGATAGTTCCAACTATGATGGTGGATTTGTCTTTTTCTCTTTTCAGTTCTATCAATTTTTGCCTCATGAACTTAGACACAATGCTGATGGGTGCATATATGTTTAAGATTATTTCTTCTTGGAGAATTGGCCTTTTATCTTTATGTAATCTCTTATTTGTGATAATTTTCCTTGTACTGAAGTCTGCTTTGCCTAAATTAGGGCCACTCTAGCTTTCTTTTGTTAGTGTCAGAGTGTTAGTTCATCTTTCCCCATCCCTTTAGTTTTAGCCTGTCTCTATAATTAAACTGGATTTCTTGTAGACAAAACACAGTTTTGTCATATTTTATCCATTTTGTCAATCTGTCTTTTCTTTTCTCTATTTAATTCATTTACATTAAAAGTGATTATTAATATAGTTGTATTAATATCTACCATTTTTGTAACTGTTTTCTGTTTGTTGTATTTATCTTTTTCCCCTCTCTGCCTTTTCTAGTTTTATTTGAACATTTTATATAATTTCATTTTGAGGACTAAACTCTGATTTTTTTTAGTATTTTACCACTTTATAAGCAATATAAAAACCTTACAACAAAGTAAAAAACAGTATCTTTCTCCACTTTATGTACTACAGTTGTCATATATATTACTTTTGTCTATATAAACCCTAAAACACATGAATATAGTTGTTATTTTAAACAGTCAATATTTGTATAATAAAATAAAATAGTCTTTTATGTGTTCTGACATATTTATCATTGTAAGTTCTTGTTATTTGTTTCTGAATCTCTGTCCTTCCATCTGAGGTAAAATATTGCTTTATTCCATTCTTCCTGTCTTCAGGGATTCTAGTTACATATTTGGCAGACTGTTAACAGAGTCACACGCTATTCCTTCGTTGGTTTTAAACATGCTTCTAGCTATTTGTGCTTCAGTTTGTATAATGTCTATTATACATTATGCAATGAACCTTTCTTCTTATGTATCTATTGTACTATTCACAATATCCAACACATTCTTAACTTCAGATATAGAATTTTTCACTTCCAAAATATTTATTATATTCTTCTCAGAGAACCAGTTTCTCCAATAAACTTATTAATAATGTATCTATTTTGTCCTTGTTTTCCTTTAACATATATAATAATAATTTTTAAATTATTGTCTATAATTCTAGTATGTTTTTCTTGTGTCTGTACCTATTGAGAGTTGTTTTTATGCTTGATTATGTACCATGTTTTTCTGCTTTTTTGTATGCTTCATAATTTTTTGATTGTGTGGAAAACATCATGTATAAAAAAACATAGATACTGAAGTTGGTAGCTTTTCCTCTGAGAGAGCATTGCCCTGTCCTTATAAGGCAGCTAGAGTGAAAGGCTAATCTTTTTGATCTAATAAAGAATGGAACTCGGTCAGAAATGAGTGGCAGCTTAACTTAGTTTTCATTCACCTGATTTCAAATGATCTTAAGTTAAGACCTACCCTCTGTGTATTCCAGTAGATCTGTAAGCATTAACATACTGTAGACTTCTTTCTCTGCCTACCCCATTCAGCCCCATGATCAATTCCTCTATGCTCAGACTCAGCACATGGCCCAGATGATGAAAGAAGCCACCAATCCCTGTTAACCAGAAAGGGCTTTTCCTATAACTGCATTTAGTTTCTTTATAGTATTTTCGTCCACAGCTCTCTGATGTCTTTAATTTTTTTTATTTTTAAAATTTATTTTTACTTTCTTAATGGATATGGTGGAAATGATGATTTGCTGTTGCCTTCTAGATTCTTTTTTAAAATTATTATTATACTTTAAGCTCTGGGATACATGTGCAGAATATGTAAGTTTGTTACATAGGTATATGTGTGCCATGGTGGTTTGTTGCATCCATCAACCTGTCATATACATTAGGTATTTCTCCTAATACTATTCCTCCCCTTGCCCCCGACCCCTCAACAGGCCCCAGTATGTGATGTTCCCCTCCCTGTCTCCATGTGTTCTCATTGTTCAACTCCCACTTGTGAGTGGGAACATGCAGTATTTGGTTTTCTGTTCCTGGTAAGTTTCCTGAAAATGGTGGTTTCTAGCTTCATCCATGTCCCTGCAAAGGACATGAACTCATCTTTTTTTATGGCTGCATAGTATTCCATGGTGTATATGTGCCACATTTTCTTTATCTAGTCTGTCACTGATAGGCATTTGTGTTGGTTCCAAGTCTTTGCTATTGTGAATAGTGCTGCAATAAACATACATGTGCATGTGTCTTTAAAGTAGAATTATTTATAATCCTTTCAGTATATACCCAGTAATGTGGTTGCTGGGTCAGATGGTATTTCTGGTTCTAGATCCTTGAGGAATTGCCACACTGTCTTCCACAATGGTTGAACTAATTTACACTCCCACCTACAGTGTAAAAGCATTCCTATTTCTCCACATCCTCTCCAGCATCTGTTGTTTCCTTACTTTTTAATGATTGCCATTCTAACTGGTATGAGATGGTATCTCATTTGCATTTCTCTAATGACTGGTGATGAGCTTTTTTTCATGTTTGCTGGCCACATAAATGTCTTCCTTTGGAAAGTGTCTCTTCATATCCTTTGCCCAGTTTTTGATGGTGTTGTTTTTTTTTTTTTTTTCTTGTAAATTTATTTAAGTTCCTTGTAGATTCTGGATATTAGCCCTTTGCCAGATGGATAGATTGCAAAAATTTTCCCCCATTCTGTAGGTTGCCTGTTCACTCTGATGATAGTTTATTTTGCTGTGCAGAAGCTCTTCAGTTTGATTAGATACCATTTGTCAATGTTGGCTTTTGTTGCCATTGCTTTTGGTGTTTTAGTCATGAAGTCTTTGCCAATGCCTATGTTTTGAAGGGTATTGCCTAGGCTTTCTTCTAGGGTTTTTATGGCTTTAGGTCTTATGTTTAAATCTTTAATCCATCTTGAGTTAATTTTTGTATAAGGTGTAAGGAAGGGGTCCAGTTTCAGTTTTCTGCATATGGCTAGCCAGTTTTCCCAACACCATTTATTAAATAGGAAATTCTTTACCCATTGCTTGTTTTCATCAGGTTTGTCCAAAATCAGATGGCTGTAGATGTGTGATGTAATTTCTGAGGCCTCTGTTCTGTTCCATTGGTCTATATATCTGTTTTGGTACCAGTACCATGCTGTTTTGGTTACTGTAGCCTTATAGTATAGTTTGAAGTCAGATAGCATGATGCTTACAGTTTTGTTCTTTTTGCTTTGGATTATCTTAGTTATATGGGCTCTTTTTTGGTTCTATATGAAATTTAAAGTAGTTTTTCCTAATTCTGTGAAGAAAGTCAGTGGTAGCTTGATGGGGATAGCATTGAATCTATAAATTATTTTGGGCGGTATGGCCATTTTCATGATATTGATTTTTCCTATCCATGAGCATGGAATGTTTTTCCATTTGCTTGTGTCCTTTCTTATTTCCTTGAGCAGTGGTTTATTGTTCTCCTTGAAGAGGTCCTTCACATCCCTTGTAAGTTGGATTCCTAGGTATTTTATTCTCTTTGAAGCAATGTGAATGGGAGTTCACTCGTGATTTGGCTCTCTCTTTGTCTATTATTGGTGTATAGGAATACTTGTTACTTTTACACATGGATTTTTTATTCTGAGACTTTGCTGAAGTTGCTTATCAGCTTAAGGAGTTTTTGGGCTGAGATGATGGGGTTTTCTAAATATACAATCATGTCATCTGCAAACAGAGACAATTTGACTTCCTCTCTTACTATTTGAATGCCTTTATTTCTTTCTCTTTCCTAATTGCCCTAGCCAGAACTTCCAATACTATGTTGAATAGGAATGGTGAGAGAGGGCATCCTTGTCTTGTGCCAGTTTTCAGAGGGAATGCTTCCAGCTTTTGCCCATTCAGTATGATATTGGCTGTGGGTTTGTGATAAATAGCTCTTATTATTTTGAGATACATTCCATCAATACCTAGTTTATTGAGGGTTTTTAGCGTGAAGAGATGTTGAAGAGATGTGGATTTTGTCATTGGTTCTGTTTACGTGGTGGATTATGTTTACTGATTTGCATATGTCGAACCAGCCTTGCATTCCAGGGATGAAGCCAACTTGATCGTGGTGGATAAGCTTTTTAATGTGCTGCTCAATTTGGTTTGCCAATATTTTATTGAGGATTTTCACATTGATGTTCATCAGGGATATTGGCTTGAAATTTTCCTTTGTTTGTTGTGTCTCTGCCAGGTTTTGGTATCAAGATGATGCTGGCCTCATAAAATGAGTTAGGGAGGAGTCCCTATTTTTCTATTGTTTGGAATAGTTTTAGAAGGAATGGTACCAGCTCCTCTTTGTACCTCTGGTAGAATTCGGCTGTGAATCTGTCTGTTCCTGGGCTTTTTTTTGGTTGGTAGCCTATTAATTACTGCCTCAATTTCAGAACTTGTTATTGGTCTATACAGGGATTCGGCTTCTTCCTAGTTTAATAGTGGGAGAGTATATGTGTCCAGGAATTTATCCATTTCTTCTAGATTTTCTAGTTTATTTGTGTAGAGGTGTTTATAGTATTCTCTGATGATAGTTTGTATTTCTGTGGGATCAGTGGTGACATCCCTTTTATCATTTTTTATTGTGTCTATTTGATTCTTCTCACTTTTCTTCTTTATTAGTTTGGCTAGTGGTCTATTTTGTTAATCTTTTCAAAAAACCAGCTCCTGGATTCATTGATTTTTTTGAAGGCTTTTTTGTGTCTCTGTCTCCTTTCCTTCAGCTCTGATCTTAGTTATTTCTTTTCTTCTGCTAGCTTTTGAATTTGTTTGCTCTTGCTTCTCTAGTTTTTTTTTTTTTCCTTTTGAGACAGAGTCTCACGGTGTTGCCTAGGCTGGAGTGCAGTGGTGCGATCTCGGCTCACTGCAACCTCCGCCTCCCGGGTTCAAGTGATTCTCCTGCCTCAGCCTCCTGAGTAGGTGAACTACAGTTGTGTGCCACCATGCCTGGCTAATTTTTGTATTTTTAGTAGAGACAGGGTTTCACCATGTTGGCCAGGATGTTTTTCTAGTCCTTTTAATTGTGATGTTAGGGTGTCAATTTTAGATCTTTCCCGCTTTCTCCTGTGGGCATTTAGTGCTATAAATTTCCCTCTAAACACTGCTTTAGCTGTGTCCCAGAGATTCTGATATGTGTATCTTTGTTCTCATTGGTTTCAAAGAACATCTTTATTTCTGCCTTCATTTCGTTATTTACTTACCCAGTAGTCATTCAGGAGCAGGTTGTTCAGTTTCCATGTAGTTGTGCGGTTTTGAGTGAATTTCTTAATCCTGAGTTCTAATTTGATTGCACTGTGGTCTGAGAGAGATTGTTTGTTAAGATTTCCATTCTTTTGCATTTGCTGAGGAGTGTTTTACTTCCAATTATGTGGTTAACTTTAGAGTAAGTGCTATGTGGTGCTGAGAGGAATATATATTCTGTTGATTTTGGGTGGAGAGTTCTGTAGATGTCTTTTAGGTATGCTTGGTCTGAGCTGAGTTCAAGTTCAGAATATTCTCATTAATTTTCTGTCTTGTTGATCTGTCTAATATTGACAGTGAGGTGTTAAAGTCTCCCACTATTATTGTGTGGGAGTCTAAGTCTCTTTGTAGGTCTCTAAGAACTTGCTTTATGAATCTGGGTGCTTCTGTATTGGGTGCATATATATTTAGGATAGTTAGCTCTTCTTGTTGCATTGATCCCTTTACCATCATGTAATGCCTTTCTTTGTCTTATTTGATCTTTGTTGGTTTAAAGTCTGTTTTATCAGAGACTAGGATTGCAACCTCTGCTTTTTTTTTCCTTTTCTTTCCATTTGCTTGGTAAATCTTCCTCCATCCCTTTATTTTGAGCCTATGTGTTTCTTTGCACACATAGACACAAAGGACTAAACTCTGATTTTTTTTTTTTTTTTATCTTGCCCAAACTTCTATCTAAGAGGTCTGGGGAGTTACATCCTACAAACCATAAATTTTCATCAGATGGGTTTTATTTAACCCAATGTATTGTGACTTACTTTCCGATACAACTCTGACATAACATTACATGACAAAGAAGAAAGTCAAAATATTTTACCCCAAAACATGTTTTTTTTTGCCGTGTTTTGAAATGGTCCTGCAAGCTGTTCTTTGTAGGGGAAAATGGGCATCTGTAAAGAATCTTTATTAACATAGCTAGATCTTTTTCTTCTAGGCCCTCCCAATCCTGAAG
This sequence comes from Hylobates moloch, assembly GCF_009828535.3. Classification (NCBI taxonomy): domain Eukaryota; kingdom Metazoa; phylum Chordata; class Mammalia; order Primates; family Hylobatidae; genus Hylobates; species Hylobates moloch. The sequence goes on along the minus strand of NW_026652286.1, from coordinate 82,057,849 downwards.
AGATTAAGTAAGAGTCTAGCACCCTTTAAAGGTCTGAATGGGAAATATTTGTCATCTATTATCTCTAAGGACGCCACTCTAAGACTTCAAAAGAACATTGGTCTCCACAATATTTTTCCGTCACCTGAACCTAAACGTTTCCTTTCTATAAAAATGTTAAAATATTATTTAGGAGAAATAAACCTGTCTTTGACTGTTGAGCCACTTTTTGTGTTTCTTTTATCTTTTTTTAACACTTAAAACTACCTCTTTTCTTGCTTGCATGCCTTCTGAAGGAAATGGCTGTAATTGTTATCCTTTTGTCTCTGTAGATAAGTTCTTCGCACTGTGGCATTTTTTTTCAATATTTTCTTTATGTCTTTGATGTTATGTAGCTTGAATATTCCTACATGTAATTTTTTTTTTGGTTTGGTTTGGTTTGGTGTGGTTTGGGGGTTGTTTTGTTCTGTTATGTTTATGGTATTTCTTCTTGCTATTCTCTGAGCTTCCTGGATCTGAAATTATCTGTCATTAATTTTGAAAAGTTCTTGGCTGTTATTACTTCTGATATTTCTTCTGCACTTTCTCCTTCAGGATTTTGATTATGTGTATGTTATATCTTTTGAAATTTTCCCACAATTTTAGGATGTCCTTTTTTCTTTTTTTCTTGTTGCATTGTAGTTTGAGAACTTTCTATTTATTTACTTTCAAACTTAATTTTCCTTCTGTGGTATTGAGTCTACTAATGAGCTGATCAAACATATTCATTATTTCTGATGAAGTCATTTTTATTTCTAGCATTTCTTTTTCAATCTTTCTTAGAGTTTCTGTCTCTCTGCTTGCATTACCCCTCTGTTCTTGGATGATGTCTACTTTTTTCATTAGAAACCTTATATTAGTTGTGGTTATTTAATATTCTCTGTCTGATAAGCTCAACAATTGTGTCATATTCAATTTTGATTTCCACGTTCGTATTGTCTTTTAAGATTTTTTTTTTTGCTTTTGACATTCTTCATAATGTATTGTTGAAGGCCAGACATGTTGCACTAAAAAATAGGAACGGGGTAAGCAGGACTTGTGCATGAAGATGTATGCTAATCTAGCTAGAAGTTGGGCTATGTTCAGTGTTTGGTTGTGAAGAACATCTAGGTGGTTTCTAGCTTTGGGATATTGTGAATACAACTGCTATGAACATTTATTTGCCAGTTTTTCTGTGAATATAAGTTTTCATTCTTCTGAATAAATGCCTAAGAGTGCAACTTCTGGGTCATATGATAACTGCATGTTCAGTTTTATTGAAAAATTATCCAGAGTGGCTGTACAATTTTACATTCCTACAAGCAATGTAAGTGATCCAGTTTATCTTCATCTATTTTTAAGCACTTTCTTATATTCTGATATCACCAGATGTTTTTGGTTCATTTTGTATTTCCCCTGTCCCAGTTCTACAGTGAACTTATCCAAGGAGCCCTGGTTCTCTTTGTTGAAGAATGATGTTTCTCAGTTTCGGGGCTATGAGTGTTCTGGTTGCTCCTAGACCTTTTCAACAGATAGAGATATGAAATATGTGCAAATATCCTAAGCTATGTACACACACATACACACATACACACATATATGTGTATACATAGTGTTACATACATTTTCATATATATCCCTCTGTATATATATATTTTTAAACCATAAATAGTATATACTGATACCTTTTATTGCAATTCAATAACACGTGTTCTAATTTAGCTTTTCCTGCTCCTTATTTAAAATTATTTCACCATCAGTGAGAAACCTTGCTCTCTTTACGTACAGTATTTTCACATATTTATTCAATCCTAGTACATGTATAAAGTAATTAGAGAATTGGCAACCCATATCACTGTGATAAAAGACTCACAACTAATCTACAGTATTTCAGTGTAGTTCTTTTTGTCTTTAGCCTATAGTATGCAGGCAAAGACTGTTTTCCAAAAATTATTCAAGTTAGTTCTTTTTTTTCCTTTTCCCCTTCAATGTGGTTGTGTTATTCATTTGTAATACAACACTACAAATACTGAATTTGTAAGATTTTTGGGTCAATTAGTTATCATTTGGATTTCATTTTTTGCTCCCCATATAGCCTGGATAAATTTAACTATTTATTTTCTGGGGCATACAAGATGTTATTGTAATTCTAGGAGCCAAAATTATGCAAAAAGTTATACTTTGAGAATTATTACTCCATCCTCATCCCTACTAGTCTGTTTCCATTTCTCATTCATTTTCACCCCTTACCCGTCTTAATTCCATATATATCTAATATCTTTAGCATCTAATATATCCTTCCTATATTTCTTCTGCACAAATGACTGGATGCATGTGTATTCTATTATATACTCTTCTTTCTTCCTTGAAAGATAGTATAATATGGATACTCTTACATTTTGTTTTTCTCACTCAATTTTATATCCTAGAAGTCATTTCAAATCTGTTCATAGAGAGCTACCTTTTTCTTTTTGACAACTGCCTAGTGATTACCTGTGTCGATGTACTATTTATTCAACCTCTCTCCTATGCACTAACATTTAGGTTGTTTCCAATATTTTACTATTACAAACAATGCTGCAATGAATAAGCCTGTGCATATATATGTTTGTATTGTTTGAGGTGTATCTTCAGGTTATACTTCTAGAAGTGAGACTTATGGTTCAGAGGTAAGTTTGCGCATGTAGTTTTAGTAGGTATTGTCAAATTTTCCTTTAGAAAAGTTGAACCAATTTGCATTTCCACCAACAATGTATGAGTGCCTGTTTCTTCACAGCACTGCCAGCAGAATGTATCAGCATACCTTTTAATTTTGCCAGTCTAACCAAGAAATTAATAGTATCTGGGTGTTTTAATTTGTATTTTCTAATTACAAGTGGGTTTCAAAGCCATTTTATATCTTTGTTGATAAATTATCTTTTCATGTCATCTTTTTTTTTATTAGTTTTTTAGTCTTTGGTCCCTATATTTTTAAGAGTTCTATGTTTATTAGGGATGTCAATCCTTTGTTTGATGCATATAGTGTAAATATTTTCCCCTAGTTTTTTGGTTGTCTTTTGAAATGTTATATTTTTTTTAAAAACCATGCAGTACTCTCTGCAGTTGAACTCACCAATCTTTTCTATTATTGGCTTAAGATTTTGAGTCAAATTTAGATAATCTTTTCCTACACCAAGGTTAAGCAATAATTCATCTCTACTTTTTTTATAGGACTTGTAGTCTTGTCCTGTATGAGATATAATTTTGCCTATTTTTTTTTTTTTGCAAATTGCTACTAGTTGTCTCAGAGTCATTTATTTAAAAGTCTTTACTACCAGGGATTTGAACCATCTTCATAATTTTTTTTCCAGTGACAGAATTTATCTTGACAGTATAATTTATTCTCAGCACTTTAGAGATGTTATTTCATTGTTTTGTGGCCATTGTTTCTGATGAAAAGTAATTTTTAATTCATGTTATTTTTCCTGTGTTTATAGTGTGTTTTATTTTCTCTGGTTATTTAAAAGTTTGTTTTTCCCCCTTGTTTTAGTGATGTGAATGTGATGGGCCTCTGTGTAGATTTCTTTAAATTTGTCCTCCTGGGGATCGCTGCATTTGCATCTTTGATTTGATATCTATATTAGAAAGTTTGGGTCATTATTTTTTCAAATATTTTCCTGTATCCCCTTTCAGGAACCCCAAGTACATGCAGATCTGACTTTTAAAATATTATTCCACAAAATCGGGCACTCTCTTTTATTTTTTAACTCTTTTTTGCTCTATTTGTGTTTCATTTTAGGTATTTTCTTTGATCAATTTGAAGTTCACTAATTGTTTCCTTTGTATCTAGCCTGGTCTTAGGCCCATCTGATTCACTTTTCACTTATGTTACTTTATTTTTTATTTCTATCATTTTCATTTGATTTTTTTATAGTTTCCATGTCTCTGCCAGAATTTGTCATTGGTTAACACATTTTGTTCACCATTTTCATAAGATTCATTAGCATTAAAAACAATTATACTTTTTTTAAAACTTACTATACTTTAAGTTCTGGGATACGTGTGCAGAATGTGCAGGTTTGTTACATAGGTATACACATGCCATGGTGGTTTGCTGCATCCATCAACCTGTCATCTACATTAGGTATTTCTCCCAATGTTATCCCTCCCCTAGCCCCCGACCCCTCAACAGGCCCCAGTATGTGATGTTCCCCTCCCTGTCTTCATGTTTTCTTATTGTTCAGTTCCCACCTATGAGTGAGAACATGTGGTGTTTGGTTTTCTGTTCAAGTGTTAGTTTTCTGAAAATGATGGTTTCTAGCTTCATCTATGTCTTTGCAAAGGATATGAACTCATCCTTTTTTATGGCTGCATAGTATTCCATGGTGTATATATGCCACATTTTCTTTATCCAGTCTATCATTGATGGGCATTTGGGTTGGTTCCAAGTCTTTGCTATAGTAAACAGTGCCACAGTAAACATACGTGTGCATGTGTCTTTGTAGTAGAATGATTTATATTCCTTTGGGTATATACTCAGTAATGGGATTGCTGGGTCAAATGGTATTTCTGGTTCTAAATCCTTGAGGAATCGCCACATTGTCTTCCACCATGGTCGAACTAATTTACACTCCCACCAACAGTGTAAAAGCATTCCTATTTCTCCACATCCTCTCCAGCATCTGTTGTTTCCTTGTTTTTTAATATTCACCATTCTAACTGGCGTAAGATGGTATCTCATTGTGGTTTGGATTTGCATTTCTCTAATGACTAATGATGATGAGCTTTGTTACACATGTTTTTTGGCTGCATAAATGTCTTCTTTTGAAAAGTTTCTGTTTATTTACTTTGCCCACTTTTTGATTGGGTTTTTTTTTTTTTTCTTGTAAATTTGTTTAAGTTATTTGTAGATTCTGGATATTAGCCCTTTGTCAGATGGATAGATTGCAAAATTTTTCTCCCGTTCCGTAGGTTGCCTGTTCACTCTGATGATGGTTTCTTTTGCTGTGCAGGAGCTCTTTAGTTTAATTAGATTCCATTTGTCAATTTTGGCTTTTATTGCCATTGCTTTTGGTATTTTAGTCATGGTGTTTTAGTCATTTGCCCATGCCTATGTCCTGAATGGTAATGTCTAGGTTTTCTTCTAGGGTTTTTATGGTTTTAGGTTTTAGGTTTTACTTTTAAGTCTTTAATCCATCTTGAGTTAATTTTTGTATAAGGTGTAAGGAAGGGGTCCAGTTTCAGTTTTCTGCATATGGCTAGCCAGTTTTCCCAACACCATTTATTAAATAGGGAGTCCTTTCCCTGTTGCTTGTTTTTGTCAGGTTTGTCAAAGATCAGATGGTTGTAGATGTGTGACATTATTTCTGAGGACTCTGTTCTGTTCCATTGGTCTATATATCTGTTTTGGTACCAGTACCATGATGTTTTGGTTACTGTATTCTTGTAGTACAGTTTGAAGTCAAGCAGGGTGATGCCTCCAGCTTTATTCTTTTTGCTTAGGATTGTCTTGGCTATACGGGCTTTTCTTTTTTTTTTTTTTTTTTGGTTCCATGTGAAATTTAAAGTAGTTTTTTCTAATTCTGTGAATAAAGTCAATTCTAGCTTGATAGGGATAGCATTGAGTCTCTAAATTACTTTAGGCATTATGGCCATTTTTATGATATTAATTTTTCCTGTCCATGAGCATGGAATGTTTTCCCATTTATTTGTGTCCTCTCTTATTTCCTTGAGCAGTGGTTTATAGTTCTTCTTGAAGAGCTCCTTCACATCCCTTGTAAGTTGGATTCCTAGGTATTTTCTTCTCTTTGAAGCAATTGTGAATGGGAGTTCACTCATGATTTGGCTCTCTCTTTGTCTATTATTGGTGTATAGGAATGCTTGTAATTTTTGCACATTGATTTTTTATCCTGAGACTTTGCTGAAGTTGCTTATCAGATTAAGGAGTAAAAACAATTATAGTTATTTTATATTCTATTGGATAATGAAACTTCTGTACCAGCTCTGGTTCTGCTTTTAGTCATTGTTTTCTTTTTTTTCCATGGGTCATTTATTGATATGAGACTGATGACTTTCTGGAGTTCTCATTATGATTTACAGTTGAGCCACCAGCTTTGTTAACCATTGGAGATCACTTTTGCTGCATTATAGCTGTCAAGTTATCAAGTAACTAGAGAATTCTAATTGTTCTCTGGTACCTTGTGACTGGTAACTTTCTGTACCTTGTGAATCTCCCTCTTCCCTACTGGTCTGCTCCCAGTCTTCAGAGCACAGCCACCTTGCATTTGATACAGGTCTTTAAATGACTCAAAGGCAGTTCTCTCAGCTCTCTTGCCCTTTCCCCAGGCCTTTGGTAGCTAAATTCCTCAAGGGCCTCAGATGGATTTCTCTCATGTTGTATGCCCTTTCCTTTTTATTAAGAGTGGATAACTTGCATTTGAAGTAAATCCCCATGTGCTTTAGAGGGTGTCTCTTTCAGTTCTACTGTTCTATTTCCAGCCTGTAGTATACTACCCCAGAGACCTATGTGAATCCCTGAGAGACAGTTGGAAGGGGGGTGCAAGTTGACTCAGTGGCTGGGGCTCCTTAGAATTATAATCTTTCATGCCTGTCTACATGTTCTCTAGTTTCTTAAAGTTTCAGCTAATTTCTCATTTTAAAAAAATTAATGGCAGATTCTTCCTCATATTATTCCATCTGGGATGAGACTAGCCATGGATCTTCTATTTTATGAAAGACTTGTCATTTTCTAGAAGCTAGTTAATTTAGGTTTCGTTTTATATCGTATCTGCAGCTCTTTGATGAATTAAAAATAGAAACTTATTTTTAGCTTATTAAAATTGTTTTAGTTGTTAGAATGATTTTTCTACCAATAAAATCAATCTTAGAACCAAAGATATGCCTCCCAGGAGAGATCTATAACCATCCATCCCAGTATTCTATCTCAAATCTAAACATCAGATATCATATCATAGGAGGTAATGAGGGCTACCTTTGACATTAACTACAAATGCTATGAAATTCTCATTTCCTTGAAACTATTTTAGATATTTATTTACAGATCTTTTTTCTTGACATATTTATATGTAAGCTTTACAATAAGTCCTAACAACATCATCGATAGCTTCTTGGAAACTCCAACTTGAAGTGAAATAATGTAGAACAAAATCGACAAAATCAGTTTTTATCATAGGCTAATTGCTATAAACAAGAGTTAATTTCTAAGGCATATTTCTGGTTACAAAAACATCAAACTTCAAAGTAAGCATCAAAACACTTCTAATATTAAACATTGAAATAAAAAAGAGCTATGCATACATTTAAGAAAGATTAATAAAAGCAAATGAGATAATTATTTACCCAGTTATTCCAATTCAGGGTTGCAGGTGGCTAGAGCCTATCCTGGCAGCTCAGGGTACAGGTGGGGAACCAACCATGGACAGGACGTCATTCTACCACAGGATGCACTTACACACATACACCCACACTCACTCAGGCTGTGAGGCTGTGACAATTTACAGATGCCAATTAACCTAATGTACACATTTTTGAGATATGGGAAGAAACCAGAGTACCCAGGGAAAACCTACACAGACATGGGGAAAATGTGAAATCTCCATTAAAAAAATCAATTTTTTCTCATCGACATTACAACAAAACATTATTGAAGGACCTGTACTATCTCTGGGGGTTAGTATATATTGTATGCTCACTATGCAATGTATGAAGCATTATTTTTTGGAAAATAATTTGTAATCCCTATAACTAGTTTTAATCTTTCTGTACTTCTTTGTTCACAATCTCAGCCAACACTTACTACAGCATGTAATAATGTCTTCATACTCTCCCCACAGAATGTATTTTTAGCTCTGTACTTCTAAAGCCACAAAACTAATTAAAATATTATCTAAGTATTTGCATGTCATGAGGCTGCTCATATTTTCACAGATGGTTCCTCTCCATTGTCAGATGTCTATATTTGCTACTGGGCCATATAAATCCTGTGACAGCCTCCTCAGAGTATCATGCTGCTATGGGAATAAATGTTTGTTTGATTTCCTATTGTTTTAGGGATATCTATAGAACTGTGTGTGGGCCTCATTAGAACACTATTCTTCTGTGCCTTATGTTAGAGTCACTTGGATGTTTGGCTGTGTATGTTCCTCCCTACTAGGATGTCAGTACTTGGATATCAGGGACTGGTCTTTTTCAGTTTTGCATTCTGCATTCCCAAAACAGTCGGAGCTGCTACACAAAGCTTATACACTTTGTACAGCACACAAAGGTATCTGATGAAAATGGTAACTCAGGGTTGAAAGTGACTGCTAGCTCTACTAAGCAAGCTTTGTGCCTTGGTCCAGAGCTTGAATAAAGGTGTGAGTTTTTATTATTCTGCCAAATGACTTATCTCATAAATTATCCTTCTAGAGGTGGTGACTTTTTTAAAAAAATTCTCAAAAGCACGATAGTATTGAGTGCAGTGCCTTGCACGTAGTAAGTGCTCAATATATATGCACATTTTCTTCAGTTGAATTGAATCCCATGAAAAGCGTTAAGTTGTAACTCTGCCTTTTTGTTAGTGGTTCTAGGAGATCAAAAATGCTATCAGGAGTCCTTTAAATTTGACTTTCTAAGGAATTCTTTCCATATACATGAGCAACTCTGCTGTATTTCCATCCCAGCAGAGGATATTCTGCCCTCCAGACATGCTAGAAAGTTCTGGAAACATAATACACATGTCCCATAGAGAAAATTTTTATCGTTAATCCCATACACATTCCTGAGTTCAAGATCAGTTGCAAATCAACAAAGAAGACTTCCCCCTACTTATCCTTTCTCCAAAGTTCTGCAAAGTAGAAAACCAACATAAAAGAACACAAAAGGGTATTTCCTTTATTCTGGTACTTGCATACAATTGTGCCTCAAGAAAAGCCATGTCTGTAGCTAATCTTAATGGATATTGCAGTCATTCATGGAGTCTTAAATACATTTACTTACACAGTGGATCCATGTGAGATACTGACTCCATGCCAAGTTGCAATAAAGGAAGCATATTTGTTTGTTACCTACTATGCTTCATTTACTATACCAGGTGTGAGTATATAAAAAAGAATAAAACATAGATCCCACAGGAATACTATAATTGTGTCAGATTGGCAGTGGGAGAGATAGTGTAAAATTTCTTTGCGGGAAAAACTGTATGAAAATAAACTTCTCATTTCATTATCAGTATTCACAGACAGCTGACAAATTTGTCTCAGAACTCCATGAGAAAGAAGATCCTCCCCTTGTGAAGGTCAAATTTCTATCTGAGCTCTAGATTCACTTCATTTCTGACTCTTTGGGACCTCACTCCAGCAGTTATTTTCTCTCTCCCTCCTCTCTATAACCTCTCCCACTCTTCTTGATACATAGCTTCAAAAACATCCCTTCACTCAGCCCATATGTCTCCTTCAGACCATCATCATGCATCATATGGAGGGCTGTAGCAACCTTTTAGGTCATCTCCTTGCCTATGGGCATGATTTCCTATGCAGCCAATACTATACTGCTAACATCCAAATCTGACCATGTTACTCCCCTGCTCAAAACCTTAAAATTCTCCCTAGTACAAAAACTTAACTTTTTTGCATGTCAAGGTTCTTTATAATTTGACTCCACGTATCTCTCTAGCCCAGTTTCTACCATCTCTTTTTAACCTCCTCTCCTTGCCTATACCTTGCATGCTACGCTTTAACTTTTCTTTACCAATGCATGTCATCATATGTTGTCTCCAATCATTCATAAGAAATATCCTTCTTCTTCATTACCTATCCTTTATTTACCTTATAATATTCAACCAAGGTATCACTTTGTCTGCAATATCTTCCTTGATAACCAATTCCACCTTCATCCTGTACACTCTAGCATTTTACACACATTTTATTTTATTTTATTTTTAACTTTTAGGTTCAAGGTTACATGTGAAGGTTTGTTACATAGGTAAACTCGTGTTATGAGGGTTTGTTGTACAGATTATCTCCTCACCCAGGCATTAAGCTCAGTACCCAAAAGTTATCTTTGCTGCTTCTCTCCCTCATCCCACACTCCACACTCAAGTAGACCCCAGTGTCCGTTGTTTCCTTCTTTGTGTTCATAAGTTCTCATCATTTAGCTCCTACCTACAAGTGAGAACATGCAGTATTTGGTTTTCTGTTCTTGCATTAGTTTGCTAAGGATGATGGCCTCCAGCTCCATGTTCCTGCAAAAGACATGATCTTGTTCTTTTATATGGCTGCGTAGTATTCCATGGTGTATATGTACCACATTTTCTTTATCCAATCTGTCATTAATGAGTACTTGGATAGATTCCATGTCTTTGCTATTATAAAGAGTGCTGCAATGAACATTCAGTTGCATGTGTCTTTGTGGGGGAATAATTTACACATATTTTAATAATAATACCTAGGTCGCATGCAAATCATCTGTTTCAGCATCTGCCTTCCTCACAGGCCATAAACTCCTTGAACATAGAGACTGTCTTTTTATCTTTCTATCTCTAAGAATTTTCATAGAGCCTGGCACATAATAGACTCTCAATAGATTTTTGGTGAATACATAATTTAATTTTTTTCTACATTTTATCTGTATTTTATTCTATTCTTTAAAAAGCTTACTCTGTTGCATGGGCAATAAACAGTAGGGAAAGCAAGAGTGAAAGCCCTACTTAGTCATCTGAAAAATAAAAATGATCACCTATTTTACAATAAAATTGGTTAGCAATCACTTTTAAGTCCATTATTTAGGCAACCAACTGTGTATGGAGCATCAATCAGTTACTGCCATTGAAAAAACAGTTCCAAGTAACTTTGTGGATGTTACACACACACACACACACACAATTTGACAGTGTATTGAAAACCTATTTTGTCCCATGTTTTTTCTTCCTTCTACAAAAATTTATTAATGGTCCACAGTGAATAGGTGTTGTGCTAGGTGATGAGGATGGAGTGATGAAGGATGAACAGACTCAGTCTCTGCCATTGGGGAACTTTAGTGCTTCTAGAATGCCTTCAATCAATGCATTATGCCCTCACTTCTCTGGAAACTCAACAACACTTTCTTCTGTGGAATCATTGCCTGACTTCTAAAGAAAAGGTTAGGTTTTCCTGGGACTCAGTACCTCTACTTGTACCATCTATCATAGTGTCTTGTAATGATCAATTCATTTCTCTTCCCTTTGAGTATAAGCTAAAAAAAAAAAAAAAAGAAGAGGAAAAAATATTTTAAAATTTTTCCCAATGCTCCAACAGGGCCCAGTGAAAGCGGGCAATGAATAAGTATTTTTTAAGAAAATGAGCAAATTATCAGCTGGCATTAAGCCTGGCACTCACTGCAGTCAAATGCAAATATTTCACCATCAATAACCAAAGCCTATGGTGTAGTGTCCTGTTACTTTAAAGATAATTTCCAAAAAGATATGTTTTACCACAAAGAGAAATGCTATTTGAATTCTTCGAAGCTGCAGCTTTAACATGTAATTTTTTTATTTTTCTTCAGAATAAGAAGCAGATATAAGATTTCATTGCTCTCCTGCTGTTAACTTATTAGGTGGTCTTCAGGCTATTAAAGCCTGACATCTCATTACTGTCCTATTTATAACGATGCCATTGATTTATATATCATCTTAATGTGCCCTCTTCATGGTAACTTACTGTCTCTCAGGAAAGAGCTAAAAATAATGAGTGTTTGCTGAACATATAACAGAATTCATTTTCCATCGGAGGCCTATAGTGAGAAGGCAATAGGAGTAAGCCATTCATCCCAGAAATTTAAATGCTAAATACTTGGAGGGGAAAAAACCTTAAACTCCACAATAGAATCTTGACTTTTTTTTTGCATTTAGATAGGCTAGATAACAATGCTGGGCAGATTGTATACCCGTGTTCCATATAGAATTATTTGCAAGATTAAGAAAATATGAAGAGCTTGATGATATTATAGAAACACTGATTTCAAAATGTTAAATAAATTATATTTGAAGAATGTATTGTGTGCTTTTAGAGTATTGTCTGGCAATTGAATTTGGTTGCCTATGGCAAAGAACTCAGGGGATTAGAGAAACCCTAAACTATGGGATCTGGCTTGAAACTGAGCCTGGTTAGAAATATCTAAAATTTTTGTCTATTTAGCTGAACAGACCTGTAGAAGAACAAGGAGATTAACAATTGTGCTAGAAAGTGCAATTAATATTTCCGCTAATCTTAGTGGATTAAACACATGTATTTATCTTTGTTCTTCTCCCCAAATCTCATTAAAATTACTGTGAAGAATTTTTCAAAAATTAAAAATTCCAAATGTTAAAGCAAACAGGAAAAAATGACAGATGAGAAAGGACACCTTATCAGAGACCTGCCTGTCTACCCTGTATAAAGCGGCAGCCCAAATCTCCACTCCCTACCTTGATTACCCTGCTTATTTCTATCCTACTTAACATACCATAAACCATATCATATTTTAATGGCTTTATTTTCTGTCTCCCTCATTATAATTTAAGCTTCAGGTGCTCAGGAACTTTATTTCTGCTGGATTTAAACATCTAATATAATGTCTGATGTAGAGGAGGCATGTAATAAATATTTGTTGAACAAAATGTTAACACTTACTTGGAAAAAGGAAAGCAGATGGAATAAGAAAAGCTAATTTACCAGAATGAAGAAACTAAAACCTAAACTCGCCAAAAGAAATTTGATAAAATGCAAGTCAGTTCCTACTAAAGGACCCCAGAAACACATGGATTCTTCAGATGACAGAGATGTAGAATTGGGCAAAAAAGAAAAAATTTTAAGGTTGAAAATCTCAATAAGGAGAAATTAGAGAGCTATATCCTCTTTTCAGCCCCAATTATACCAATAATTACATTAACTGTTAATGGAGTAAAAGCTGTAACTAAAGGGAGGAGTCCACTAGATAAGATTAAAATAAACAAGATCCAGCTATGCACTTGTCTACAGGATATACATTTTGAACATGAAGGTATAGGTTGAAAATAAGAGGATAGAAAAACATGTATAATGCAAACCATAAGCATAAAAAGACTGGCATAGCTAGATTAATATTAGACAAAATAGATTTTGAGAGAGTATTACTAGAGATAAAGAAACATTTTATAATTTGAAAAGGCACATAAAACAATAATGTCTATATACCAAATAAAAGCCCTTTAAAATGCAAGAAGCAAAAGGTAAGCCTAAGACAGAAATAAGCAATTATTTTCTCTTTATCTTCAGTTTTCAGAAGTTTGACTTTGCCATTCTAACTGGTGTGAGATGGTATCTCATTGTGGTTTTGATTTGCATTTCTCTGATGGCCAGTGATGATGAGCATTTTTTCATGTGTTTTTTGGCTGCATAAATGTCTTCTTTTGAGAAGTGTCTGTTCATATCCTTCGCCCACTTTTTGATGGGGTTGTTTGTTTTTTTCTTGTAAATTTGTTTGAGTTCATTGTAGATTCTGGATATTAGCCCTTTGTCAGATCAGGGATCTAGAACTAGAAATACTATTTGACCCAGCCATCCCACTACTGGGTATATACCCAAAGGATTATAAATCATGCTGCTATAAAGAAACATGCACACATATGTTTATTGCGGCACTATTCACAGTAGCAAAGACTTGGAACCAACCCAAATGTCCAACAACGATAGACGGGATTAAGAAAATGTGGCACATATACACCATGGAATACTATGCAGCCATAAAAAATGATGCATTCATGTCCTTTGTAGGGACATGGATGAAACTGGAAACCATCATTCTCAGCAAACTATGGCAAGGACAAAAAACCAAACACCGCGTGTTCTCACTCATAGGTGGGAATTGAACAATGAGAACTCATGGACACAGGAAGGGGAACATCACACTCCGGGGACAGTTGTGGGGTGGGGGAAGGGGGGAAGGATAACATTAGGAGATATACCTAATGCTAAATGATGAGTTAATAGGTGCAGCACACCAATATGGCACATGTATACATATGTAACAAACCTGCACATTGTGCACATGTACCCTAAAACTTAAACTATAATAATAAAAATAAATAAATGCTCAATAAACATTCATCGAGCAACAACAACAAAAAAAAGGTTGACTTTGCATTGACTTCTTATGGTTCTTAGAGTTAACTGAGCTTCTTGTGTCTGTAAATTTATGATTCACCAAACAAGTTATTTTCTGCTCTTATATTTAAAACATTTTTCTTCCCCATTATCTCTTCCCTCTTCTTCTGAGACTCTAATTACATATATGTTTGTTTTTTCTGTATTATCCCATGGGGCCCTTGGCTTCGTTAAGTGCTTTTTGTTGTTCTGTTCTGTTTTGTTTTGCTTTTATAATCTTTTTTCCCTCTGTTTTTCAGATTGGATCTTTTGTATTGATCTATTTTCAAATTCACTGCCTCTTTCACCTATCACTTTTATGCAGATGTTAAGCCTATCTTGTAATTTTAAAATTTTGTATATTTCTCATCTTAGTTCAAGATTTTCTGTTTTGCCCTCTTCTATACTTTATAGTTTCTACGTACTTTTGAGCATGTTTTTCTTTACCTCATTGAGCATGACTATAACAGCTTCTTTAAAGTCCCTATCTGCTATTGTCAACATCTAAGTCACCTTGAGTATGTCCTCTGCTTATTGTGTTTTCTTTGGGGAATGAATCAACTTTTCTAGTCCCTCAAATGTCAAGTAATTTTGGATTATAACCTGGTCATTGTGACTGCTATGCTGTAAAGACCATGGGTTCTATTATATTTCTCTCAAAAGTGTTGCTATTTTTTGTTTTGGAATGCAATTAAATTGGTTAGACTCAAATAGAAAATTCTGTCTCAGGGTGGCAGTTCAAATCTCAGCTAAGTCTCTTTATCCTTAGTAGGGTGCTTTGAGTTTGCTCTGTGCGTGAGTGGTTCCAGGGTCAGTCTGTGATTTGAAAAGAGTTTGCACAAAGAATCGAAAGCTTCACCTCTCTCACATTCTCCTTTCCAGGACTCTTTTTCACTTTTTTTTTTTCTTTTTTTGAGACAGAGTCTCACTCTGTCACCCAGGCTGGAGTGCAGTGGCTCAATCACAGCTCACTGCCGCCTCAACCTCCCTGACTCAAGCAATCCTGTCACCTCAGCCTCCCGAGTAGCTGGAACTACAGGCATACACCACCACACTTGGCTAATTTTCTTAAACTGTTTGTAAAGACGAGGTCTCACTATATTGCCCAGGCTGGTCTCGAAATCCTAGACTTAAGTGATCCTCCTGCTTCAACCTCCTGAAGTGTTGGGATTACAGGTGTTAGCCATCACAGCTGACCTCTTCTCCTCTGAACTCTGTTGTCTGGTTCTTCATGCCACAAAATTTGTGGGCTTTCTATCAGAGTTTTGATGCTCAAGCACAGCTGGCTACAGTCTGCTCTCATGCTAAAAACTGTCAAAACAGAAAACTCACCTGTTACAGCGTTTTTTTGTCCTTACTCCAAAATTTGCCTGCTCTAGTTCAGTATCCTGAGCCTTCAGGGTAGCTGCTTTTGTCTTTTGTCCAGAATTTATAGCTGTAAACTAAAGTTCAGTCTGGTAAGGGTTGACTAAGCCATGCTGGAAACAAACTCTTCTTTCATCATTTCTTTAAAGTAAAATTATATTAAGTGCTGAGAGTAGGATATAGTAATGAAGGTTAAGGGAACAATAGGTCATAATAAAAGCAAGGTGGGGCCAGGTGTGGTGGCTCATGCTTGTAATCCCAGCACTTTGGGAGGCAGAGGCAGGTGGATCACTTGAGGTCAAGAGTTTGAGACTGGCCTGGACAACATGGTGAAACCCTGTCTTTACTGAAAAATACAAAAAAAAAAAAAAAAATAGCTGATCATGGTGGTGTTCACCTGTAGTCCCAGCTACTCGGAAGGCTGAGGCAGGAGAATCACTTGAACCTATGAGGTGCAGGATGCAGTGAGCCAAGATTGTGCCACTGCACTCCATCCTGGGTGACAGAGGGAAATTCCATCTTAAATAAATAAATAAATAAATGCAAGGTGTTGGTATTGGGTGTCTAAGAAAGGTAATAAGGGGATCAGAAAATACTGCAATGAGTAATCTCTAACTAGATGATCCTTTGAAATCTAGGAAGTATCTCGGAGATCTCTGAACAGGAAAGAAAACTCAGTACTAGAATCATCACAAACTTCAGTCTTTAGTGGAGCAATTGACAATGGTAAGACTGACAAGAGACGACCCATTTATTATGACCAAGATTGAGGTGCAAGGAAACAAGGCAGAAGCCCAGCCAGACCCTGAAGGAGGTCTGGATATAGTTTGTACATGTGCACATGTAGATAAAGGTGTACGTGTGCACATGTAGATATAAAGGCAGGTATGCATTGATACTGAGTCACAGTATGTTGATGAGAACTCCTATCTTGAATAAGGGTTGGAATCAAGAGCCCTGGATAAAGGAAAGTCTTCCAAAAGGCATCAGATAACCTTGGTTTTAGAAGCATAGAGGCTAGAGGCAGAGACTTGTTCCTTCCATTGTTATAAAACTGGTTCACAGAAATATTAAGTTTCCAATGGCTCCATTGCCTCGTCTCCTTAAGGAAGATACTCTTGTTTTATGCTTTTTGTATTCTTTATGGCAGTGTTTATCAAGCAGGATATGCGGTCACTTGGGCATCTTTTTAAAATGAGAGCCAGTGCCTCTGGAGTGGGGCCTAAAATCCTGCATGTCTAATTAGCTCCCAGGTGATACTAATGCTACTGTGGACCACACTCTGAATGGCAAGGTTTTATATAACCTCAATAATAGAAATAAACCCCTTTATTTGATCTACCTGTTTGCCTTCAAAATCAGATAATATCTTCCATGTTCTAACATGCCACCCTTCTAAGACTCCCAAAGAGCCCTGTGTAACAGAGCAGCAGCCTAATGATCTGATGTGTCCTAACTAGCCATATTCAGCCCCCCATTCAGCACAGTCTTCCTCCCTGCTCACCATCCTTGTGTTCTCCTCCTGTGCTTTCTCTTTCTAGCCCTATTTCCTAGAGTGTAATTCTTTCAATATAGGGATTAAATCCTTTCACCTAGGTCAAGGCCCTTTATACACCCAACGTGGTCAATAAATGTTTGAGCTACCAATAAATACAATAGGTTCAATAATCTTTATTCAAACAAAGGTGAACCAAGGACTTTGGGCAGCTGACCCCCTATCCCACCACACATGGTACATTTCAGTACCTTCGATATATTTTGGTACCTTCAATAAGCCAACACCCATAGCTTCTACCAGTGAGTGCAGTGTCCTGTGTATGTTTCAGCTATGATGGTACTGGGGGATTCTAGAAAAGCTCTGAAAGAAATAGTTAACCTTTGCATTAAAAGCAATAAACTATGTAAGTATTTTTGAAGTTAAATTATTGGTTTTAATGAATTTTGAAATCATCTTCACTGGTGTAGCAGAATAATGCTGTTTCTCTGGAAAGCTAGTCTTGGATAAAGTTGGATGGCTTTTTTTTCGCAATTTTTTCCCTATTTTTTTTAACACTTTAAGTTCTAGGGTACATGTGCACAATGTGCATGTTTCTTACATATGCATACATGTGCCATGTTGGTGTGCTGTACCCATTAATTCATCATTTACATTAGGTATTTCTCCTGTTATCCCTCCCCCAGCCCCTACCCCACAACCGGCCTTGGTGTGTGATGTTCCCCACCCTGTGTCCAAGTGTTCTCATTGTTCAATTCCCACCTATGAGTGAGAACATGTGGTGTTTGGTTTTCTGTCCTTGCACTAGTTTTCTCAGAATGATGGTTTCCAGCTTCATCCATGTCCCTACGGAGGACATGAACTCACCCTTTTTATGGCTGCATAGTATCCCATAGTGTATATGTGCCACATTTTCTTAATCCAGTCTATCATTGATGGACATTTCGGTTGGTTCCAAGTGTTTGCTATTGTGAATAGTGCCGCAATAAACATATGTGTGCCTGTGTCTTTATAGCAGCATGATTTATAATCCTTTGGGTATATATCCAGTAATGGGATAGCTAGGTCAAATGGTATTTCTAGTTCTAGATCCTTGAGGAATCGCTACACTGTCTTCCACAATGGTTGAACTAGTTTACACCCCCACCAACAGTGTAAAAGTGTTCCTATTTCTCCACATCCTCTCCAGCACCTGTTGTTTCCTGACTTTTTAATGATCGCCATTCCAACTTGTGTGAGATGGTATCTCACTGTGGTTTTGATTTGCATTTCTCTGATGGCCAGTGACAATGAGCATTTTTTCATGTGTCTGTTGGCTGCATAAATTTCTTCTTTTCAGAAGTGTCTGTTCATATCCTTTGCCCACTTTTGATGGGGTTGTTTGATTTTTTCTTGTAAATTTGTTTGAGTTCTTTGTAGATTGTGGATATTAGCCCTTTGTCAGTTGGGTAGATTGCAAAATTTTTCTCCCATTCTGTAGGTTGCCTGTTCACTCTGATGGTAATTTCTTCAGGGAGAAAAAACTTTAGGTAACTGGACCTCAGACAATCATCTTGTCGAATCTCTCCACTGGTCTTTCTTTAATGAGTCTATTGTAGAGCCTGAGAAAATACCTGCCTCTGTAACCCCAGAGGAATTATTGGGATGTCAGAGGTGGAGGAAAATGGGCCACTGTACAGCTAAGAAGAGATGCTTGGGCAAAGGTAGAGCCACTGCTCTGGCTTTCACAGGTATTATTATAGGTAATTATTTTGGGCTATACCACACATCAACCAAAATCATAAGACTAGAGACAGTCAAAGCTATACTAACAGTTACAAGAACAGTAATGTAAATAATTTACCATGGGACAATGTTTTATAAGGCAATTTAGTATGTTTTCTTAGTTGATCATACAATGACCCTGTGAGGGGCCCAAGGCAGGCAGTGTGAACCAATTTTATTAAAAAAGATAACTGAGAGCCAATAGAAAAATGATTCACTCAGGCTCACACAGCTGCTAAGTGATGAACCAGAACTCACACTAAAGCTTCCTAATTTGATATCCAGTGTTCTCCAACTACCCCATTTTCTCACCAACTCTGTTAGCCATAAGTAAACAGAGTGTAGCCATGGGTATAGAGGGGATTACTAGAAAATGGCCTTTTAGAAAGATAATTAGGTGTGTTCAAGCAAGATTTTAGTTCCTGAACCCAAAATATGTTGCTGTGCAATACAAGCAGTCTGTCTAAAACAGGCTGGTGGGTTTCACATAAACCCATCAGACAGTGGAATTTCCTTCTCACCTTAAGACTTTTCTTGATGAGAAATGCTGACCAAATGAGATCTGAGAGCAAGTTCAGAATCCTCAAAATTAGTAGGAAGTTATAGGAGATACCAAAGGAAGAGATATCTATACAAATATGCCTTGATAATAGCCTATGACCACTGTGTCCAACAAGAAGTCACACTCTTGGGAGCTGGTGAGGGAAGAAACAGCCTACTGGTTTTACCAATTGATCAAGAAGCAGAATAAACATTGGTAGAGTTTTGTTCTAACTATCAAAGCACAAATGACTAGAATTTTGCTATTAACCATATGCTATACATCTTATGGAAATAGAGGAGTGCTATGAAAGTCCCACTTAGATTCTCTTTACCAAGCAAGGCGTCCTTCCCTCAGCTGCAGGGAGTGTTACCTGCTAAGAGGTCACAGCTGGACCCTTCTGCTGATACTCATCCTCAGCAAAAGGAAGCCACCTACCCTGGAAATACCTGGAAGGGTGTACCTTCCCCCTGGAGGTGTGCCACACATACAGATGGATTAATATGAGACACAAAGGGGCTGCCCTTTGCCTCAAGGTGGAATAACTCTGTAAAGCCATTCATACTCCAGAGCTCCCTGGGATTAGGGATTAGGCTTGTTCTAGGCACAGCTGAATGGACATCTTTTATTAGCTTCTGTCTCTGAGGTTTCACCTGAGCACTGTCCTGCAATAAATCACTTGTATAACAATGCCATGTCAGGCTCTGCTTGCAGGGAACCACACCTAAAATAAGGAGTGATGCATTAATCCAAAGGGATTCTATTTTGCTCCCCCGACCCAAGATTCATTTACTAGGTAACAGGAAATCTTTTATTTTGTGTGTTCATGCTGAAGGACATTTCTCTTTTTAAAAGTAGGGTATAGTAATGACCTATTTTATGCCTTTGGGCATGTTATGGTATATTATACCTTACGGAATAATGATTTCTAATATGTAGTGAATATGTACGATTTGCTAGGCTCTATAATAAGGGCTTTAGTATTACAGCATTTAAGTTTTATAATAATTCTCTGAAATAGGTTCTATTATTATCATTCCTATTTTGTAGATAAAGAAACTGTGACCCAGAAAGGTTAGTTATTCTGCCCTGAGATCGCACAGGTGGCAAAAGTCAGAACCAAAATTTGAACCCAGTTCTACATGACTACAGAGCCCAAGCTCTTAACCATGATATTGTATTTTCTCTCCATACGAAGCCAGTTTTTTGCAAAATGATTGCCGAAATGACCAGGTAATTTGGGAATGTTCCTCACAAACTGCCTACTTAACATATTCACTTGCATAAATAATGAAATTCCACATCAATTTAGTTAATTGTAACATCTCAAGATCCTCCCGCCTAGAGGATCCTGGGCGAAGATGAGGTCTGACTGGGGCATTTCTCACAGGACTATGGTAGGACTTGAGGGCTGCATATCTCTTACACTGGGTCTCAGTGTGCACATATAAAGTCATGCATTGGAGGAGGCTCATATCTAAAACTGGGATGGGGCTGGGCGCATTGGCTTATACCTATAATCCCAGCACTTTGGGAGGCCAAGGCGGGTGGATCACTTTGAGGTCAGGAGTTTGAGACCAGCCTGGCCAACATGGTGAAACTCTGTCTCTACTGAAAATAATAATAATAATAAAATTAGCTGGGCGTGGTGGTGCGTACCTGTAATCCAGCTACTCAGGAAGTGGAGGCAGGAGAATCACTTGAACCCAGGAGGCAGAAGTTGCAGTGAGGCGAGATTGTGCCACTGCACTCCTGCCTGGGTGACAGAGCAAGACTTTGTCTCAAAAAAATAAAAAATAAATAAAACTAGGATGGTATTATAGGTTGAGTACCCCAAGAAGCAGGATCTGAGATAAGGACTTAAGTAAAGTTTATCTGGAAGAAAATTCCAGGAAGTACCAGTAGGGGAGGGGAAACTGAGTCAAGGAGAATCTTGGGGAGACTGTATAAAACACATCTCAGAATTGGTTTATTCTAAGGGCAAAGAAGCTGGAGGTTTTACCCACCAATCTGTCATTGGTGATGGTTTCCTTGTGGGGATGTTAACTCCCTGGGACTTCTGCTTACTATGGGAGGAAGCTCAGCATGCTCCTGCAGTCTAAGAACTTGCTCAGACAGAGTTGCGGTGCTTTCAGTAAGAGGCATCCACACGTAAAGGAATACAAATGTCAAGGGGATATGGAGAGGAACTGACAGCATCGACCATAGGTAGCAAAACTAGAACTTTAGGTTCATGTATTCAAAGGTTAGAAGGGCAAGCAGGAGGGCCGGGCGCGGTGGCTCACGCTTGTAATCCCAGCACTTTGGGAGGCCGAGGCGGGCAGATCACGAAGTGAGGAGATCAAGACCACGGTGAAACCCCGTCTCTACTAAAAATACAAAAAAATTAGCCGGGCGTGGTGGCGGGCACCTGTAGTCCCAGCTACTCGGAGAGGCTGAGGCAGGAGAATGGCCTGAACCCGGGAGGCGGAGCTTGCGGTGAGCCGAGATCGCGCCACCGCACTCCAGCCTGGGCGACAGAGCGAGACGCCCTCTCAAAAAAAAAAAAAAAAAAAAAAAGGGCAAGCTGGAGCCATAGCGTGTGGCCAACAAGGAGTGTGTTGTGAACAGAAGAAAGGGCAAAGTGAGAAAGAGCAGAACAAGTCAGTGGAAGTTGGCCTGAAGCAATCTGAAGAACATTGCTGCTGAGAAATATGCACCCAGCTTGTATAGATGTATTGGACCCATTTAATGGGGACAGAAGTGGTAGACTATTAGGTTATCAAGTGATGATCCATACTTGGTAGCATATCTACCATTCCTAAGAACGTCTCTGCAAAATGGCAATAATATCTACCTACCTCCAGAGTGGGAGGCTAAATATCCTCAGACCATTTAGAAGAAAAGATTCTCATTTCTGCACAAAGGTATTCTTAACCGGAAACGCAAAAAATCTCACAGAATCAGACATGTGACAGTGTGTGTTCTGTGCATGCCAATTTAATCCTGGTTTCAAGTGCAAGAAAAATGGCTTGCATCCTGAAGCCCATTAGGGAACATTGCCCATATTGTTGGGGTTAGAATTGCTGCTGTTTTATTTCTGTATCACTCCTAAGCTAGGGTAGGTGAAACCCATTTTCTAAGAAGATTCCCTGCTTGAATGAGCCACTCTTGTAAAACTATGAAAGCAATGCTTCACTGAATATCCAGCTATATTAGGTTGGAGGCCCATTAGCCTTCCATGGATTTACTAATAGAAAAAGAAGCAATTAGAAATCAAGGAAGTGCTAAGATGCCTCGTGAGATATTGGAGGGTGTTTGGAGACCTCATTCTGCGAGAAAATGAATGAAAATATTAGTGTTGATCTTGTGCTAAAGCTTTAATGAGAAATCTCAGACTAAGCCAATGATATTCCTCCAAACCAGTTGTGGATAGTAAAACTCAGCCTACCATTTCTGAAACAAGTTATTTCAAAACCACAAGATAAGGAGAGCTGAAGCTCAGGCCCCCAAATGTATTATCGTTTGGAAGATAAACTGCATCCAACAGGGTCGATCAGGTTTGCTGCCTGGCTTTGATCTATTTACGCCCAGCTGCCTTGAACTTTATTAATGTCCTGAGGATGAACAAGTAACCTGGGCTACATTTTTGGATAACTAATATTGTAGTTTATGTAGTTACTTTAAGAGTAGGTCATCTCTGATGTCCTGTGGTTGCCTTTGAAGGGCTAAAGGAATTAACAAAATAGAGGGGATGGAGGGAAGGGGGAAGGTAGCCTAAAAGGGATGAGGAAGTGCATGAGTTTGGAATCAGACAAACCCAGTAGCAAACCATGCCTCTACATGCCTCTAGCTGTGTGACTTTAGGTAAGATTTTTACCCTTGCCTAACATAGATTTCCCCATCTATAGGAAAAGGAACTAGTAGAACCTGTCTCATAGGACCTCATGGAAAGGAAAGAAAATAAGGCATCCTAAGTGCCTAACACAGTGCCTGGGTGCCTAGCAAGTACACAGTAAGTTGTAGCTATCGTTGTTGATGGGGAGAAACATAATCTGTATTTCAGTTGCTGTATTAGATGCACTGCATACATTTTTTAACAAAAATAATTGTATCAAAGTGAGCTTCATCAAAGTTATTTCGTAAGTAGGTATTATCCCTATTTTAAGGGTGAGAAAGTCAGAGAATCTGAGCTAATTGCTCCAAGTCCCATGGCTGGTGAGGGATGGAGCAGGAATTAATACAGGCCTGACTGACTCCAAAGTCTAAGCACTTGGCATCGCAAATACTTCTTTCTGTGTCCTGGAGAGGTGCTCACACAAATGCTCAGCTCCACTGGGCATTTAACTGGCATGAAACATTGTTGAAGGATGTTCTTGTCGGAGTTGCCACAGCAGTGCCAAGTGTCCGTCAGTGAGTGCTTGTGTATGCTGCTGCCCTTCTTGCATGTTTCCCAGGGAGGGGAGGGAAATTTTCACACTGTCAGGGGAAGTTTGCACAGACCTAAATTTCTCAACGTGTCATCTGTGGCTTACAGTGGGCTACAAGAGTTTTCTTGATGGTCAGAGAAATGATCCAAAAATGCAAGTCCTTTTTTCAGTTCTTATGATACATCAATTTTTATGATGTGAGTTTTATAAATGACTGAATAAGCCACTGAGGCCTTTAACTTAAGGGTTGCTAAAAATTGGTGTGTGTAAATTGAGTTTAACACATTACCAGAATTCACCAACAATTCGGGCTTTAACACCTGGCAAAGCTATAGTGGCCGTATACATAGAAGGGGTGGTTAGAAACTCCACCATTTCAAGAAAGGGCTCTATCAGTATTGTTTAAATTTGTTATCAATAAACACCTAGGCAGTTCTTACTATGTAACAGGCCTTTTATAAGCATTTGGAAATGTTAACTTGTTTTCAGTCTTCATAACATTCCTATTTCACTATTTTCAAATCGGAAAATTGAGGCACAGAGAAGTTATTCAAGTCACCCAAAGTCACACAGCTAGTGAGGGACAAGCTAGGATTTGAAGACAGGTGGTCTGGCTTTGGAGTCCACACGCTTAGCCACTGAATTTCTTCTTGTTTTGTCACTGAAAGTTTCTTTATGTTTCTTTTGTTGTGAATTGTTTCGGTATTGTTACAAATTAACACATACCTGGGCTCAAAGTTTCTAATTACTAATATTTAACAACAAAAAAACACAACTACAACATAGATTGAGCATTTACTTTGTGCTAATCACAGTTATAAGCATATATTTATTCATTACCTTTTTACTCTCCTCTCTGTTTTACAGATTAGGAGACTGAGGAGTAGAGAGGCTAAGTAACTTGCCCCAAATCATTTTCACACAGCTAGTAAGTCATGGAAATGGGGGTTCAAACCCAGGTAGTGGTACTCTAGACCTAATGCTTTTAATCATATTCTACTGTAACTCAACAATGGGTCATCTGCACCTGGTGAGCTCATTCTCCATCAGAAAGTAAGGACAAGTAAGGTAAGTTAACTAGGAAGGATTTTGAACTCCTTGCTATAGGCCATGTTCAATGGTGGCAAGAGAGGTTGGTTAGAGTCAGCATTCACAAACGCAGCCAACCACAGAGAAAAATATAGCATTTTGGAGCAGGCATAGCTCTGGTGTTAGCAAAGAAACAAGGGAAGAGAAGACATAATGCAAGAATAGAATGTGTCTCCCAGAATAGAGATACATGAAGTGGCAGCTCAGTCCTGGGCTCCACGGCCAGAGCCCTTCCCATGTGGCCACAGACAAGTAGCTTACCTTCACTCCACCTGGTTTCTTCATCAGCAAAACATGGGTGAGGACAATCCCTACTCCACAAGAGTTTTGTGAAGAGTGAAAAAAATAATAATAATAAATGTAATGTTCCTAGCATCATTTTGGAAGCTTATGTTATTCAATGATAGTGAAATGTCTCTAATCATCTGATTTACATCATTTTCTAAATAATAAAGTTCAAATCTCTGATTCAAACACATGATAGCTATGGCCCTACCTCCTTAAGCCTTATTTGATTTTTCCCCTTTCCTTTATATTTGGCTTCTTAAAAAAGAATAATATTGACAGTACTCTGATAAAGTATATGACCTTCTTCGGTCCTGAAAAAGTAACTGATTATTTTACAGGCTACAGTGATATACCAACAGCTGTATTGGCAGCATTTTATTTAACTGCATGTGGGACTGCAATGTATTGTCTCTGGGCCACAGCTCCATTTTTATGCAATTGGTGGGTGGCTGTGGATTTTGGGTTTGTTTCAGGAGCCATTACTTTGCCAATCCAATCTGCATAATTCCATTTACTTGTCTTTGGAAGGAGAGACCTTGCCAGATCTATTGACTCTTACAGGAAGATTTGAGGGACATGAGATTTTTTGTTGTTGTTTCCTTCATACCAACAAAAAGGAACAGACCTGAAAAAGTTAGGTCATTCCATTCAATTCCGTTGCTACATGGAAGCGCACAGACAAACAACATCTCTTTTCCACAATAACAAACAGTTAAAGAGCATTGCAATGGATGGCACTCCATAGAATCCTGAAATAAAGCTGTTTCCCATTCAAATCTAGAAAAAATATATAGAAATTTTCCCCAAGATCCTCATCCTTCCTCTTCAGGCATCCCTCTGGGACAGTGGTTTCAGTTTGCATTGGCATCACTTGGGAAATTTGATAAAGATACAAATTCCTGAGACCTGCCTCCAGAGATTCAGATTCACTAAGTATTGGATCAAGCCCAAGTAACCTATAGATTTAGTAGGTTTGACAATCTTCCTTCCCTTTTCTGTTCTCCTCTCAGATTCTCATATGAATGGGTCCCTGTACTATATCCCTAGAAGAAGTTCTCTTGACAGCTACATACATTGTTGTTGTGCTTTGTTTTTTGTTTTAAACGTGAGTTTTAAGGGGTGCTTAGACAGTTGCATGGAAATAATTTATTTGAAATTGATAAGAAAAAGTCACAGGGATGGTGTTTTCGTCTGGCAGCATGGAGAAGAGAGAGCAGAGGCTTTAGAGTTAGGCAAACTATAATTCAATCCACACTCAGTCACTTATTAGATGGATGACCTGGGAAATTACTTAATCTCCATGAGCTTCAGTTCTTTATCTATAAAATGGGAATAATAAACCCTGAAAGTTTACTCTGAATGTTAAGTGAGCTGTTTTAGCTGGATACAGAAAAGGTGTAAACAAGGGCACCTGCCTTGTGTCTGGATAAGAGAGTTCATAATATGTGCTAAAATGGCCCTTTTTAAAAATAATGCTGATGCTCTTCTTTTTTTTTTCCATATTCAGATAATTTATTTTTTTATATATATTTTTTATTATTATACTTTAGGTTTTAGGGTACATGTGCACAATGTGCAGGTTTGTTACGTATGTATCCATGTGCCATGTTGTTTTGCTGCACCCATTAACTCGTCATTTAACATTAGGTATATCTCCTAATGCTGTCCCTCCCCCCTCCCCCCACCCCACAACAGTCCCCGGAGTGTGATGTTCCCCTTCCTGTGTCCATGAGTTCTCATTGTTCAGTTCCCACCTATGAGTGAGAATATGCGGTGTTTGGTTTTTGTCCTTGCGATAGTTTACTGAGAATGGTGTTTTCCAGTTTCATCCATGTCCCTACAAAGGACATGAACTCATCATTTTTTATAGCTGCATAGTATTCCATGGTGTATATGTGCCACATTTTCTTAATCCAGTCTATCGTTGTTGGACATTTGGGTTGGTTCCAATTCTTTGCTATTGTGAATAGTGCCGCAATAAACATACACATGCATGTGTCTTTATAGCAGCATGATTTATAGTCCTTTGGGTATATACCCAGTAATGGGATGGTTGGGTCAAATGGTATTTCTAGTTCTAGATCCCTGAGGAATCGCCACACTGACTTCCACAATGGTTGAACTAGTTTACAGTCCCACCAACAGTGTAAAAGTGTTCCTATTTCTCCACATCCTCTCCAGCACCTGTTGTTTCCTGACTTTTGAACGATGGCCATTCTAACTGGTGTGAGATGGTATCTCACTGTGGTTTTGATTTGCATTTCTCTGATGGCCAGTGATGCTCTTCTTTTTTAATAAAGAACAAACGTCCATCATTCTCTGCTGTGTTGAAACAGGGCCTTGCTAGAACCCCTAACTTTAAAAAAAAAAAATCTTGTGCAGATGGCTTCCTGGAAAAATAGTGAAGGCTGAGCAGACTCCACTGAAGTTCCAACAGGTGGTGTGACCCAGAGGCAGTCTAATTCAGTGATGACTGATTGCTTTAGAATAGTTCCTGAGAAGCTTGGGCCTCCAAAGAGGCAAAAAGCCTACTGATTAGGGGCTGCAGGAATGAGCTTCTTTTCGTGGTCCACATAGCCAAGGTGGCCCTCAAACCCGAATGAAAGTGTGTAGAAATCAGTGTCAAACAGGCCCGCAAAGACCCTGTGGTCTTGCACAGTAGGGACCACGTTAATGTGAAGCCAGCAATATCCCTTCCTTTGGGCTGAGCTCAGCAGCTTCAGAGGGTTGGTTGATAAACTTTCCACACCAAGTCCCTCAGTGATAATATGAGCCATCAGCTCTTCTAAAGGCAACACTAGGCTGCCAAGTCACTCCATAAGGTCTGTTTGATGCTAGCTAGGTTTTCCATCAGGCAGACTGAGCATGAAAAATATAGCAAGTTATTTTAACAAGACATTAAAATAATTGCCACGGTTAAAATGAAAACATTATTAGTCATGTACCTCCTTATTGTTTAGTTTTTGTATTGTTTTTATATTAAATCACATGGCAGGGATAGATTGGGGAGCTACATTTTTTTCAGTAACTGAGAACTCTGTAGGTCTTAAACGTCCTGGATCTTGGCTGCTAAAGGCAGAGTTAAGCAGGTGACTACTCCCTTGATTGAATTGGAAGGGTACTCACATCAACCCTCCTGCAACCAAAGCTGTGCCCCAAAATATCTCCTCCTGCCTAAGGTGTTGGAGGCTTCTGTGAAAATGAGAATGTTATCTTTTTTTTAATAGTCGCAATTATTTATTAGTTACATATGCTTGTAATATTTTCTCCTGGGTTTGGATCATCTTTTTATTCTTTTTTTTAAATTTTATTATTATTATACTTTAAGTTTTAGGGTACATGTGCACAATGTACAGGTTTGTTACATATGTATACATGTGCCATGTTGGTGTGCTGCACCCATTAACTTGTCATTTGACATTAGGTATATCTCCTAATGCTATCCCTCCCCCCTCCCCCCACCCCACAACAGTCCCCGGAGTGTGATGTTCCCCTTCCTGTGTCCATGTGTTCTCATAGGTGGAAATTGAACAATGAGAATTTTATCTTAAATCATTGAGTCACTATTGTGGATTAATGCCAAATATCCATGCTCAATGTTGCAAAGAGTATGGTCCTGAGAAGATAATGTAGGTCACAGGTGCTATTATGACAGGGGCACCCTTTCATTTTGAATGTTCAGAGAGAGATAATGAACCTAAATATAAGAGGGCAGCCCTTCAAGTGGGAGTGGGTCACAGAGCAGTACACTGGGCAGTTTGGAGACTATATGAGTGCCCTGAGGTAGGTAGAAGGATTAAAAAGAGGAATGATGCATTGTGGCAATTCTACCAGAAGCTTGTTGTTTCCATACCCACTGAGAGACAGTGACATGCTTTCTAGTCAGAAAGAACAGAACCTGGACCTTTCCTTGCCTTAACTTCAAATTCTGCTGTCAGATGCGGATTTCTCTGTCTACAAGTAGAATCTTATGGCTCCCATTCTAGACATGAGAATAAAAGAAGATTGCATCATCAATGATCAGTTTGTGTTCGCTCAACGTGGGCTTATTTTTATTTCTAATTGCCGTTTTACCTTGGTTTCCTTGTATTATTTCATTCTGAAAGTCTTTTCTCCCTAACTGAGTCATAAACTCTTTGAGAGAAGGAACCCTGCCTTCTTTAGCATCTCCCTCAGTGCGGAAGACTTGAGCAAATGCCAGGTGACTGATTGATTACCTGATCCTTTTCCTTCAACACATGTCTGTTTGGCTTCAGTTCCTATGGCTGACTCACTGCTCCTGTACCAGCCATGAAAAGTATTAGGGCTTGGGTCCCAAAAGCAAGCTTTGTTGGGCTATTCGGCCAAACAGAGTGTAGAGAAGCGGGCTAGGAGAGAAATGCTGTATCTGCCAAACAATTCCTTGAAGATATAGATTATTGAACAATGCCAAAGATTCCAATGATGCCACTCTTATTGCTGTCCAGAAGTCAAGTGAAACTGATGACTTACAAATATACTGTTGCTCTTTGCCTTTCTTTTGCTGGTGTGATTCTGGCAAGACTCCTTTTACAGTAGTACCAGAGTACTTTATCAGGGATATGTCCATAGGATTACAATCCATTTATTCACTTGTTTATTCAGCATCTTTACTAAACAACTGCTATGTGCCAGGCACTTTTCTAGAGATTAGAATGTGACATTAGAGCACAAAGAGCATGAGTTTGCTACTAATAATCTACCAGAAAATTACTCCTTCCCTTCCCCAACCATTCCTCACAAAAGAAGCCAGAACATGGACTACCATACACTCATTGCCCACTATTGTTAGATATTTGCATGTTTTCTAATTTAAACCACACAATAAACCTTCATAAAACTGAAGCATGGAGAAGTTCAGAAACTTCTCCAAGGTCCCATACCTACCAAGTGTCAGAGCCAAGATTTGAACCCAGGCCATTTCTCCATGTTACTGGCTGTGTTGGCTTTTCAACATCTTCAACACCATGGGTTCTTTCTCAGCAGTATATTGATTCTTACTCCTGTCAATGGGGTCCTATCTGATCACTTTATTCCAAAAGAGTAAAGTGAGGTTTATACTAGATCCTGTGTAATGTCATGATTGTATGCAGGCATGCCTCAGAGTTACAACAAATGGCCTAGCAGCTAATGTCAGAACACACACTTCCAGACATATGGAGCACTCCTTCAACATGACAGACTATGAGTAGCAGTTATCAGGAACTACAAGATGGTGACAGTGCTGCTTCTTGAAGCTCACACAGCAAATTGCAGACTGCTCCAGAGAGCTAGGCTTCACCACTTTCTGAACGTGGTCTGGGGACAAACTCATCAAAGGCTGTGCCAGCAAAGCCCAGAAGCTTCCTTTGAACTCCCTTTCATTAACTTTGTCACCAAGTCATGACAGATAAGCAGCACCCAACTGGGGTTGCTCTGAGCCACAAAATAGAAAGCATAAATCTATTCTCTGCCCTTTCCTCCCCTTTTTGCTCTTTTCCCTCACACCATGCATCTATGAATCACCAACCCCATCAGTTCCGTAACCTAACATGCACTTTAATATGCCCTTATTTTTCATCCCTATCTCCACTGGTTCAAACCCTCATCATTTGTCACAGGATTATTGCAGCTGCTTCAATTCCTGTCTTAATCACCATTTATCTGTTCCATACAGTGATCCTCCCCCAGAGTAGTCTATAATAAACCCAAATCTATAACTCAGCTCTATATTCAAAATTTCTCACTAGTTCCTCACCAACAACAGAAAAGGCATATCTTTAAAAGCTGCCCTTGCAGAGCCCTTAATGATCTGGCTTACTTTTACTTTTCAGATTTCTCTTTTGACAATCCCAGTATGAACAGCATAACACTTGTTGTGTAAATATACAGAATACTCATACCTCTGTGTTTTTGTATGTGCTTTTTCCTCTGCCTCAAATGCTTTTTCTTATTTTGGTGAATTGCTGCTTATCCCTCAAAACCCAACTGAAATATGGGAAACCTTTTCCTAACCTTCCCAGATAGACTTAGTTGTTACTTTGTGCTTCGAAGTACTTTTTCACACATTTATTACCACACTTGAATCAAATTAAAATGTATTGGTTAATTACACTACAAACTACTCAAAGTACCAGCAGATTTCATCACTCCTCTCTACTTTGGGAGTATCCGTACCTGACACAGTGTTCCATAAGCGTAAGTATTTTTGCCTTATTTTTACCAAAATTCAGTTTGCTCATTTATAAAATTAGGAGCCTGGATGAAATTAGTTTTCAAAAATTCTTCTATACAAACAATTTTTATTCAATTAACCTTACATCTGCATGGCTTCTTTAAGTCTTTGCTCAAATATCAGAGGCCGTCTCTAACGACCCTATTTAAAATCCACACCCCCTCCTTCCCTGCTTTGTCTTCATAGCACTTTTCTCCCTGTAATGTACTCCAGAACTTAGGTATTTTGTTTATTGTCTCTCTTCACTAGAAGAAGCCCCCATGAGGCCAGGACATTTGCTTACATTGTTTACTGTTGCATTTCTGGGACAAAATGATGCCTGCCATATAGTTGGCTCACAATAAATATCTGTTGACTGAATAAACTCTCAGTATTAGAGATGAAGGGTTCAAAGGGATTATTTCTTCAACTAGATACATGTATCAGTCAATGACACCTAGTCAGTGGTCAAGCAAGGATTAGCTAATTAGTTATGAGAATGTGGTCAAACAGCAAGGACTGCAGGCTGATTGACAACTGTCAGTAATAGGACAGTTTCCCTGGGACAAAGAAATGAAACTACCTAAAAGTTTAAGAACAGAACTAACCAAGGTAGACCCTGAAAATAATCCTGCCACACAGCATGGCCAATTTCCACTTGTAGATCATAATCTTTTATGCACTTCCCAACAGGAAAACTTGTGATGGTGGGTGTGGGAAGGATGTCCCAGGGAAGATTTTGCCACAAGGCAAAGGTAGAGAAGTGAGCCTTTCTCTGCCTCTCCTTTCTTTGTTCTTTCCTCCCCTTTGGAACTGAGTGACCTGCACTTCCTCCTCTCCTTTCCATCAGGGGATCCCTAAAAAAGGCTGATCCATAGGGAGGTGCAAAGACTGCTGGCAGTTATGATCTTTCTCAAGGGTGCTTGTCAGGAGACTACAACATTAATCACAGGAACTAAGCTTTTAACTTAGTTCATACTGAATTAAGGGTTCATACTTTGGCAAGCAAAGGGAGAGACAGTGTATTTCTGTCGTCATTGAATTCCTACCATGCAATTTGAAATAATCATCTACGTATATACAAGTGTAACTAACAAAATATTTCTGATATGCCTCCCAACGTAGGCTCATTTATCTCTCTTCCACATTCTAGTTTCCATTTTTAGACAGCCATGAAGCTACAGTCAATGTATAGAATGTGGTATGTAGAAAGCAAAAAGCCCCAAATCTACACCTTCCTGTCTGATTATACCTTTGTACTAAAGGAAGTCCTTAAGGTACTACAAAGAAAAGTCTATCCCTTCCAGTCCTGGGTAATTTGGGGAGGGAAGAGAGAGGAGTCTAATATTGATTGAGGAAGATGAATTGTAAGACTCTTGCTCCCCAAGCCCCTTCATTCAGAGAAAAGTTGCAATAGAGAGGGATCCAATAATAAGCATTCTGATAGGATCAGGAAGTCAGAGTACTTGGAGGGTAGTAAGGGCTTTAGCAAGTATCTGTGTCTCTACTAGTGGGAACCCTTAATAGGGAGAGCTACTGTACTTTCCTGTTTCCAACAAGAAGGCAGTGGCAATGGGATGATGGTCATGGCAGTAGGCTACTAGAAGGCTTCTTGTTTTCTGTCATCTGAATGGAACCCAGAAATTCCTATTTGTCCCAGTTAAAGGAGCCCAGGGATGCTTAGAATATAGTAAAACAGCAAAATTCTTCAACTGGAACAAAAAGTCACGGTAGACTCAAAGTTTGAGATTCTGGAAAATTGTCCAGGACCCTAGGCTCCAGCTGGGGGTACAAGATAGGACTTGCTGTAGCATAGTAGCCACCAGTTTGGGAAGCAAACCAGACTGGCCACTCTCCAGCTGAACCAGCAAGGATTCCTTTAACTCTGCATAGATCTGAGGAGACTTTTTCCTCTGCCATCATGAGATAACATAAATTATACCCAGACACAGCCTTAGAAAGGGGCACAGGAAAGAGAAAATTTGATAATGTGGTGACTTTCTTAAGAGAACTACCAAGCAAATAGGTCCCTGTGAGGAAGATAAGATGAATTATAGGAAAATAAAGTAGCCACATTTGTTTTGCACATCTCTATGTGAAAAGTGAGTATTTTTGTCATCTCAATGCATTTTTGCCACTTAAATATTACATTGAGGTTAGTAGCGGCTTTCCTAAATTTTTGAGATTCCATGTGCAGAAAATTTTGTACCACAAAGTGACTACAAACCTCTAGGCTAAAATTTAAAATCCTGAGTTAAGGTCATGATCCAAGAAGAGAGAGGATTTGCAGATGCGCATAGAGTATATTCAGCATAACTTAGAAAAGAGAGGTTAAGAAAGGTTATCACAAGAGCTTCTTCTTGTTCTGTAGAGTCTTAAAAAGTAGAGCCACTTTTTGAGAGAGGGAAACCCAATATTATCAGCATCAGTTCAAGCCTGGAACATATATGGAGATGGTATTTTGGGAAGAAGTGATTGGATTTCAACAACTAATCAGAAAGAGAATACACAGCTAATATTTCATAAATTAATCCACCCAGAGAGATTGAAGGAG
Source organism: Hylobates moloch (assembly GCF_009828535.3). NCBI lineage: Eukaryota > Metazoa > Chordata > Mammalia > Primates > Hylobatidae > Hylobates > Hylobates moloch. The sequence continues at coordinate 82,024,022 of NW_026652286.1, read as the reverse complement.
TTGGGGAATGGAACCATGCTAGTCTTGTAAGAGCTAGCTGAGTTACTACTCATCCCTCTCTTGAGCCAAACAGCTGAAGTTAGAGCACATATACCTGCTGGGGATAAAGAGGACAATGGCTAGGGATAGGGTTGTATCACCAGTCTTTACTTGCTGCTGCCTTTACATCAAGTAGCTACTCATCTCCCCTCCAGTATTCAAGATCCACTAGAAGTTTATCCAAGCTCAAGAGAAGTATTTCCTACACACTATCTGCAGCTCCTAAAGGGTGTAAGGGATAGGGTGAAATAATGGGCCAGTATTTGGAAGAGTTTGTGCCTTCTTAGGGACAAATAGTGATATAAGGTTTAGTGATCAGGTTTTCTAGCCAATTTAGAGGAATTGAGTAGAATACGAAAATAAATGCAAGATAATCAACCTCCCACCTTCATGGAAAAGGGGAGGGCAGGAGATTAATCATGAGTACATGTCCCTTGTAGGAATATGGAGATTTACTGTGGTGTGTGGCATAATATGTTTCAAATATGTCCTGATTTAGGATCCCTTAGTAATAAGCTTACCTTTCTGTCTCTTACACCCTGTCCAACTGCCATTAAGAGTTAATCATAATCCTGACATCAGGAAGAAGATGATTAAGTCCATTGCAGAAGCAGGAAACTAATCATAGTAGGAGTCGTCTTAGGTAGAGAAAAGTAGACACTAAGGGAAATATTTGCTTCTTGCTGTCTGGGGCAATTTTGAGAAAAATAAGAGAAAAGTGAGGCAGGTGGCCATTAAAACTTTCATGCTCCTATTCACACATATTTAGGAGCTAAAAGGAGTGATGTTGCCTTGAAAACATCTAAATAGCTTTGGAGAAGCTCAAGGATTGGAGATAAATGGCAAACTCCTTTCCTTTAAATATATTAGTGTGGGTCTCAAGACCTCAGAAGAAACCCTCATGGCACCATCTAACATGAAGCAAGATTAGCAGAATTGAGCCGGAGGAGGAGGTGGATGGATGAATAATCCCAAAATAGACTCAAGCTTTTCACCAGTAGGTTCATGGCATGCAGGGCACCCAGAAGTTCCTGAATCTCCAAGAAGGGGACAATGTGTGAGAGCACTGTGGACCTATAGATGGCCGGGGTCAGGATGTATGAGTTTGAGATGGAGGACAAAGTCCACAGTGTAAACTTGCCGTGGTAAATGTCAGCACAAAAGCCAGTAGGACAATAGCACTTCAAACTAGGGAGCAGATCCTTTTCAGCAGGGTTCAGCCAGGATCCATCAGAATTTACAGAAGTTGGAGGCTACCTTTCCCCTAACTGGCACAAAATCATGTCAGCCACATCCCTTCCTGATATACCTGATTATATTATATTAGAGAAGTGGAGGCAGAGAAAGAGGAAATCTGAGAATTTAAGCATATGACCTCAAGATCCTGAGCATCTGTGTAAAGGAGCTGCTACATTATTATACTGGACGGTTTATTGGGTTGTCCTAAATTTCATACACATCCCATTTCTAAGATGTGGTTGGTTTGTGAGGAAAAGCAGATGAGTTATAAAAATTTTTTGAAAACAATATAATTTCTTTGAGCATCTGAGTATAACAGAATAAGTAATTACGTTATCCTGGTATATTGTACATTAAATTGGTAAGGAAATAGTGTCCAAAAAGCCAATTAACAAGAAAACTCTTTTATTGATAGAAAAGCAAAACAAAATTTCCATGAATTCCCATTATCTTTTTTCTTCTATCTATCGGATATACTCAAGTTCAAAAGTCAGTTTTTCTGTTGTTGTCATCCTTGTCACTGTTGTTGCTGTTCATCTCTCTACAGAAACAACCGCTTGTAATCACAACTGAAAGGGAAATATCCCTACCGCAAATGGGTAGGACCTCCTTGATAAGTCATTGTCTCCAAATAAAATTGATTAAATTCTTATTGTCAGCTAAGCATTCATACATGGCACCAGTTGTATTATTAGGTTGGTAACATTAATAAGTATTGATGTCAAGCCTCATTAGCTGTTTCTCAAATGTTACCAAATAAATAACAAATCAAATCAGAATCAGATTTACATTCATTCCAGTGATTAAACACTCTCTTATAGATTGGGCAATTTATTCTAATATGAACTGAAACATCTGTAAGTCACAATCACAAGTTCCAACAAAAAATGGCCCAAATAAGTAGGCCTTTCAGATTCAAATTCAAAGTTCAGATTCACATGGGAATGGGACTAAGGAACCTGATCAGATTATATTAAAATTTCTGGTTCAGATGTAACCTGTAACTTCCACATAATATCAGCTAGCAATTGTTCAACTTTCACCCACAGAAAAGCATTAAAGCATATGTCTACATGATAAAAAAATAAAAATTTAACCATTATCTAATTAATACAATTGATACAGATAGAAATGGTGGAAAAGTCAGATGTCAAAGAAGTTTCTTAAAGCTAATTTATCCATATTATCCAAAAATGATTTATCAAACTAAAGAGATAATGGTCATATTTTCACTTTAACTTTAGCTATGCAGATGTAAATTGTATTTCTAAACAACATATAGGTTGAAAATGAAAAAAATCAAACCACAATCCAGGTTCCAGGTTTGTGGTCCAGATGGCCCTAAACCTCTTCCGGATATTTTTGCTTTCCATCTAGATATTTAGACCACATTGATATGGTCATAACTTTATTATCATTGCTACATTTGAGTCACTAACCTAGGAAAGGAAGCTTATCTAATTACCAATTTCCCAAGCTAACCAGGACTCTCCCCTTTCATTATTAAAGAGAAAGGCATTCAGATTTGACCTCAGAGAAATAAGTGCATGCACATACCCGACTTTTCAGTATCCTCTTTGGGTAAGAGGATGGAACAACTATTTTGGTTTCCATCTCATTCTTGTAATGACAGAAAAGAGAATACAAAAAGTCAATTGTAAATTTATACAAAACGTATGCATATATAAATACATATCTATGGGTGTATATAAAGTCTAAATATTATATCCATCTACATCTTTAAGATTCAGAGTCTTGTACAGTTGACATAATAGTATTCTCTCTCCAAATTTTCTCATTTTTAAAAACAATAAGAATCAAGCATGCCACCTTATTAATACTGAATAGCAAGTGCAGAAGTTAAGCTGTAGCTATAGGGGTTTGAAGCAATTAGTTTGACGGGACATCAATAAATAAAATCCTTAAAATAAATTTAGCTATTTCCAGATTGCCTTTTGTTTCATAAAAATGAAAACCTAAATGCCCTGTTGGTAGCATCCCAAACTCCTGAGACTGCCAATTGAGCTCTATAAGAAGCAGTGCTTTAAACAGGGTCTGTACAAATTGCTTGGATATGTGCTTATTGAAATAATTTGGTGTGGAGACTGGCTTACTAGAATTTCATGTAATTCTCTATCTCATAAAAAGAATCACAAGTGATACCACTGGAAGCTTAGTTCTGAGTATATTAAGCTCAGTATGAAATCTGACTCACAAACTGCATCATCTTTACACAGAGCGCTATTAAAAATATTAAACTACAGTCAATTAATGGAGAAAGGCATACACGTTTAAAGGTGCACAATAAAAGTGTATTACAGATGTGTGCCCATGTTGAGAGGTATTGAGATCATTTGTTTTACAATATACATAATGCTTTTATTTCTCTTGTTCCTTGCATTCCTTTGGGGAAAAATGATGTAGGACAATTTCATAATTACCCCCACAGAGTGTACAGGCTGCTCCTTGGAAGGGGATTATTATTGCATGCCTTGAATATACTATGATTCATAAGGCAAGAACATATGCGTAGCTTCAGCACCAAGAAAATGGAATCGTTATCCAGCACTGCTCACAACAGAACATCTTATTGCTTTAATAAAATGGGAAATTATTCGCTGTAGAAAGTGCACCAAATAAGGGGAAGAAAGTAATATCCATGCACTTATTGGAGCTCATTGGGAATGATGAAGCTCCCTTCTTGGTCCCTGATTCTATTCAAATTTCAAGTCCAAAAGTCATTCTGTAATAAGGTATTAAAGAGCTACCACTGGATGAGGGTAAGCTACAAAAATCAGTGGACTTTCTTCTTCACAGTGCCTTAGTCATTCTGATGTACAGTGTAGAACTCCGATGCACTACAGGATTCCCTAGTGGTCTGAGGGAGTTAATGCACTCTTTTACCTATTACTAGGAAGTGACTAAGGCACTGGAGAAAAACTGGTTCATTGTTTAATATATTGTACCCAAAGATTATACCTGGTCTTCCTAATATTACAAGATGGCATGCTTCAATGATGATCTTCTGTGCTTCAGGAAAGGTGATTATCTTATGGGTGATTAAAATTAAGTTTATTAAATTATTTTTATAAAAGATGCAGACTGAGCTTGGGCAATTTAATCGATGACCAAAAATATTAGAGGTAATATTTCCTCTGGATAAGAGCACATATGTCTGGACCAAGTAGACAATTTAGAACAATGAGTTGCTTGGGAGAGGGATGCTCATAGGGGCACTGTTGCCTTACACCCTGCAGGATAGTAAGGACTCTCTTGGTAGAGCTTTTTGCAGATCATTTTCATTCATACATTTTCCAAAAATTTGAATAGCTGTCAAAGGCTTGACTTCCAAGAAGAGATGCCACTGCATATAATTAATATTGTAATATGCTTCTGGCTTCTTCTGTCATTCAATCAAAAGAAACAAGGTGGTAAATAACTATAGACTAATTCTATTTCTAACATAGATGGCCTTGTCTGGCATTAGAAAATAATAAAATATTTATCTTATTTTCTCACTTTCTTTTTTTCTCAGTATTTTTGTATGTTCAGTGAAGTTAGGACAGACTGAGAAAGAGAGCCTTTCCTTTGCTGCAGGCACAGATTTGCAACTAAACAAACAAGCTGCAAACATTTTTATCCTATAAGTAATTACTGGATCTAGCTTTTCTTGAAATTCGCATGTCCTGTCGTCCAAATTGCCCAACATCCCCACCAGTCTCATCCCCAACCACATACAGTACAAGCAAGCACACACACCACGGCCTCCAGGTGGTAACTGCATGCAGGGAGAACTACAGGCACTGTTTAAATATTAACCATGTTTTTAATAGATGGCATTCTTGCACATCCATTATTTGTTTGTTTCTGTGGTTGTGTTTTTTTCTATTATTTGCAAAAGAAAAAATAAAGCATGTGTGTCATCTTTTTATAACAGTCTACTACAGAATAAGGTACAAAAGAACACTTCTGGAAACAGCAGAAGCCAGGTCTGCACCACTGAATTTCTCATCCAGTGGTAACCATTATATCAACAGCTGGAAATTAAGAACAATAATATACAGTTTGGAGGACATAGTACAGAACTATAGTTTTTTTCTGTATTTGGTACCAATATAATAAATATATAACAAAGGTGCACTTGTTCTAAAAATGAAACAGAAACATTCTAGTTGGTTAGATACTGCACTTTCAGTACTGCACATCACCTAATACTTTTTTTTTTTTTACAAAAAAGGTAACTTATGCAATGTTTAATAATAAGAAAACCAATAGTACACGCTAACTCGATTGTAGAAAAAGAAGAAAGAACCCAACCAAAAGCCAGAATAGTCACTTTCCAAAACAGCCCCTCCTCTGCCTTCACAACTAGAGGAAGTAATCAGAACGGTGAGGCGACTTCAGCACCAGACCTGGCTGGACAGCTCCCAGATCCTTTGTAAATCCTGAAAATGTCACAAGTCAAAGGTGTACGGGTGGGGGCGGGGCAGGGAGTGAAAGCATTAGCTTTTTAAAAAAACTAATTTAAAGATTTTAACGTACTTCTTATGCTCGGCCAGCGAGGGTCATTTTAAAAAGTAAATTAAATGCTCTGTCCTGGAAAAGGTAATGGTTAACCAAAGGATGAGAAATGGGCTGACTGGCGAGGGGTACCTGTCATAAACGCTTTCCGGGGACTATTCTCTATGGCCTCTTGCAGTCCTGGTGCTTAATGTAGACATTTTCTTTATAATATACTATTGCCTGAGCCCGGCTGAGGGTGGGAATGGGGAGGAGAGCTAAAGGAAAAGTGAAAGCTTAGGGGTCAGAGGGGAAGGAAGGAAACTAAATCTTAACTTGACAGCTATGTACATTACCGGGCCCCCTCCCCTCCCTTTGCTCCGGGAATCAATGCCTTTTATATATTTGGTAGCTTGTGCGGTTTCTCCTCCTAATTGAGGGGAGCGCGGGGTGGAATGAGAAGATGCATCCTTCATTGACAATTAGAAATTATGTGATTTGGCATGCGCTTGGATTGTGTTATTAGTATTATAATAATTACTATAAATATTAATAAAGTATTATCAGCGTTATTTCTTCTTCCGAGACTTTCCTCGCCCAATATTTACAAATACCGCACAGTGCCTCGGCGGAGGAGAAACAAGAGTAAGGGGAGGGCAGGTAAGGAAACCAGGAAGAGGAAAGAGGGGCCAGAGGAAAATAGGGAGGAAGGAGGAAAAAAGCAAGGGTGGCAAAGATGCTGGAAACGAGGACAGGGAACGAGAGGGGCTAGACGATCAGGACAGTACCACCGTTTGCAAAAGGCCCTCGCCAGCTGTGTCCAAACAGGAGGAAGCTGCGTGTGCTCCTTGGGGACTGGAGGCTGGCGGTGGAGGCGGAGGAGCACAGGGACCCTGGCACGGGAGGCCAGGGGACGAAGAGGACGACGACGAGGCGTTGGAAGGGGCGCAGAAGGGAGAGTCCCGGGGCTGCCTCTCCAGCCGGGTTTCCTTTGCGTGGGTTGGGGCCTGCCTGCCGGGTCGGGGCAGCACCCCGCCACCGCGGCTGCCGCTGCAGTGATCCCGCTCATATTCCTCTTGAGCCCTCTGCATCTTCCGCTTCTTCATCCTACGCTTGTGGATGTGGAAAGTGGAGAGGGACAGCACGATGAGGCAGAAGATGAGGGTAACCAGGACAATCAGCACCAGCGTGGAGGAGAAGGACTGGAAGAGCTGCTGTCCCACCTGCGTGATGCAGGTGCCGCTGCCACCTGCGCCTGGGCCGCGGGCACCCGTGTTGCCGCTGCCGCTGGCGTTGGGGGAAGCAAAGGTCCGGTTGAGGAGACACGGCGGCAACGCCAGCCTCAGCTCCTTCGGCGCCCTGGCACTCATTGGCGCGGGGCTGGGAGGGGCCGGGCCCACTAGGCTTCCCCTCTTGGGCACACTGTTCCCACCAGCCAAGAAGAGGACGGAGCCCACGCCACCCAAAATTGCTCCCCGTAGCGGGAGGGGGTGTGCGAGCGAGCCAAGGACTAAGGTAGCAACTGCTGGCAAGCAAGGCGACCAAGGAGTGAGCGGCGCCCGAGAGATCCTCGCCGATACCACCTCGAACACGTCTCCGCGCGCCCCTTTCCTTTGCAGAGGCACCAGGCTGCAAAGACACAAAGCTTAGTTAGAATCTCGGCCGCTGCCCGGGGGAGTGCTGTCGGGAAGGATCAACTACCACCGCAAAGCGGCCCTCTGGGCACACTGCCTGAGCTGGGCGCTGCCTGTATTTTCGGTCAGCGGACCCCAGTCTGCCCGCCCGTGGCCGTGCACCAGAGCCACCAGCAGCCTGCTCACGCCACTCGACAGGATGGGGTCTGCGCCGGCACCGCGGAGGTGCAGATTACTCAGCAGATAAGGCAGCCTCCCTTCCGCCCTTCACAACTTTATAATTGCAACAGACACGCAGCCGCTTCACATTGAAGTCCCTACTTCCCAGAGCGCCGGCTCTCCTCTTTTCTGCGCCCTCTCGATGGATGTCTTCGCCTGGATCCTACCCTTCCCAGCACGCACTCCGGGCCGCCGCGCGGGCTCCGGGTACGCAGTCCTCCCTTCCTTTCCCTCCCCCTCCAGACTCGCCCTCCCTGGACAGCGTCAGATCCCTTGGGTCCCATTCCCAGGGGGATACCCCTGGCACCACATCCCACTCTGCCTCTATCCGCGACCGCGGCTGACGCGCAGGAACGCGCTCTATCTCTTCTCCAGCCTTCTTCCCTGGCATTCTCCGAGCTCCCAAAAAAAAAAAAAAAAAAAAAGCAGCTGAAGCATCTTTCTCAGCTGACACATTCCCACAAACTGCCCCCTCCTCCCCATTTCCCTGTGCCCCCGACTTGGCAGTAGCCTGATTCTTTCTAGAGGAGCTGGAATGGAAAGGGGAGGGTTCCCGCCTGCAAAGTTTGGGGAACGGACCTTCTTTCTGTCCTTCCCAGACCCAGCCCAAAGGCCCCGAGGCTTTTCCAGCGTACCGGAGCCGGTAGACCCGCAGCGCACAGGAGAGCCTCCTTGCTGCTCCCAAGAGGCAGCTGCAAACTGTTGCACTGCGGAGCAGCGAGGCAGCGCGCAAGCAAGCCGGGGCAGGGGCCGGGGGCAGGGGCGGGGGCTGGAGCTATGGCCAGGGGTGGCTGCCCAGGCCGCTTGAGCTGTCCTCCCTACTCGCGCCCGGCCGTCAGGCCACCCGGCCATCAGAAGCCTTTAGTCACACCTTGTCTCTTACCTGGACCGCCAGCTGGCTGCAAGGAGGGAGCCCCCGCCGCGCGGCTGCAGTGGCGGCTGCAGAAAGCGTGGAGTGAATGGGCCAGAGACCGAGCCGCGCTGCTGCCGCCGCCGCCGCCGCCTTCGCCGCCGCTTCAGGGAGCTGAGCTCGCAGCCTATTGCCAGAGAGGCCGGTGACGTCAGGCAGCCACCGCCAGGGCTCCAAGCCACTCCTCAGGCCCCCACCCACCCTAGTACCCCAACACCTTGTCCTAGCATAGCAAGCCTCTGACACACACTTCCCAGTTCCCTGCCCTTCTCCAGCCCAGGAACTAGGAGAAGCAACCCCTACCCCCACGCTGCAAGCAACCCACCTTTCTCACTCCCTTGCCTAGGAAGAGTTGAATCTTCAGTTCTCCAGCTGTCTGATTTCTTTCTAGAGCTGACCCTTTGGTCCCAGAATCACACTTTTACACTCTGGATAGCCATCTACCATCGGTGCACAGATCAGACTTTCTCCCTGGTGGCTGATGAAAATTTCCCCCACCCCTAATTCCTCTCTGTGCTGCCCCTGTTTCTGAACATAAACTGCGTGCATTAGAGAGATGACAGGGACATTTCTCAACACAAGTGTGACAGAACCCAAAACACAAACCTGAACAAATTAATCCAAATTAGCCATTTTTCTGCACTGGAGTTTCCAAGTTATCTTTCGCTCCATCTGATTCATGATCCTCCTTCTTGCATCCCTCACATCTTCATCTCCAGGCCCCAGACCCACTCAGTGTATTAAACACTTCTATTCTGACAATCTAGACACTCATGAGCACACAAAGCATAGTCTTACAAGGAAGGAATATGAAATTATTCTCAGGAAGGCAAAAATGAACTGCCTTATGAAAATTCCAAGTATTTGTAGCTTGCACAAAGTACCCCTTCATTGGCCCTAATTCTTGGTAAAGTGTTCGGAGCACAACGTTTTAGCAAAATGCATAGAACTTCCAGAAAAGAATTCAACAGCCTCCCTAAATCTTGGAAGAGATTAGTTAACTATTGGTTTAGGAGCCTTGGAAAAATATGAATAGTGCATTTGGTTACAGAATCCAGCTTTGAAATAGAGTATGCTCATTTTTCTGTTGGAGAAGCTAGCTGGGAACAGTACCTAAAGACATTGCATGGTCTTTGACGGCACTCAGGTGTCTTACTAAATGTGTGTTTTCTTCTTTCCTCCTTGTCTTCTTTTCTATCTTTGAGTCTAGCACAGTGCCTGTAGCTTACTTGATAAATTGAATGATGCAGTGTATGTTGTTGTGCTTTCCTGCTATGCATCGGAAATGACTGATGCCCAGTTATCTGCTTGTATTTGCTGTATTTGTAAAGAAAGAGTGTCTGACATGTGGAGGAAAGGCTGTCTGTAATCTGGGGTCCCTTCTTCTGACTCTGTGTTTAGGGTCACACAGTTACTGATGTCTGCTCCCTGCCCCTACCCCAATGCTAGCATCACCTTCCTGCCTGGAATGAGAGCACCAGATGCCTGCAATAGCCACCTGCCACATTTGGACAACTTGACTTTGGTGGGCTCAGGGGATGGAATGGTGAGCCTTTTTTTTTTTTTACACTGTGACTAAGTGACACTTTACCATTGATGCCTGACAGGCAATGCCCCATTTTTTCACACTCGCTTTGCTCCTGAAAAGTTGAGTCTAATAAACATTTTGTAAAGCAAATCCAATTTTGGATTCTCCAAAAAGAGATCTGGCTATTTCAAGAGAGTCTTTAGCAAAAAATAAAAATTTTTTAAAAAATGTTATTTTGTAAAGCAAAGAATTTTTATGTAATTAGAATTAACTCTTGGCCAGGCACGGTGGCTCACGCCTGTAATCCCAGCACTTTGGGAGGCCAAGGCGGGTGGATCACCTGAGGTCAGGAGTTAGAGATCAGCCTGGCCAACATGGTGAAACCCTGTCTCTACTAAAAATACCAAAAAAAATAAATAAATAAAAAATTAAAAAAATTAAAAAAAATTAAAAAGCCGGGCATGGTGACAGGCGCCTGTAATTCCAGCTACTCGGGAGGCTGAGACAGGAGAATGGCTTGAATCTGGGAGGCAGAGGTTGCAGTGTGCCGAGATTGTGCCATTGCACTCCAGCCTGGGCAACAAGAGTGAAGCTCCATCTCAAAAAAAAAAAAAAAAAAAAAAAAAAAACAAAAAAAAAAAAAAAAAAAACCAAATTAACTCTCAATGGTCTGTTTTCTAGATTTGAAGGAATTAGTTATTGAGTTTTCCCTATGGGGAATATACCTTTACAACATGTTGTAATGGGATTACAATATGTATGTAATGGGATTCTTCTTGCACGCCAAGTTTCTAGGACATGTCAGAAGGCTTCCAGTGTTATTCATTTGTTACAAATGATAGCCATCTGTTATACCAGGAGTGCTAAAACTGTGTGCATTATTTTATACACCCTATGAAAAGACGAGATCTTAATATGGAGAACTTACAGTCTACAGCAGATGAATGTGATTCACCAGAAAATGGTATTTAAGTAGAAATGATTTAGGTAGATTAAAGACATTAGTTTTCAGGTCAAAAGCATAATAGTACCCTTTTTTGTCTTTTCTCTTTCAAGAATAGTCAGTAGGTTCATAATTTGTTCTTACCCAGAGGACAAATGTGCTAAATACATAAGATTTGGATGTCATTGGGTAGTGTGTTTGAAACCCAAGGAAGAGCAATGACAGCAAATATGGGCACCCCTTGGACTGCAGGAATTGATCCCACTGAGTTGCCACATGATTTTGGCCCATCTGGGTTAATGGCAAGGCTTCTTCCAGACAACACCATTGTTGCCACTATTTTCGCCACCAAACTTCACAAGCCACACTCCCAAGAGTAGAGAACCAAGAAGCTCCTGAGATTCCTATAATCTTCCCTTGTAATGGGAAAGCCCCTCTGGACGTAAGGGTGTTCCAAATATTTAACAGCATTTAATATTTGCTTTCAAGTTTAATGAAGAATCTCGATCTAACTTAGAGAAAAGTGCCACATGGGCACCTGTACCTAAATCTAAGCAGCATTGAATCAATAATAATAATAGCTATTATCCTTATTTGCAAAACACCTACTATGTACCAGGCTGTAGTAAACCCTATATTAGCATTAATCCTCTCTACAACCTTGCAATGTTATTTTTGCCGAAATACAAAATTATTCATTTACTCATTTGTTCAACAAAAATCTGAGTACCTGCTATAAGAAATGTGAGAAAACTAAAGGTCACAGTGTTTAAAAACAATGTCTAAATAACCCACTGAGAAGTATATTACCACATATATTATTGGGCTGAAACACAGGTAAACTGATTCCAAAGTCAGTGTTCTTTTTATGACTACTTTTCATGACTAATGGCTTTTCCCTCTCTCTTTCCGTTTCTCTCTTTAAAACACACTTATTTTTATTTTCATTTTACCTCTGTCTGCTTCTGATTGGGGTAATTATGTAAAGCTAGAGAAAAGCAGAGATGCTTGGTTGAAGTGCAGGAGGGAAGATGGGAAATCCCCATTGTTCAGGTCCTTCCTTCCAACGAGGAGCAGTCTACAGGATCTCCACAGATTCCTTTGGACTGAACAAAGTCTAGTTTGACTAAGGCAGGTCATTCTAAACCACAGTGCGGAATGATATATGCCAGTCTCCTCTTAGATTTACAGGGACTTTTCCAGAGAATGTTTAGCTGCTTTTGACATTTTGCCTAATCTTATATCTTGTCTAATCTGGGCCCCTGCATACCTACAGAGGTATGCTTATATGTTGTCATGTTACTATTAACTACTGCCCCACCCAGTAAGTAATAAACAAAGCTCAGAGTGAAGCTCTTGACTTTGTTCTAGTTATCTAGTTTTATTCTAGTTCAGTCTTCTCATCTGCAAAATGGGAATAATAATAGAATCATTTTTGCAGTGCTATTTTAAGCACTGAGCATATAGGAAGCATTCAATAAATAGTAGCTCATTACATTATAAAGAAAATTACTAAGGTTGATATTTTATCCCTGGCAATAGAAGCATTATATTGTTTTGGACATGAAAATTCAGAAAAAAATTTGATAAATATTAGTGTCCTTTATGGGAAGATGACTAGAAAGATGAAGGGACTGAAAAGAATGATAGATAAGCAATTCAAGGAGCTGGGAATATTAATCTTAGAGATGGAAAGATGTGGAAAATGTATCATAGCCTCTTAAAATATTTGGAGTATCATCAGTAGAAAATGGATTATCCTACCCTACATACTCAAGAGAGAACAGAAATATAGTGAAACAGATGTAGGATAGGAAGCCTCTTTCAATTCATTATTTCATTATTTAGAAAGGAAAGACTTTTCTAACCACGTAGCCTCAGCAGTCTTCAAAGTGGAAGAGTCAATCCCTGAGAATACGTTAGACATTTTCCAGGGGAATATATGTATAGTTTTAAGGGAATTATTTTCCAAGTCTTCTACCTCTATATGTACTTCTCCCCAAAATGTATCTATCTGGATTAAAATTTATCTTTTGTCACCTCTCCTTGCAATTGTCCTATTTCACAAAAGAAAAACGTATGTTTCACCAGTTTGCCACCTTACTATAGTACATTTACTCAGGGTGGGAAAACCTTTGTGAAACTACGAAAAACAATACCTTGAGGATGTATAACTCCTGAGAGAGGTGACAGCTGTCATCTGGGGGACAAACTATCTGTGTATCAATTTATCTTAGAATTAGAGTTTAAAAGTTAGGTGGTTGTCAGAGGAATAAAAGTATTCTGGTTTATTTACATTGAAAAATGGATCCAGACTGTTTTTGGAGACAGTAAGCCTGATTTGTCTATTTAGATTGACAGTTAGAACTGGATTTGCCTGATAGATTGTATGAAGACATCCTATACAAATTGAATGAGTTAAATCTGTTGATCCAAAGTTTTGACAAAATATATTTTAAAAACATATAGGATACGGAATACACCAGACTGGGAAACTCATTTATTAAACAAATATCCAGAGTGTCCCTACTGTGTGCCACAAATTGTGTCAAGTGCTTGCTACACCAGGGATCAAGGAAAAGTCTCTGCAGTTGGGAACTTACATTCCAGTTACACACGTGATCACATTCTGATTATCTGGCCAGACGAAGAGAATGTTAACAATTCCCTCTTTTCCTAATATTTTTAAATGAACTATCACTCCTGTCCAAGAACAGAAGAATGTAAACCAAGTAGACTGATAGATGTGAAGTTAAAGAGGCAGATGGGTAAAAATAGATGGACCAGCAGATGTCAAATATTTGATAAGATCTTTGTGATGAACAGATCCTGGATAATGAGAGTCCTGGATCATGGTCAGAAACTGAGTGGCATATGCTTCTTTCAAGTGCTGTAGGGTGCAAATCTGCTTTTCATAGGAAAGATAAACCGAAAATACTTCCATCATCCAGAAAAAGATATGCCTAGATCAGGGTTTCACAACCTTGCCACTATAGGAGTTTGGGGCCATATAATTCTTTGTTGTGGGAGGCTGTCTAGTGCCTTGTAGGCTGTTGTGGTTAGCCAGATTCCAAAGACGGTCCCACAAGATTAAATCATTGAATCCAATGGTTATTTAACAACAAAACTAATCTAGATATTTCTGTGACTTTTTTTTTTTTTTTTTTTTGAGACTCGGTCTTGCTCTTTCATCCAGACCAGAGTGCAGTGGTGCGATCATAGCTCACTGCAGCCTTGACCTCCTAGATTGAGGCAATCCTCCTGCCTCAACCCCACCACGTTGCTGGGACTACATGCATGTGCCACAATATCTGGCTAATTTTTAAAATTATTTTTGGGTAGAGCTGGAGGGTCTCACTATATTGCCCAGGTTGGATGGTATGATGAAAATTTTTTTAGATGTAATCAAAGTCCCAAATAGCTAAACTTAAGATATGGAGATTATTCCAATAGGCCTGATCCAATCAAGTGAGCTCTTCAAAAGAAGAGGTTTATTTTTCCCCCTGCCTAGCAGAAGAAGGGAAGTCAGAGATTCAAGGCACTAGGGGGATCAAACATGCTATTTTTGATGTTGAAGATGGAGGGGCCACAAGCAAACCAGTGTGGGTTTCCTTTAGGAGCTGGGAACAGCCTTTGGCTGACAGCCAGCAAGGAAATGGGGACTTCAGTGCTACAACTTCAAGGAACTAAATTTTGCCAACAAATGTGAATAAGCTTCCAAGTGGATTCTTCACCAGAGCCTCCAGATAAGAGCCCAGCCTGGCTGTCATCTTGATTTCATCTCTTTGAGACTCCAAGCAGAGAACCTGGTCAGGCCCCCACCACTTCCTCTACCCATCAGACCTCTGACCTACAGAACTATCAGGTATAAACATGTGCTTTGTAAGTTACTAAGTTCATGGTAATTTGTTATGCAGCAATAGGAAACTAACCTGGATGCTTAGCACCATTCCTGGCTTCTACCCACTAGATGCCAATAGCACCCCTCCCCAATTGTGACAATCAAAACTGTGTCTAACACTGCCAAGAGTTATGAGGGTGAGGGGATAGCAAAATCATCCCTGGTTGAGAACCACTGGCCTAAACATAAAACTTGTCACTGTACAGTTAGAAAACAATGGTTCAAAGAAAGAGATGGGTGTCTTCTTGAACCCTACCCGTATCTTATGACAATTTAATTGATTATTTTCTCTGAGTTGTTTAATTGAGAAACTCTGATGTGGAAAGAAAACATCAGGCATTCTCTAAGAAATTAATCTGCAACAAAAGCAAAAAGCATTAAGTCCAGGGATCAATCAAGAGGGTTTGAGGGAGAACAAATAGTGCCAATACAATTTTTTTCCATGGTAAATGAAATTTCATGCAAAGAAAGGGGAAGTGATCTTGCTAGATTTGAGTATCATTTTTTGAATTTTGTTTTCTATGATACACAAGTCCACAGCAAGAAAGAAACACTTGGTTTGAGTCACATATTTTTTAAGTTGGTATACAATACACAATGCTCTGGAAGACTCTGATGGAACACAGTGATAGCGACTTATTCCACATTGTGGGTGGCCATCTCAATTCTTCCTGTTTCTCATTTCCTTATCAAGCAATATTACTGTATTAATTTTAAGACCCAAGAGACAAAACCAAGTGGGCCATGGTTTTCAACCTTTTTTTTTTTTTTTTTAAAGGCAGTTTCACTCTGTCACCTAGGCTGGAGTGCAGTGGTGCTATCTATCTTGGCTCGCTGCAACCTCCGCCTCCCGGCTTCAAACAATTCTACTGCCTCAGCCTCCTGCATAGCTGGAATTACATGTACCCGCCCACCATACTGGCTAATTTTTGTGTTTTTAGTAGAGATGGTGTCTCCCCATGTTGGCCAGGCTGGTCTGAAACTCCTGACCTCAGGTGATGCACCTGCCTGGGCCTCCCAAAGTGCTGGGATTAGAGGCGTGAGCCACCACTCCCAGCCTCGACTTTTATGTCTTAGAGTCTTTTTTATTGTCTATTTATCACTTTATGCTTGAACAAGAAAACAAATGAAGAAATGTGAATATGGCTTTAAAATAACCTGGGAGTTATTAACCACAAAGTATGACTGACTAGGAAGAAACACATGGGACAGCTTAGATTTCTTCCAGCTCAGTATGTTGCCTTTTCTCTACATGAATGGCTATCAACTATGCTTTTTATTACCATAACAGGACATACAGAGAGTAAAGCCAGAGTGTTTCTGAGGAAGACAAAAACAACAATAAAGTAGGATTACTGGCATGTTGAAAAGGCACATCTGACGTAATCAAGTGAAACTTTGTTTCACTGTCCCTTCAGATACTGTACATAATTTTTTTTCAGCTGCTAGGTTAAAAAAATGATAGGTTTGGTGACTTTTTGAATGACTTTTAGTTAAAACACAATCCTACAACCTTTTAAATCATAAATACAATATTAATCCAGTAGAGCATTTAGTCTAAGACACTCATAAAAATTCAAAATTTATTCTCTTTTCCCAAAGCTTGGGGTTATTTTAGACAGAAGGCCTGGAGCATGAAAAGGAGTAATATCTAGCTTCTTGTCTGTTTCTCTGGCTTTTGTTTCTTTTTCTTTTCCCCCCTCTGCTCATCCCTAGATTACTAGATGGTTTCTTATATCTCAGTAGTCAAAGCAAGTAAGACAAAAATGGTAACAGCATAAGAACATTTTACTTAGATTGGTTCTTTACACTCCTGGGGCCTGAGAGATGTTTAGATTGGCTCAGGATGAGGAACTCTTTCCTTGACCTGTTTACATTCACCTGTTTTCTCAGTTGTCACTGCTGACTATTTCTTCATCTATTAGGAATCTCTAATTTATTTCAGCTCCTTGTTGCTTAATCCTAAGAGAAAACTTTTGAGAAAAAACATTCAACACCTACCCAATAACTTTTCTACCTGAGGAAAAGGAGCTGCGAATTTATGCACCAACTCCATCTCATTTATTGCATGCTATCACTTTCTAAGTATTGAGGAACTATCCCAGCAGCATGTTAGAATCAATTCCAAAAGTCCTTCCCAGTACATTTAGCTGAAACCATGAGAGAATGTCCCCATTTCCCAAAATTCTCTCTTTCCAGCCTTCTGTTTTTCACTGCTGGGCTAGCATTCTCAAAAGTTCACTTTGAGGTATGTTCTCTCTGATTCTTCCAGGAAAGATTAGCCAGTTCTTGCAGCTCATTTTTTAACAATCCTTTTTTTTTTTTTTTTCCTGGAACAGGTAAAGTATTTTCCCAGGGGTTCAAGCTGAGTTTTGACCGAAGTTATTGTCCTAGAATCTGTGGGGGAAGTACAGGTAAACCTTAAAGAAGACAAATAACACCTTATGAGGTGTTTGCCTTAGGTGAGTCTTATTTCTATTTTCTAGGCAACAAGAATATGACATCCTATAACAATGGGGAGTGAATGATTTCCACAAGCCTAGAGGTTTGGGAGAATCTGGAAGTTCAAGCTTCCCAAGCACATCTATCTCAAATATCCCCATCTCAGGTCTCAGGCGTACTCCTTTCCTATCAAGGCATAAAGTCTCTTATCTTTATCTTGAAGGTTGAGAATTAAGTCTTTGCAATTCTCTCTCTCTCACACACTCAGGTCCCAGATATGATTTTCAGCTGGATCTGCTCTGTAGTCACGGGAAATATATTATCTTTAAATGCTGCATAGTCTTTTGAGTTTCACACTGAACTCTTATTTTGTGGTCAGATGAATCAAGGCTGTCATTTTTTTTCCTTCAATGCCACTATGACGAAAACAATTCCACAGTCTTCATAATTACCATTGCCACCATATTGAAGAAATGCTAGCAGTATTACACAAGGCTATATCCTACTGTAATTCAGTACAGATGAGAGTAGTGTGATAACCACTACACTACAGAAACACATCCAGATGAGAGCATTTGTAATTGAGATGCTCAGTATGCCAGGAATGATCAGCACTTCTCTTATCCACACCAGTAATGGGGCCCTTTTGTGATCTGGCTGGCTAGTTCTAGAATCCCATCATGAGGGTTTTCTTCCTTGGTCTTTTTCTAGTGCCAATTGCCTTAGTTTGGGTTCCCCCAGAATCAGACCCTGAGACAGGGACTTGAATAAAAATAGTTTGTCTGGAAGTTATATAGAATACCAATAGGGGAGTGAGAAAGTGATACAGGGAAGAAAAGACAACCAATAAAAGGCATACTGCTAAGCCAGCTACCATGAGAGTTTATGCTCACAGGGACATTTTGGGAAATAGTGCCAAATACATGCCTCAGGATTATTCCAGATTAGAAACAAGGGAGCTGTGGTATGTGTAGGTGTATAAGTGCACTTCAGTCTTACCTCACTTCCATCTAGTTTTAAGACTGATCCAAGGAGGAGCTAATTCCCTGACAATCTGGCCTGCTTTACCCACAGGCAGGGTGGCCTCCTCTAGTTTCAGAAAAAGTCCTTGGGAACAGTTACTAGTAATTGGAAGTCAATAGCAGCACACTGAAATAGAAGGGTTTAAGAGATATAGGTGAAGCACTGACAACATCTGTTACCAGTTCCTCCATGTGGCTCACATTTGCTCTATGGAAAACATTCATGTACCTTTGCCTCATGGGCTCAAAGAATGCAGATCAGTGCAATTACAGCAAACTTCTCCTGTTCTGCCACCAATGCAACCTATTTGCCTTTTGTCATCTAGGTTTTCTGCATGACAATCAGACCCAGGTCAACAGAGCACCCTTCTCCACCAACTGTACCAATACACATACCACACACACACACACACACACACACACACACACACACACACACACACACACACACACACACACACACACACACACACACACACACACACACATACATATATATGCCAGGTTTTTGGCACCATTTCCCCAAATTTCCCTGTGAGCATAAACTCTCATGGAAGCTGGCTTAGTAGTATAACTTTATTGGCTGTCTTTTCTTCCCTGTATCACTTTCTCACTCCCCTACTGGTATTCTATACAACTTCCAAACAAACTATTTATGTGCATATCTCCAAAGGACCATATAAGAATCTGCCCCCATTAGGCATGAGGCAAAAGAAAGGGTGGAAACTGCTAGTACAGCAACATCCCACTCCTAGGAAATCTTTTCAGCAATCTCCCCACCTCTCCCTATGTGACTCTTCTTTTAGCTCTTTGATATGGCTGAGAGACCAAGAATCATGAAGGTGCTTATTGAAAATTTCTGTTATAAATTATCATACAGAAATATGAGGATTGTTCTCACACTTTCACTGGTATTTGACATCTTTCAATTCCACCCCTCAGTGGAAATGAAGGCAGCATGAACTCTAGTTAATATCCTTTTATAGTAGTAATTGATACCATAGCTTCAATCAACACTTCCTGAGGGACAAAGACTTTATAAGCTTAAAGAACATGTGGAAATTTCTCAAAGAAGTTATTTCACAAAAGATGGCGATGAAAAGGGGAGGAGACCACAGATGTCACCATTATTTACAGAATATCAAGTACTTTCCATGCATTTCCTTCTAATCTTTACAACAACTCTATGACCTAAGATTGGTTATTCCCATTTGTGTGGAAGAAACAGCCTCATAGACTTACCCAAAGTACACACTGTTCATAATTGGCTAGGTCCGGACTAAAATGTTCTACCTTCCGGCTCAAAAACTCATGATTATTCCATTACACCAGGGACAGCTACCACAGACTCTAAATACTGCTAGGGACTAGCAAGAGAAAATAATTTGTATGATGTATATGACAAGGTATAAGAGAATAAAACTGGGGAAAGCATAGTTCAGTGCTGATGAAGCAAAACAAAACACTATGGCCTTGAATGAGATGGGGCCCCATGAGCTCCTAGTTTGCTAATTCAGACCAACACCCATGTAGTGGATTCGAAGCCAGACAAACTTAGGTATGGACTCTAACTGAGCCGCTACTATCTGAAAACTTGAGATGAATCATTTAATCTCTGTGAGACTTAGTTTCTACTCCTGTAATGTGGAGATAACCAATTTCTCCTTTAGAGTATAATGTGAAAATCTTAAAACGTGGAAATTTTCTAGCATACAGAAGGCACTCTGCAAATGGAAATTCTTAAATTCTCCAATGTATAGTAGAATTCCAATCTAGGCCCCTCTTATTTCTCCAAACCTCTATTCCTCGTGATTTTATAGCATAAAGAGAAGTAGGTGATGAAGAATGCCTAGAGTATATAGAGTTTCTACACAGTACTCATGGATTATTTCAATTTATGGAAGTAGGACATCAAGGCTAACTGACATAAAATCAGCTATTGCCTGACTCCAAAGCTGAATGGTCAGAGGAATGCCATGTGGAAGAAGAGAGAGGCCACTGCACATTCAGGTCTGATGGTTGCATGAGAACAGGAAACACAGGTTAGTTCTGACTCCATTCTAATAACAGTTGACCTATATTATTGGAAACACAGGTATATTTTTTGTCAAAATAAATTTATGATAATTATTAACAGCAAAATTAAACCAAACATTAAAAAGGACAGATATCCTAACAGATAGTCTAAGTTATATTATTTTTGTGTCATAGGATTCACTTTGGCATGATGATGCTGATTTATGAAGAACTTTCAAGTGCATTACATTTATTCTTAGGAATTTAATCAGATCATCCAAAGAAGCTGACATTTCTCCTTTTTTAATGGGAGAATAAAGCAAACTCTTGGGATTATGATGGTATCAGATCTCACAAAAACACATCTTGCTCTTAGATTTGAGCTTTCCAGCAAGGGCATTGAAATATAATACACTGTAATCCATTATCTAAATCAGGTATTATGTCAACAGAAGTTCATTTGTTTCCCATAACATTAACACAGTTCAAAATTATTTCCATATCCATCACTCCTCATCAACAGTAGCAAGTGGCCATTAAGTTCTCCAGCACTATCTAAGATTTAATTCATTAGAAGCAAAACCTAAGGAGAATTTAAGAAGCCTAATGTCCTTTCCAGACCCATAGTAAGTTTTTACTTCAACAGTGATGGGACAGAAGGCCTCTCTAGCTTCAGTCATGAAAGGCATAGAGGAATGGGAGAGAAAGAAAAAAGAACAAGAATAGCAGTCTGTGGACCCTAATGACCCAATGACCTGTTCGTATCTTTATTACAACAGTAACTAGAAATTATTCATCTACATGTACAACTCCTTCCATGCAGAGCAAGGCCCTGGATGGCAGGCATTATGTTTGATTGCTCTCTGTACTGTCTAGAGTAGCTGCATCATAAGTAAAAGCCCCACACATGCCCAATTCCATTAGTAGCTTTTAGTCTCTTTCCAGAAGTTGTGCATACAAAGAATTAAGCAGATGGGTTTCGGTTTTGCTTTTTATATGCCCTCTAGTTCATCATCTTTCTGTGAAAGTGCTGATGAGCAAAGTAGTCAAAGGAGGAAGCAGGAGTAGTAGGCAGAGGAAGCACCCCCAAAGATCTGGGGTGTGGAAGTATATCTGAAAGCCCTTACTAACGTGTCCTTATGCTAAACCCCAGACTACAGAAATAATAAGTTAAGGGAGATATCAGTAGAAAACAGAAAGGGAAGAGGTATGCACCCAGCAACTACTATCATATGTAGGTAGCATTTGCAATCATGATTCCACTTAATCCTTGTAACACCCCTTGGGACCAAAAATTATCTCCATTTCATAGATGGAGAAAATGAAAGATTCAATAATCTATCTAAGGGCACACAACTACTACATGATGAAGCCAGGATTCAAACCTTAGTCTGCCTATCTGAAAAGCCTTCTCTTTCCATTAATCCAGGGTGCTATTCTGACAGATATTGAGTAACAGTTCATTGAACGTGTGGATACTGCCTCCATAAGCAGTGGCTATGTCTTCAGTTGGCTGTATCACTTGAGCACCAACAGCTAGAAGGCTCAAAGGTTAGAAAGGGAAGAGCTGGTGTGAACTGCACATGCAATCACTAGAACCCAAAGGATTAACTTGCTCTTTGCAAGGTTACGGCTCCTGTGTTTTCAGTGATTCAGCACCCAATAAGTGAGCTATAGTCAATTTTATGCAATGCACAAGATTCCTATTAATAGTTTCCATTCCAATAAAATGTACTAGATGCTTTACTAGGTCTTTTATAATTAGTATCTGTTTACTTGCAAGTCAGTTGTCAAAAAAATCTTACAGGCTGGGCACAGTGGGTCACGTCTGTAATCCCAACACTTTGGGAGGCTGAGGCGGGGGCAGATCATCTGAGGCCAGGAGTTTGAGACAAGCCTGGCCAACATGGTGAAACCCCGACTCTACTAAAAATACAAAAATTACCTGAGCCGAGCCTGGTGGTGGGTGTCTGTAATCCCAGCTACTCGGGAGGCTTAGGCAGGAGAATCTCTTGAACTCAGGAGGCAGAGTTGCAGTGAGCCAAGATCATGCACACTACACTCCAGCCTGGGCGACAGAGCAAAACTCCATCTCAAAAAAAAAAAAAAGAAAAAGAAACTTACAAAAGATTTTATTTCCACCTTTTTATTCGATACAAGGCTTTGGCTCTATTTGAGATGTCAAGTGGGACATCTCAAATTTGCTTCTTACACAGCCCATTCTCTCAATATTTGGCAACAAAAGATGTCCTCAGATGATTTTCATCTAAGAACCAGAGGCCTGCCTACTCCTGGCTTATTTCAAGTAAAGAACCCAAATCCTAAACACTGCCTAACAGAGGAAATGGGATCAATGGAAATTCAAAGGCGACTTCTGGAAGGCCTGCCTAAAGCTTGTTCTCATAGGACACCTTGTCCTACAAGAAGCCTCTCTTAACCATCTCATTAAACGACATCAACTCTTTTAAGAATTGTTTAGCATTACCTCTCAGTAGGCTACATAACCCCAGAGGGCATAATTGGGGCCAGTGAGAAATAGCTAAGAAGCTGATTTTGATTCAACATAAGACCAAACTTTCAAACAATTATTGTCAAATGAGGAAGTAGTTGAATTGGGAGAGATTCAATATTAAAGCCTATTAACTCCTAAGGTCAAAGTTATTATTTGATGACATTAAATTTAATCAGTGACCTTGCAGAGCCTAAGGGAATGGGACATGGGAGAGCTAAGTTTTGGTGAGATCTTCTGGCCTGGAGGGCTGTGGCCTTGTAGTTCTCTTGGTGCAAAGTCCTGTAGAGTCTGGGATGGTCCCGGGTGCCTGAAAAAAGGCTTGTAGAGGGCCAGACCCAGATGGTCATCAAATTGAACCACTTATGAGAGAAAGTACCGTGTGTTAGAGGTCAGGAAAGAATCAGTTACCACAAGCTTACTCTTGATTCTCTAAATCAAAAAGTAAAAGACAAGCCCATCCACCAACATCCTTTCCCCAAATCAAACAGATCTCCAGTGGTGGAATCACAGATTATAAATTACTATTGCCAGAGCTCATGGAGACCCAAAAGCAAAAGCTTCTCAAACAAAGACAAGGAGGAGTTCAGGAATGGGCAGGCAGCACAGTGAAAGAATGGAGCATGCTTGGCCTAGGATGAATCTCCTGGCCACGGGCCTCCCATCACTGGCCTGCATGCTGTGTCCCATCTGAAAGTGGCAGGCCCACCAACACAGAGATCATGACCCCCTGCTCCTTAATTTGGATGACAGTCAGTCCTACTCAGCTGCCTGTAAATGTGCATATGAGTCTGATCATATTCACCTCCCTTGACTACATCTCTCATACTCTGCTGATACTCATGTAGGAAATTGTGTGACAGTTTCATAGAAGAGGCTCAATGTCTAAATGGCAAGTCTACATTCCCTGTCACTTGGTCTTCTGCCTCCGTTTTGATTTAATATGACACCATGGCATTCATTCTGTCCAACCTTCAAAAGTACTTTAGAAAAGGCACAGGCTTTGGGATCTGACAGACCTGAGTCTGAAATCTGTTTCTGTCACTCCCAATTATGCAACTACGGGTGTACCAAACTTTTTAAACTCTCTGAAACACAATCTCAATTTGTTCATCTGTAAAATGGGAATCATCATAACTCCCTAGAAGGTTTGAGAACTGGGATCAGTGAGGATTCGAGGGGGAGGATTAAACAAGATCCCAGGAAATGTTCAATAAATGTTTGTTCTCTGCCTCTTTCCCCTTTCTCTGCCTCCTTAGACTACACCATGACCTTTAAGAGGCCAGATCTATCCAACAGTGTGTGACACTTTAAAAATAGAATACATTTTCAATGATGGCTATGTGATGTATATAAAATAAAGTACCTCCTGCCAAGTAAATAAATAGAGGAGAGCATGTACTCATTACTGTTCTAATTTAATCTGTCTGAGTGCCTGGAGGTCTTTGCGAGGTAAATATTATTTTCACTCCGACCTTGGGTGCAGCGTTCCCATTGAATTTATCTCAGTTCATCCTTTTATGTCATGCTGAAGCCTTCCTAATAGACTGAAAGCACTTTGGTAAAAACAGAAATTAGCAGGATCTAAATAACCAGTAAATACGTGGTTACTTGGATGATTAGAGAATGGGATGTTCTGGGTAACTTCCTGTTCTGCGTATAAACACTTAGCATGTATGCCTAAATTACCTATTTTCAAAGAATAAAACCCATCAAAACACACAGCCAGTTCTGAACATGAGATATTTAGTGATGCCACTCAGAGGCTGGCAGGGACATGGGACTCACCAGAAGGACTGTCAATAACTTTGGCACAAGAGAATGAGCAGGACTGTGCTCTCACATGCTCGGAACATTTTTTGAAAGCAGCTTTGACTATGATCTGTTTACTTGTTTCTAGTTGCTTCTTTACCAAGATTTATAGAAAAAAATTTGTTCTAGGTTCTCCTCCATAAAATTTTTTTAAAAAGTATTTACATATCCTGCTCAATTTGGACAATTCAGTAGAAAATGAGAACTGCTCTTGTTCAATGGGTCATTGATGAATGAGTCAGTCTGTACTGCCTCAACCCTTCTAGCCTTCTGCCCCTACATGGGTAGACCCAGATGTTCAGGAATTCAATGCTGTTTTGATATCCAGACACAGTTTATTTTCATAAGAAAGAACTTTTTTCTTTTAAAGCAAATGTGAATTCATTGTAAAACATATTTAGAAAATACAGCCAAAAGGGGAAAAAAAGAACAGTATCTGTAATTTACCATTTTGGGATGACTACTGTTAATACTTTTGAGAGTCTTCTTTCTAGACATAAATAAAGATATACTTTTCATAAGTGGGTTCATAATAGATAAACTGCAATGGTATCTACCCTCTTACCTTTTCAACAAACTGTTATGATTATCTTTTCATGTTAATATTCTTCCTCAATGCACATTTTAATGATTACAAAGGATTTCATGTATCATAAATTAATTTATTCTGAAATCAAGCAATATTCTTCTTTAAAAAGAAAAACGAATAGTTTATAGCTAAATCTTTGCTTACATCCATTTAGTTCCACTGGATTAATTCTTGGGAGTGGATTTGAAGAACCAAGGTCATTTTTTAAAAAAAATTACACATTGTCAAACTTCTCCAAAGATTTAAACCAAAGTATACAATCCACTGGCAGTTTGCTGCTGTTTATGTGTCTGTTCCCAAGAAGACTGTGAAAGTCTTGATGTCAGGGTGTGTTGTATTCATCTTTATAGCCAACATTTTTTATGTTTTTGCACATTAAGTCACCGAAATATTTGTCAAATGAATGAATAATTTGATGACTCTTCCATTGTTTGAATGAATGTGTAATACAGGCAAGTTTGTAGAACGTTCCTAGGGCTCAGTTTTCTCTTTGGCAAAATGAGAATTTTGTGTTATATGCTTCCTACCATTCTATGATTTCACATCTGTTGTGTGAAATGCAGTGACCAAGATACTCTGGGGAGATTACCCATATATACAATATATAATCATAGCGATGGGACATGAACACATATATCACATGTAAGCTAATTATAATTGAATAGAAGTATACATAGATGTGCTGAATACTCAAGAAGAATAAGGCTAGATGATATAATGGGAGATTATTATTATTTTTTTTTTTAGATGGAGTCTTGCTCTGTCTCCCAGGCTGGAGTGCAGTGGCGCAATCTCGGCTCACTGCAAACTATGCCTCTATAATGGGAGATTTTTGAAAGATGATGCTCAGCGAATCAGACATCTCTTGCTTTCTATCTTTAAAAAAGTCCCTTTCTCACTCAGGATTTTGTGTTTTATTGGTATCTAGAAAACAGGAGCCATAATTATCTTGAAACTCAGTGTCTTTCAGTTATTCCACCCAGGGCAAAGCTTATCACACTAGGCTTTAGGAACATTTCAATCGTTTTTAAATTGCCTAGGATAGAATTGTATTTGTTGATTTTTATGTTCCTTGACTTCCTGGTACATTGGTGGGGAATGGGTGTAGACTGCTCTAGACTATCCATGCAACTACTATGCTTACCTCTATAGCACTTCTTTTCCAGGCCATCCCTGGTTAAGTATGTACAATCAAAGGCTTATCTGAGTCACAGAATCATTTGGTTCCCCTCCTCACTCAGTTTATCTCTTTATTAATTCATGGTTATTTATTGAGAATTTGTAACATTCTAAGCTAGCAGGGGGGAGGATGCAATTTGGTGTATACAACAATGGCAGATATAAACATGATCCGTTGGACAAACAAAGGAAAAACTCGCCAATCTCTGGAAGCCAGGGGAAGTTCTCACAGAAAATGACTCTTGAAAATGATTCTTGAGATGGTACTTGAAGGAGGAGCTCAAGCTTGTTAGGTAGATGGGATTATGTAGGTAAGTGTGTGGGGAAAAAATGGGATTCAAGTAGAGATATAGCACAGAAAAGGGTGACAGAATCGTGGGTTCATCACTGGTGAGCAGGTTTCCTATCAGTCTCCCACTACCCAAACCTCTCTCCATCACACTTCCACAGTTCTCCTCACACAGACCATCTAGTGAAGAAGCAGAGTTCCTGATTCCATCTCCATTCTTTGCCATAGCTCCAGAAAAGGTCTTGCTGCTCTCCAGTGATAGCTGGCTCTGTGACCACTGCTTCATCCTGAGTGCCTCCACTTGGCCACTGTGCATAGACCCTAGCTGATCCAGCCTTTATGGCATCATGAGTCATGTAGTCTCCAACTTACAGAAACCTCATTTTTTTGGTTTAAGAACTCCCTGTTCCTGGGACAAGAGGCCAGGGCACTTTTGGAGCAATGTTAGTCACTGTTACCTTCAAAGAATTTCTTTCAAGCTCTGAAGCCAGATTTCTAGATGAGGCACACGTTTTCCCCACTTGTATTATCAGATGACATGTCCAGAAGCCAATCTTGCTTAAACCAGTAAACTTGCCTGCACCCACATCCATGCTGAAATCTTTTTAGCTGTCCCAAAAGAAGAAGCATACTTTCTACTGCACAAAACTCTTCTCTTCACCTATGTCTTAAACAAGTGCTTCCCAAATCTAAGAAACATAAAACTCACTTGAAAACCTTGTTAAAAATATGGGTTTCCAAGGCCCATATAGCTGAATCTGAATTATCTGAATTCTCAAGGGTACAAGTCAGGAATCTATAGTTTCACAAGCTCTTGAGATCTTTTTCTTGGTAGTAAAATATTTCATGCAAAAAAAAAGGTGATGGGAGATATGTATTGAGTGTATACCCTAGGTGATCTCATAAAACTAAGCAATCTCTAATCTGTAGATAGCATTTAGGACCCATTGCTCTGGATCTTCAAAGCTTCCTGCATCTCCAAGAACCAGTCACTGTCAGTTCAGGGGCCTCAACTTCATCTTCTCTGCAGATGCCCTCCTCTCCATCTAGCAATGGGTTCAAGAATCTCACATAAAAATATCCCCTCTAGACTCTTCTTGCTATCCCTACCTCTTTAATTTCTTTTACAGCTAACTTTCTTATGCTAGCCATGAAAGGAAATAGCTTCATTCCACATTCTCCCATCAACCATTTTGATTTCCATGCCAACAACTTCATGGAAATTGTTACGATTATTTTGAGATGGAGTCTCACTCTGTCGCCCTGGCTGGAGTACAGTGGCGCGATCTCGGCTCACTGCAAGCTCTGCCTCCAGGGTTCACGCCATCCTCCTGCCTCAGCCTCCAGAGTAGCTGGGACTAAGGCGCCTGCCACCACTCCCGGCTAATTAATTGTTTTTTTGTATTTTTAGTGGAGACGGGGTTTCACCCTGTTAGCCAGGATAGTCTCGATCTCCTGACCTCATGATCTGCCTGCCTCGGCCTCCCAAAGTGCTGGGATTACAGGCGTGAGGAAATTATTTTTTTTAAAGTTCATTCATAAGAGCTGGTGATTTCTATTTCTTTAATCTGATGCATAGAATTGAGTTTTTCATCCTCTACAGTCATGGCAAACTTTCATCGACATTCTATGAAAATATTCTTAAAAATATTTTTTGTTGCATGCTTTCTTTGTGCTCATTTTAATTCTACTCTTATCTGCCTAAGGTACCCACCTAAAAACCCAGCTTCGGTGTGGTATTTTTGTATACGTATATGTAATCAAATGCAAGTACATAGCAAAATACATAGCATTGTTCATAGGTATAGTTTACATAAATGTTACCATGCTGTAAAAATAATTTTCTTTGTTTCAGGTGTTTTTAACATAGATCTATGTTGTTATATATAAATGTTTTATTTCTCTAGACTTCTTAATAGTATTTTATTCTGTACACATACCACAAATTTACTTATCCATACATGAATGATGGACATTTTGATTACCTTTATTTGCCAAGATATCCCTGTGATATTACATCTATCTATATATATATATACACACACATCTATATATATAATATATACATAGGTGTATATATAGATGTGTGTGTATATATGTGTACATGCATGTGTATATATTTTTATATATAAATTGTGCTTCCTATGAGCAAATTTATTTCAAAGATTCTCAACCTTGGCTATATATTAGAAATCACCTTGAAAGTTCTTTGTTTTTAAATACTGAGGCTTGGAGACCTCACCCCTCACCCTCCCCACCTCAAACCCAACTCAATTGTTCTGGGGTGGGAATTGTACATCAGTATTTTTATTAAGGTCCCAGGTGATTCTAACATATACATGGCAGTGAGAATTATTCTAGGGCATTGCTCTTCAAAGTATTGTTCACCAACCAGCAGTACAGACATCACCTGGAATTTGTTTTAAATGCAGAATATCAGGCCACAGCGCAGACCTACTCAATTGAGATCTGCATTTTAACAGAATCCTCAAGTGATTCACATGTGTACTAAACTTTGAGAAGCACTGGTCCAGTTTGTACTCCCAGGAATGAAAATATTGCTTTCTAAGGTATACATATATTTGATTACACCAGCACCTGATTGCTCAACAAAATGACAAAATGACTGTCCTGATTTATCCTTCCACCAGTACAATCAGATAAATTGTTAGCCCATATACTTAAAAGCATATTCAATTTTAATAGTTGATTCACTGTCGAGTTCTCTGCTGTTTTTGTTTTTTAAACAGATTTATTGTGGCATAATTTATATACAGAAATTGTACATATTTAATGTATACAATTTGATAGTTTGGACACATGCATACACCCATGAAACCATCACCATAAGCAAGGTAGTAAACATATCCATCACTTCCCAAAGATTCCTTGTACCCTTTCATCTTTTATTGGTTGGTTGGTTGATTTTGTGTTGTGTGTGTCTAAGAGCACTTAACATGAGATCTACCCTCGCAAATCTTTTAAGTGCACACTCTTGTTAACTATAAATGCAATGCTTAACAGCAGATCTCTTGAACGTATTCATTTTGCATAGCTGAACTTTATATCCACTGAACAACTTCCCCATTTCCCTTCCACTGGCCCATGGCAACCACTATTCTAGTCTCTGCTTCTATGAGTTTGACTATTTTAGATAATTCTTACAAGTGGAAACATGCAATATTTGTTCTTCTATGACTGGCTTATTTCACTAAGTAGAATATTTTCCAGGTTCATTCATGTTGTCACATATAACAGGATTTCCTTCCTTTTTAAGGGCTGAATAGTATCTACTGTATGTACATACCACACTTTGACTATTCATCCATCAATGGACATTTAGGTTGCTTATATATCTTGACTATTGTGAATCATGCTTCAATGAACATGAAAGTGTAGATATTTTTTCATATCCCGTTTTCAATTTTTTGGATATTTACTCAGAAGTGGGATTGCTGGATCATATGATAGTTCTGTTTTTAATTTTTTGATGAAGCTCCACACTGTTTTTCAAAGTGACTCTACCGTTTTACAGTTCCTCCAACAGTGTACAAGAGATCCACTTTATCCACACATTTGCCAACACTTGTTAATAGTTTGTATTTTTGATAGCAGCCATCCTAACAGGTGTCAGATTATGTCTCATTATGGTTTTGATTTGCCTTTTCCTTATAATTAGTGATGTTGAGCACTTTTCCATACCTGTTGGCCATTTGTATGTCTTCTTTGGAGAAATGTCTACTTAGTTTCTTTACCCATTTTGAATCAGGTTATTTGTTTTTAATGTATTTGTTGTTACTGAGTAAAAGGAGTTCTTTATATATTTTGGATATTATATATATGGTTTGTAAACATTTTCTCCCATATGCAGATTTTTTTTTATTCTGTTGATTTTTTTATCTGTGCAGAAGCTTTTTAATTTGATATATTTCCATTTCTCTATTTTTGCTTTTGTTGCTTGTGCTTTTGGGGTCATATCCAAGAAATTATTGCTAAAACCAGTTTCAAGAAATTTTTTCCCTGTGTTTTCTGCTGGGAGTTCTATAGCATTTGGTCTTATGTTTAAGTTTTTAGTCAATTTTGAGTTGGTTTTGGTGTATAGTATGCGTCCAATTTTACTCTTTTGCATGTGGATTTCCAGTTTTCCCAGCATCATTTGTTGAAGAGACTTTTCTTTCCCCATTGTGTATTCTTGGCAAACTTTTTGAAGATCAGTTGAGCATGGGTTTATTTCTGGACTCCCTATCGTATTCAGTTGGTCTGTGTGTCTGTTTTTACACTGGTACCATACTATTTTAATTACTATAGGATTTAAATATATTGTGAGATTGGGAAGTGTGATGCCTTCAGCTTTCCTTTTCCTGAGATTATTTTGGCTATTTGAGATCCTGGTGGTACTACATGAATTTTAGGATAGTTTTTTCTATTTTTATTTTTAAAATGTATTTGGGATTCTGTGGGGATAGCAGTGAATCAGTAAATCATTTTGGATAGTGTGGACATTTTAATAATATTAAGTATTCTAAAATCCATGAACACATGACATGCCTTTTTATTTAATTAGGGCTTTTTTTTCAGCAATGTTTGTAGTTTTCAGTGTACAAGTCTTTCAACTCCTGGTTTAAGTTCATTCCTACGTGTTTCATTCTCTTTGATGCTATTGTAAATGTCTTTAATTTACTTTTTATATAGTTTGTTGTTAGTGTATAAATACATAACTGATTTTTGTATGTTCATTTTGTGTCTTGCAGCTTTACTGAATTTGTTTATTCTAACAGGTTTTTTAGTCAAGCCTCAAGGGTTTTCTACATATAAGATTGTGTCATCTGCAAACAGAGATAGTTTTACTTCTCCTTTTCAGTTTGGGTGCCCTTTGGTTCTTTTTCTTGCCTAATTCTTCTGGCCAGAACTTCCAAAACCATGTTGAATAGACTATTAGCAGTGGGCTTGCTATATGCTCTTATTATGCTGAGGTAAATTCTTCTACATCTAGCTTGAGTTTTTTATCATGAAAAGATGTTAAATTTTGTCAAATTCTTATGCCTTTATTGAGATGATCATGTGAGTTTTATATATTATTCATTCTTTTAACGTAGTATATCACATTAATTGATTTGCATATGTTAAGCTATCTTTGCTTCCCAGGTATAAATCTCACTTGATCATCGTGCATGATCTTTTTAATGTGCTGTTGAATTCAGTTTGCCAGTATCTTGCTGAGTATTTTTGAATCTATAGACATAGAGGTATTGGCCTCTAATTTTCTTATAGTGTCTATCTGTGGCTTTGGTATCAGTGTAATGCTGGCCTCATAAAATAAGTTTGGAAGTGTTCTCTTCAGTTTTTTGGAAGATCTTCAGAGGGATTGGTGTTACTTCTTTAAGTGTTTGGTAGAATTCTGCAATGAAGCCATCTGGTTCTGAGCTTTTCTTTTATGAGAGATTTTTATTATTACTGCTTCGATCCCCTTATTTGTTAATGGTGTGCAGATTTTCTATTTCTTCATGATTCAGTCTTAGTTAAGTTGTATGTGTCTAGAAATATGTCCATTTCTTCTAGGTTACACAGCTTGTTGGCATATAAGTGCTCACAGTAGTCTCTTATGATCCTGTGTATTTCTGTGGTGTCTGTTGTCATGTCTTCTCTTTAATTTCTGATTTTATTTATTAGAGTCTTCCCCAGTTTTTTCTTAGTCTAGCTAAAAGTTTCTTTAATATTTTGATCTTTTCTATTGTTTTCTTGTCTCTACTTCATTTATTTCTGTTCTGATCTTTGTTATATCCTCCCTT
Organism: Hylobates moloch; assembly: GCF_009828535.3. NCBI lineage: Eukaryota > Metazoa > Chordata > Mammalia > Primates > Hylobatidae > Hylobates > Hylobates moloch. Next base: position 81,991,462 of record NW_026652286.1, on the reverse strand, counting down.
CTGCTAACTCTGGCTTAGTTTGTTCTTCTTTTTCTAGTTTCATGAGGTGTAACATTAGGCTGTTTATCTAGAACCTAATTTTTTTTTAATTTAGGCATTTATTATTTTAAATGTACCTCTTAGAACTGCTTTTGCTGCATCCTGTAAGTTCTGCGGTGTTGTGTTTCCATTTCTGTTTATCTCATGTATTAGTCCATTTTCACACTGCTGATGAAGACATACCCAAGACTGGGAAGAAAAAGAGGTTTAATTGGACTTACAGTTCTACATGACTGGGGAGGCCTCAGAATCATGGGGGGAGGTAATAGACACTTCTTACATGGCAGCGGCAAGAGAAACTGAGGAAGATGCAAAAGCAGAAACCCGTGATAAAACCATCAGATCTCATGAGACATTCATTACCACAAGAACAGTATGGGGGAAACTGCCCCTATGATTCAAATTATCTCCCACTGGGTCCCTCCCACAACATGTGGGAATTATGGGAGCACAACTCAAGATGATATTTGGGTGGGGACACAGAGCCAAACCATATAATCTCAGATACTTTTACATTTCCCTTTCCATTTCTTCTTTGAACCATCGGTTGTTCAGAAACGCGTTTAATTTCCACATATCTGTGAATTTTTCAGCTTTCCTCCTGTTACAGGGTGAGCATCCCAAATTCAAAACTCTGAAATCCAAAATGCTTCAAAATTCAGTAAACATTTTCTTTGTGCATCAGGTTGATGCTCAAACGGTTCTCCGTTCTGGAGAATTTTGGATTTCAGATTTTCGGATTTGGGATGTTCAACCAGTAAGTATATAATGCAAATATTGCAAAACCCAAAAAAATCCAAAATCCGAAACACTTCTAGTCGTAAGCATAAGGGATACTCAACCTCTATTGATTTCAAGTTTCATACCATTGTGGTCAGAAAAGATACCTGATATTATTTCAATCTTTTAAGTTTATTAAAATTTATTTTGTGACCTAACATATAATCTATCCTGGAAATTGTTCTGTGTGCACTTGAGAAGAATGTGTTCAGCTGCTGTCAGATGGAATGTTCTGTATATGATTGTTACATCCATTTGGTCTACAGTATAGCACAAGTCCAATGTTTCCTTATTGGTTTTCTGTCTGGATAATGCATTCATTGTTGAAAGGAATGCTGAAGTCTCCTACCATTATTGTATTGCTTTCCATTTCTTTTCTTTTTTTTAAGACAGGGGCTCACTCTTTCACCCAGGCTGGAGTGCAGTGGCATGACCTCAGCTCACTGCAACCTCTGCCACCCAGGTTCGAGTGATTCTTCTGCCTCAGCCTCCTGAGTAGCTGGGTTTACAGGCATGCACCAGCATGCCCAGCTAGTTTTTGTATTTTTAGTAGAGACGGAGTTTCACCATGTTGGCCAGGCTAGTCTCCAACTTGTGACCTCAGGTGATCCACCTGCCTAGGCCTCCCAAAGTGCTGAGATTATAAGTGTGAGCCACCTTGCCCAGTCACTTTCCATTTCTCCCTGTCAATGTTTGCCAGTGTATCTTTAGGTGCTCTGATGTTAGAGATATAAATATATATATATATATATATCATAACTACATTACTTTCTGATGAATTTATCCTTTCATTATTATACAGTATCTTCACCTCTTGTAACAGTTTTTGATTTAAAAATGTCATTGGGATTTTTATGGGGGTAGCACTGAATCTATAAATCACTTAAATTTTTCCTGCTGTAAGTATAGCTACCCCCATTCTCTTTTGGTTATCATTTGCACAGAATATCTTTTTTCGTCCTTTCACTTTCAGACTATCCTTAAATTTAAAGTGAATTTCTTATAGACAGCAAGGAGTTGGGTCTTGTTTTTGTACTGTGCTCTATCTTTGGATTAGGGAGTTTAATCCCTCTATGTTTAAAGTAATTATTGATAGGGAAGGACTTACTTACTGTAGCTATTTTGTTCATTGTTTTCGCTCTGTTTTGTAATTCCTTGGTTCCTGTCTTCATTTCCTGCTGTATTCCTTTGAGTTTCATTGATTTTTTTGTAGTGATACGCTTTCTCTTTTTAGTTCACTGTTGTTTTAATTTACATTTCTCTGATTACCAGGTATATTTATTTTTACTTGTAGAGTCGGGGTCTCCCTATGCTGCCTAGGCTGGTCTGAAACTCCTGGGCTCAAGCAGTTGTCACACCTCAGATTCTCAAAGTGTTGGGATTACACACCTGAGCCACTACACCCAGTTTCTGATTACCAGTTAGATGGAGCACCTCTTCATACACTTAGGAGTCATTTTAATTGCCCCTTCTGTAATTGCCTTTTTCCACTGATTTGTAACATCACTTCTACCTTATAGAAAATTCTTATACAAATTGTACCTGTTTCTGGCCTCTACTATGTTCTATTGGTCTATGTATTTGCACCTTCACCAGTAACTTGCTGGTTTAGTTATTATGATTTTGTAATATTTCTTAGTATTTGATAGGCCAAGTCTACACTTCTTTATCTTCTTCTTGCTTTATCAAAATATTTCTTTAGTATACAGGGACTTTATTTCTCCATATAAACTTTAGAATAAGTTTATCATACTCCCTCAAAAAAGGCTTCTTCATTTTCACCATAATACTTTTTTAAATTCCCATGAGTTTTGTGAATAATTTATTACTAGGTATTTTTATAGATTTTCCTCAATTTTAACTGGTATCTATTTTATATTACATTTTTAGTTGGTTATTGTTAATTGGTATAGAAAATGCTACTGTTAATCTTGCCAGGAACTTTGCTACAGTCTTTTATTAGTCTAATATTTTGCTGATTTCCTAGGTTTCTATTGAAATTATATGCAAATAATGTAATTTTTTCTCTGCCTTTCCAGTGTTTATGCTTCTGATTTCTTATCTTATTGTATTGGTCAGAATCTCCAGGATTTTATAGAACTAAAAATGCACCTAAGGTTTTCCATAATATAAAATGTAGATTGTTAATAGTCTTCTGATAGGTGAATTTAATACACACATTTCAGTCCAGTTGAACAATATGTTCATCTTATTTGGTCTCTCTTCAGGTTTTAATTCTATTTACAATCATCCTTCTTGAAACTTGTCTTTTATTTCATTCTCTACTGGTTTTCTGGCTATCTTCGGGTTACTCCTTTTCAACATACTTCCCAGGTTTGTTCATTCATTCATTCACTTATGCAACAAGTGTTTACTGGGGACATCATATATGCCAGATTTCTCCCACCATTCATCTGCCTCATTCTTTAGCTTTGTGTATACTCCTCCTGGAAAAACTTACTTCCATGGCCCTAACTACTATATATCATAGATGCCCAAATCTATTTCTATGTAGTCTATTATAGATCTACTATTATATATCCTGAACACAAGGTCTGGATAGTCTACAACCAATTTAAACTCATCATGCCCCGCAAAGAGCTTCTTTTGCATTCTCCCCCACTGGGTTAACTGCACTATTTGTTATGTAAAAGTCAAGTCAAAGAAGTGCTTCCTCTTCTAAAAAGCCTTCTTCAGTTTTTCCATGGGTTACAACACTTTCCTTTTTGGTTCCTTTGGTGTCTTGCTCACCTTCCTAGATGAAGTATAAAGGTATTTATACTTGCTATAATAATGTATTAAGATGCCCATTCCTACCATTGGACTAGGAGCTCTCAGAGAAGCGGGAACTCTTTCTTTCCATTACTGAGTCACAGAGACTGGCAGCATTGATGCTTGCTGAGTAAAGACTGGTTGTTGTCCACTGTGTGAAGTAGCCCTCATTTTCTCTTCTCTCTGAGGCTCACAATTCTTATCCAACACTATTAAATAAATAAAAAGACTCATTTTACCAAAAGTAATGTGAGAAAGAGAAGGTGTTTCATTACATTAAACCAGTTTCAAAAGGAGAGCAAGGTGAAGAAAGAGGAAGGGTATTTAACCCAGTGCAGGTTAACTCCTGAGGTAAAATGGGCAGATTCAGTTCCCATGCCCTTTTCTCACATATGTCTCCTTCCATTACCTTCATCTCCACTGTTCCTTCATGCTTAGGCCATAAAGGTGAGTTATGTTGTGCTTTTATGTGGTTTATTTAGAATATATTTAAAATGTATTACCATTATTTGCTTATCAACCAACTGGAGAAAATGAGTAAAGAGCTGAAGATGGGGGAAAGAACTAAGAATTGTGCGCCCTTGAAACATTTTGAGAAAACTGAGTTCTGTCTATACCCTTGGGAATCTCAAGAGGTCTGGAATACAGGGTCAAGGTGAAAGCTGCCTTGCGAAATTTGCAGGAATCTGGAAGAGATATAAAGACGTGTAAAACCCTAATTATCAGCATTAAAAGGAAGCTTACTTGTCATACATTACAACATTCCTTATTGAAACAGAAACATTACCCTGCCTGGAGTCCTTCTCACAATCCTAGAAAAAAAAAGAGGAATAAAATCAAGCAGAAAAAGATTTTGTTCTTCCATGCAGATATGTTGAGGGTGTCCTACATAGAAGAAAGAGAACCAGGGTAGAAACTTAAGATAAAAATTAATGCTTTGAATCAGTGACATTTAGCAAAGTGATTAGGCAGTGACATTAAACAAGTTCCAAGGCCATTTCCAAGTGATTTCTGTGGCCACCTGTGCTGCTCAGGAAAACCATGTTTGAGGTGGGAAAAAAAGACTCGATCTTAATTAAAACCTGAGGGTGCTTGTAATGGAAAGTTCAGGATAGAGTTGTTTGTTTTTGCTGTCAGTATACATTTGTTTAAAAAAAAGAAAAAAAAAGATGATGTTCTTATTACCCTAGGGAGCATAATGAAGGAAAAATAATTGGCCAGAATATATGGAAAGTGTGGAGAGAAAAAAGACATTAATTGTGTTCTAGAGTGAAATTGTCCACCTCTGACAACTGACTCTCCAGGCAGATCTGTCAGAGTGAGGGCTGTGCCTTTCATCACAATGACTTATGCGTAATTACTCTCTAATCCCGTGGGTTTATCAAATGTCTCTTTGGCTGTCCAAAATCATTGTCCAGAGACTGAATAGCACCTGCTAGATGCAGCCAGGGTGAGAGCTTCCCTGCAAGTAATGCCTGGTTAGTAAAAGTCAGATAAACCCCCCTTTTCATAGTCATCACTGCCACTTTGCATATGCTTCTCCCCTGCTGCCTGTTAGCTGACTTCTCTCATCCCCACCCTTCTTCTCTTCAGATCTCTGGATATGGTCTTGCTTCTCATACCATGGCTATCATATTACTTAAGGGAGGGAGAGCTGCTGTCCTCAACATATTCAAGATTGCCCTAAGCCTCCACATCCATTTGGCAGATGTGTGGGAAGTTTTTATGGGTCCAGGCTGAAGTGGCAAATATCATTTACTTACACGTTCCACTGGGCTTCCATGTGGTCACACCTCACTGCAAGGAGACTAGGAAATGTAGTCGAGAGGGAGAGGAAAAGGAAACAGATTTTGTGAACAGCCAGTCAGATACTGCAATATTACTCCCTCTAGTTTCCACTTTAGCTTCCCCCTTGGTATTATGTAATTCAGCAAAGTCCTGTTATTGGAAACAACCTCCAATAGAGTAAGCCTAAATCTGAATGATCACCTTGAATTCCTGAATTCATTTTTGTCAGCTGCCACCTGCAACACAAGAGGTGGACTTCTCAGACTACCTAGCAAGAGGTAAAAGGAGAGGAGGAATTAGGGTGGGTGGTGGAGAGATAGGGCCTGCTGTCCTTACAATCTCTTAGGAGAATTTTGCAAACACCTCAACCCCTCAGTGCCAGAATAACGTATGGGCCATTCCCCAAATAGCAGTCAAGGACTCAAACATATAGGGAAAGCTTGAGTGAGGAGTAAAATGTAGCACAGCTCAGGGCCTCTGTTTTGCTTGTCAACCCATGTTTCTGTGCTCTGAAATTCTAGGTTACGCAGCAGCTTGAGAACAAGATTGTTGTCAGTAATTTCTGCCAATGAATTCTGAGTCATTTACCTTGATTTACGAGGAATGAGAAGAGAGAAACTCTTCTCCTTGCATTTATTTAATCAGTTGAAACCACGTGGATTTTTAGAGACAGTCTTAATGTAAATTACCCAAATGGTTCAGCGCCACTAGATACCAAGTCCAAATTCAGCGTGATTCTTAAGGTAAGAGTGAGATTTTTGACAAAATCCACTCTTCACTTAGAGAATCCCCTTCTCCCCTTTTTCCTAGTTGGACTGTAGAATTTCTCAGTAGTGGCACTCTTGACATTCTTGGCCATATAATGCTTTATTGTGGGACAGGGAGCAGTCCTGAGCAATGTAAGATACGCAGCAGCATCCCAGACTCTTCCCACTAGAAGTAGCACCCTGTAAGGTGCCAATAGCATTCACTTCAACAAGTGGTAACAATAAAAATGTCTCTAGATATTGTCAAATGTCTGCTGCAGAAAGCAAAATTGTCTCTAGCTAAAAATGGCTTAATTAGAGAGAGGTTTGGCTTGCTCTTCTCTAAAATAAAAAATTCCAAATAAGTGCACTTTCTTAGCCTATTGCACAAAGAAATAGTGATTTATAGTATTACTTTTTAGTATGTACTTCATGTACTTTATAGTATATACTGCCTCAGGGCAGCACATACACACCACATAAATACCTATGAACTGATTTTAACTGGTTAAGTAGCCATTTTCATTTAATGTTCAATAAAATTAAGGATCATAATGTATGGAGAAACTGATCAGAAGAACAGCAGGATAGTGCAGAAAACAGAAGCTCATGGGAACTACTAGAGGAGGGAGGGGGCCTAGTGCTGAAAAACTATTGAGTACTATGCTCACTACCCGGGTGATAAGATCAGTTATACCCCAAACCTCAGCATCATGCAATATATCATGTCTCAGCATCATGCAATATATCATGTAACAAACCTGCACATGTACTCCCTGAATCTAAAATAAAAGTTGAAATTATTTAAAAATAAATAAAAATTCAGATTACAAAGATAAATGAAAAGTAGAAGTCAGTAATAAGAGAAATGATGTGCAATATAAGCACCTCATATCCATGAAGCATATTTTACATAAAAATATGCACTGTTTCACTTGTCCTTGCAGCTACACTTCCAAGTATTGTAAACAATAAATATTTATTGATTTTTGAATTAATTACTGAAGATAACATCCCAATTTCTCAGATAAGGGAGTTGAATTTCTGAGTGGTTAAGTAATTTTTCCAATGTTAGAGGGACAGAAAGTCAGAAAGCAGCAGAGTTATGATTCAAACTCAGATCTGTCTTACTTTCAAGCTCATGCTTTTTTTTTTTTTTTTTTTTTGAGACAGAGTCTTGCTCTGTTGCCCAGGCTGGAGTGTAGTGGCACCATCTCAGCTCCCTGCAACCTCTGCCTCCTGGGCTCAAGTGATTCTCATGCTTCAGCCTCCAAAGTAGCTGGGATTACAGGTTTGCACCACCATGCCTGGCTAATTTTTATATTTTTAGTAGAGATTTTACTGCATTGGCCAGGCTGGTCTCGAACCCCTTACCTCAAATGATCTGCCCACCTCAGCCTCCCAAAGTGCTGGGATTACAGCGTGAGACACCAGGCCCAGCTCATGCTCTTTTATATTCTCCTGCAGCCCTGCTTTATTCTCATTGTGAAAAAAAAGTCCTGGGAAGGATTTTTTCACATGTTGATTAGCAATCCAGCTGCAAAAGGAAGCCCTGCATGTGCCAGAGCCCATCAAAGGCACTGCAAATTTGCATTAAGCCACTCAAGAATTCTCTCAAGGAGATACTTGGAATCTGTCACAGAGTAGGCAGAGTGAAAAAGAAAAAGAGAGCTATTGTTGCCAAAAGTAGATGGAGCCTATTATCAAATATGCTGTCATTACTTCTACAAAAATAAAAATAGACAACTGATGTTTTGCCCCTGAGTAAACTAGAATGGCTCCTAGAGATACTTCTGAGCAGGGTCCCATCTTTCAGTGTTTCTGTTTTCCAAACTGACCCAGTAGTGCACAATTTAAATAAAGATACCATTACCTGTCCATCTTCATTAACCACAGCTACCTAGTGGTGCCACTACATAGGCCTTAAAATGGCTGGGAATGTATAAATAGTCATTGTTTACTCCAAACTGATGGCATCCCTTGGAACTACTCTCGTCCAGACCATCCTTAGAATCTAATGCTGGGTTATCTGTTCGTATATAGTAAGGGTGAAAATAATATGCAGCAAGTGACAAACATGTGAAAAGATGCTCCACATCATGTCATCAAGGAAATGCAAATCAAAACAACAGTGAAGTATCACCTTACACTTATTAGAATGGCCCAAATCCAGAACACTGAAAACACTAAATGCTGGTGAGAATGTGGAGCAATGGAATGTCATTCATTGCCGGCAGGGATGCAAAATGGTACAGCCACTTTGGAGGGCAGTTTGGCAGTTTCTTATAAAAGTAAACATACTCTTACCATACAATCCAGAAATTGTCTTCCTTGGTATTTACCCAAAAGAAGTGAATGCTTATGTCTATGCAAAAGCCTGCACACAAATGTTTATAGCAGCTTTATTTATAATTGCTAAAACTTGGAACAAACTGAGATGTCTTTCAGCAGGTGAATGGATAAATAAAGTGTAGTACTTCCAGACAATGGAATATTATTCAGTGCTATAAAGGAGTGAGCTATCAAGCCATGAAAAGACATGAAGGGAATCTTAAATGCATATTATGAAGTGAAAGAAGCTGATCTGAAAATGTTATATACTGTATAATTCCAACTATATGACATTCCAGAAAAGACAAAACTACAGAGCAATGAAAAGATCAGCAGTTGCCAGTGGCTAATGGATAAAGAAGGATGAACAGGCAGAGCACAGGGAATTTAGGATGGTGAAAATATTCTGATACTACAACGGTGGATACATGTCATTAAACATTTGTCGAAAAACCCATAGAATGTATGACACCAAGTGTGAATCCTAATGTAAACTGTGTGTTTGGATTATAATGATGTGTCAATGTAGGTCCACCAGTTATAAGAAACATACCACTGTGGTGGGGGATGTTGATAATGGGAGGAGCTACACATGTGGGGGCACAGACTATAGGGAATCTCGGTACTTTCCTCGCAATTTTGCTGGGAACTTAAAACTGCTCCAAAATATGCTGTGAAAATAACAGATAAATATTAATTTGGGTCCAGCTATCTGTCTGTCATTGGGATACGTGCTAGGGGTGGAGAGCACAATGATAAAATATAGTTCTACTTTTTAAGCAGAAGCTTATCCATCCAGGTAGATGCAGCATATCTACATGGGAATGGGATATTGCAATACATGAAGAATTCCATGTGAGTTTGCATTCTTGGTCAGCAAATATTCTTCTCCTCCCACTGCGGGAAGAGGAGACTTCTATGCCCAGCTGATCTCGGGCTTGGCCACATAACTTGCTCTGGTCTTAAAGTATTAGTGAATGTGATTTGAGCAGAAGCCTTAAGAGTATTTGTGTGTTTGGCTTGGTTTTTTTCACACTCAGTGGTCTGCCAAGAGAAGATACCCCAGGTAATCACTGCCCCTTTAACCTGGGCCCCCAAATAAACATACATGGGGCAGATTTGAGCCCAACTTCTCATCTGGAGCCAATCTCAGTTAACTCTTAGCATGCAGCAGAGCTTCCCAGATGAGCCTATCCTAAATCAGTTGAATCAATCACTATTGAACTGTGGACCCTTAAGCTTAAGAATGCTTACTGTTTATGCCACTGATCTTTCAGCAGTTTCTTATGCTGCAATTACATGCCATTACCAACACCAAACAAGGAGCATGTAATAATAAGTGTGTGTGTACGTGATCAAAATTGGCTTTAAAAAGGGATAAAAATTGAAGTAGAGAGTGGGAAAGAACATTTTTAATTGCTTAAAAGAAGACAGAGGTTACCCCAGGTAAAAGGAATGGCATGAGCAAAGCTAGGTAGGTAGCTGGAAATGGTAAGGTGCCTTGGGGGCCCAGTGAACAGACCATTTTGACAGAAGCCAAAGATTTTTACATCTGTTTTGTTTTGGTATAAACTGCAAAGGTAAGTTGGGATAAACCTGTAGAAGACTGAATATAAATCTAAGGAAATCTGACACGTAACCTCAGAGAAGTGATTAAGAAAGTCTGCAACTCCTTTTGTGATATGGAGATAAACAAGCAACTTCAAGCAAACCTTTTTACACATATATTAGAAACAGAAAACAGAGGCAATTCTTAGGGAAAGAGATATCAAAAATGAGAAGAAATAAATTGTTTTATACATAATGAAATGAATTTTGGGTGAGACATCCTGTTCTGTTGTGTTATGTGTTTATTTTAAAAAGGAAGCTCAGTATAATTCTAATGAAAATATTTTTCAAGGTTCAGAAGATAGACATTTGAATCAAGATAGAAATCAATAAAGGAGGCTGAATTAAACATCAGTCTGTAAATTGCCAAAACATACTGTTCTGAATCATCTACTTGTTAGTGATAAGAAGGGTGGCAGGAAGTAGTGGAATGAGACTTCAAGGCTCGATTTTTGAGGTTTTCAGAGCCACAGGAGCTGCTGTGTGCAAAATGATGTGTTCCCTTACTGAAAGAAATCACCAAAACAGGTCCCAGAGCAAAAATCTTAATCCCTTTTGCAATGAACTCCCTAATCCTATAGCAAATGTAACCAGTGAAGTTCAAGCAAGAAGGAGAGGGACAGTTTGAGTCAAGATTTCATTAGACACGAAAGGCTCCAGTTCACAAATGCAAATGACAATCTCATTCTGTCAGTCAGAGGTAGGTAAGAAAGGGCATTTTAAACACAGTTCTTTCCTGGGGGAAACGGCTAAGAAAAAAAGAACGTACCCAGATGGCCAGCACCTAAGGGAATATGAGATGGGACGAAAGGAAGTCAGGCAAAAAAAGATAAAATAAATTCCACATGCACTGCTTCTTATTGCCATTTCTTCTTTGTATAGTTGCTATGGGAACTGTGTTTTGGAAGATCTCTAAACCTGTCTACTCAGTGCAAAGTGATCAAGCATTTGGGCTGAAATGACCAGTCAATCTAAGCTAACTGGTTTGATTTATTTCCAACTCATGCTCCCCCTCAACTCTAGCCAAATTGAGGAGCTGCCTAGCTGCATTCAGTGTCATCTTGCAGAAATAAAGTTGGTTTACCTGTTGTATATATTTGCATTCTTGCCTAATAATAAGATGATAATGCCCTTGGGATATGTCTTCCCCTACTAGGACCCCATTTGTTCTGGGATTACAAGCAGCTCTAGAAGGGGATAGAGTGGGTGGGAAGGCAGGAAAAGACTAGTTGAATAATTCATACACTTTTATCAGGGACATAGGCATACAAGCAAACTGAGGAGCAGGGAAAAGCACTGCATTAGAGATGCAGTAGCCAAGCAGAAAAGAACCAGGATGGAATAGTTGCCCAAGGCAAGGCAGAGCTGAGAGACAGATGGAGGCACCAAGAGGAGACCTGGGCGGTGAGGCCATCTTACCCAGGGCAGAGGCTGCACATCAAGCTGCTGCCTAGGCTGTTACCAAACTGAGGGCTTACTCCAGCATCCCCCGCTGCTGCCATTCCATGGGAATCCAGTCAGTCACTCTTCTCTAAGTCCAGCTGCAGATCACTGGCCCGCATCCTCCACCTGGCCCTGGCTTGACATTAGGCCATGCTTCCAGATGGTTGATCCAAACACAAATGCTCATTTCTGTCAGATTTTCCCAAGCTCATGCCCTGGGCACCTTTGCTGATTGCACTGAAGAACAATTCCCTCCCATCCCAAACCCCATCTGTCAACCCAACATGCAACGTGAGGCTTCTAAGTTCTCTTCTCTTAGTGTATTATCTGTTGTCTGCCTAAGATGTCAGCTTGGCTTCTCCAAGATCAGAACCCCTGGTTAACCAATAATCAGAATGCTGCCTGTAGCCTAGTCAGTGTCAGTGTTTTACAGTCTCTCCCTCTTTGGCCAAAGAAGAAAAGAACAAAAAGGAATGACGTTTCATTAATGGAAAGATGCAGAAATTATAAAACCAATATTCATCTACAAATTTCTAGGTAGGAAATACTGGAGACATATGAGTCTTTCACAAACAGAACTGGCCTTTGAGGTCATGAAGTGGGTTTGAAGCTCTTTTCTTTTTCTATGTTGTCTTACACCCTAGTTGTCAGGTGCCCAAGACCATGGAAGCCCACCCCTTGCATCATCGTGCCCTGGATGTAAGTCATGGAGTCAAAGGAGATCATTTCGGAGCTTTAATATTTAATGACTGCCCCACTGGGTTTTGGACTTGCTTGGGGTCTGCGGCCCCTTTGTTTTGGCCTGTTTCTCCCATTTGGAATGGGAACATTTACCCGATGCCTGTACCCCCATTGTATCTTGGAAGTAACTAACTTGTTTTTGATTTTACAGACTCATAGGCAGAAGGGACTTGCCTTGTCTGAAATGAGACTTTGGACTTGGACTTTTGTGTTAATGCTGGAATGAGTTGAGACTTTGGGGAGCTGTTGGGAAGAAATGTGAGAAGGACAAGAGATTTGGGAGGGGCCAGGATGGAATAATACGGTTCGGCTCTGTGGTAATCCCCACATGTGGAGGGAGGGATCTGGTGGGTGGTGATTGGATCACGGGGGTGGTTTCCTCCATGATGTTCTGGAGTGAGTTCTCACAAGATCTGGTTGTTTGATTGATTGATAGGGGTCTGCTGCTTCCCCTTTCTCTCTCTCTCTCCTGCCACTATGTAAGATGTGCCTTGCTACCCCTTTGCCTTCCATCATGATTATAAGTTTCCTGAGGCCTCTGCACCCATGTGGAACTGTGAATCAATTAAACCTCTTTTGTTCATAAATTACCCAGTCTCAGGTAGTATCTTTATAGCAGTGTGAGAACGGACTAATACAGCAGGACCCTCTCTTGCTCCCCAACACCACAGATCCCCCCAATCACATGACCTATGATGAAGCAACTTTATGCTGCCACTACCTCATTTTCTTTATCAAATTAGGCTGCCCCTGTGCCCCCATTTTCTCAGAGACAGGGCTCTTCTTCAGAGAAATGGGTGATAATTGAAAAATTAGATAAAATGTCCTTCCCCAGACAAATTATTCCATGACAATCCCTTTTATTACAATTGTGGAAAATACTTCAGAAAAGAAATTCACAAATTCCTAATGATGAATCAGATAAAGTGAAGAATTTGTTCCATCTTTCAAAAAATACACTTGCTATTTTCTAGAGGCTAAAAAAAACTTGGCATCCTGCTCTAATAAAAATCAGATTAATTAAAAGTATTGAAAAAGTGTAATGATTCTGACGATAAATAATAACTGATATCCCTCTAGAGTTTATAAATGCTTTCACATTATCTCCTTAGCTTCCATTTTAACCCATAAGATAGATATGTATGATTTTACACCTATTTTATTTTACAGCTGAGACCCAAAAATTAAATACCTAACTTGTGTTTTCTGACTCCAAACTATACTTTTTTGCTATACTTTCTATCTGTATTTTCCCATTGTTCCAGTTGGTGATTTTGTAGGAATCATTTTTCTCCTTTCATTTTCTACATAACTGCCTGATAAACTATGTACTCAGAGTTAGATTTTGCCTCTAAATAATGAATTGCACTTATGTCTTCCGAAGGTTCTCATTAATAAAATATTTTTCACCTCCATCTTGCCTAGAAAAATTACTTTAAAATTTTGTGTATCACTCCAAGTATAACACAAAAGCTCAGATTTGAGATCAGACATGCAAAGCCATTGTGAACCAGTTGGAATCGCTGATACTGACAATGAGATTATCAAGTCTTTATCCCAAATGTGACTAGTTTGACTTAGTTGCTAGGTTGTCTTTAGGGTTGTGTGTGTGTGCATTGCACACACTCGAGCACCAGTTGGGCAGGATGATAAAGGAGTGGGTGTTTGGGGGGAGGATAATGCACTTGGGAAGACATCAGCCTCTACTTGTTTAGATATGTAAGAATATTCTAATTTTTTGTAGGTTTTCTTGCTTCTCTTTCACGTTAGCATAACCCAGTAATGATGGTGATTTTAAGAATTTAATTTGGCAGGTAACTGATTCATAATTTAGACCAATCACTTATGGTATTTTCACACAAAAATAGTAACAGTTGGAGATGTTCCCATTTAAAAACAAATATATGCCCAAGGAGAATGCATTTCTCCCATGGGTTATTATAATGATTTTATTATGTGTAAAGAAGGACACATCCTAAATACCTAACTGAATGATGGATTACAACAGTGTCAATAGGGCTGAATGTGTTATGTAAATTACATGCCCGTTCATAGGACAGGGGGATATGTGCTTTATTGGTATGGGCGAAACATCACCTGTGATGTCTCCTTCAGGGCTCGATGCCAAAAAACAGGTCTTCAGGTACTAGAGAGGAAGGAACTTTACAATCCTACTTATAATAGATTCCTATGAGACAAGAGCCAGTATATTCTAGATTCTATTGCTCCACCACTAGCAAGAAATACTACAGGTTTTTTTTTTAGCAAGAAATACTACAGGTATATACTATACCTATAGAAAAATAAATTGCTCTATGAACAGCAATATATACTCTACACTGAAATAATTTTGTTCCTGGGAACTTTTAATACACTGAGCTGATTGTACTGGGTGGTCTAACAAACTTGCAGATTAAAATGACAAACTGTTGAGTATTGGGTCTGTGAACACAGGGTTATTTTCAGTGGGGACAGGGATTCAGACTCTCTCTAAGGCAAGCTTTGAAAATTGCTTAGTAATTCTGCCTTCTCCTCCCAGGCAAAGAAAAGTAAAGGAAAGAAGAAGAGGCTGTTATATTTCTTCTTTCCCAGCAGAAGACTACAGCCCTGAATATGGTCCCTTCTATAAGCTTATAGGCTGCCTCAACTCCTAGAGACCAAGGAATAAGGAATAGAACTATCCAGCCCCTGGTCTGGGCAGGGGAAAATAGGGAAGATGAATGGGCTCAGATCATTGGGGTAATTAAAGGAACAAGACATAAATACAAGACATCCCTCTCTTCTTTGGGTGTCTCTTCCTGTCCTCAGCTTCAGAGGCCCTCTTAGCTAGTCTCTACCTTGGAGACCCTGAAAAAGTAAAGAACAACCTCACATCATCTTCAGGCCTTTCTTCCCCTGTATTCTGAATGACCCTATCATATAAACAGAACCAAGGCCCATGATTAGCCATAGTCTGCAGTGCACACTGTAAATACTCCACCGTCCTCTGTCCAGCTCACCTGACACACAAGACCCAAACTCTTGACACCTCTAACAAGCATTTGATACTTTGTGAAGAACACCAGTTTGATCTGGTAGAAGGATATCAGCTTCTGTACCAATGCTCTCCATTGTATTTTACTGCAGTACAACTCAACTAGATATATGGGGTGTGTGTGTGTGTTTGTGTGTGTGTGTGTGCACGCACACACATATATACCTACCACGTGCTAAGTTTTAATGAGGGATACCGAATATATAAGAACTATGCCAGCCGTGCAGGCACTCATAGTCTATTAAGAAAATGAGACAAGTATTCAACAACATTTGAATCAAGATGGAAGTTAGGTGCAACAAGAGAGATAGCTGCACAGCACAATACATGTAGTAGGGGCCAGGGGAGGAACATATCAAGGGAAGGGAGGGAGAGCGCATCCAGCACCCTCATTTTCACTCCATGGGCCAAGACAGGGTTTCTCAAGCTCAGCATTTCTGACATTTTGGCTGAATAATTCCTTGTTATGGGGGCTGTCCTGTGTATTGCAGGGTGTCTAACAGCATCCATGGCCTCTACCCACTACATGCCAGTAGCACTGCCCCCTGCTCCCAATCATGATAATCAAATATGTCTTCAGACATTGCTAAATGTCCTTTAGAGAGCAAAATCACCCCTAGTTGAGAACCACTTGACTGAAACTATTCCTTTGTAAGAATATAATTGAATCTATGTACCCAGAGATATTTCCACTTATTTGAACACCATCCAGGCAGTAGTTTTTCATAAATCTTCTTCACCTACCCTTTCCTGCCTAGGTTAAGCGCAGAGTGATGTTGCAAGATTAACTGAGATAGGGGTGGGGGTGAGGGGATGTTTTTTCATTTTGTAAGAAACCAGTTTAACATCTGGTCAAAACATGCATGTTAGCACTGACTCTATGTATTATACCACGTATTGTGTCAGATTTTATGGATTTCTTTCTCCAGCTGTTGGGAGTGCTCCTGAAAGATAGCTCTCAGCTGTTCTCTCTTTGGGGATTGCCTTGGCCAGAGATATCTGCCTTACCCAAGGTTGTGCCTCTTGACAGGGGCATCCTGAACCCAGTCATAGTGGGGATATAAAAGGTGCAGGGGCTGCCTGAATAAGATGCTGATGTGGTGGTCACTGGAGCCTTGGGACTTGTGCAAGAAAAGAGTCACTAGAAGGAAGCACATGCCAGGAATTACACTGATTTATTTTATAATTCTGCATAGGACTGGGCCTGCTGCTGCTGGAAACGGAAATTTCACACACATTGAACTGACCTCCTTTCCTAACCATATCTTGAAAGGAGTCTTCTATTTGGGCTAAGAGGTGAAAATAAAGAGGACAAAAGGTCAAAGAAGGGCCAGCTATTTAGGGTAGTCAGAGAGAGAACATATAAAACATTTCAGCTAAAATTGGACAGAAAGAAGCAGCAGTTAAAAGTCACTCTGTAGGAAATTAGACCAGAAGGTGGACTTAAAAGCCCCAGCTTTGCCTTTGTGGAGTGTCACCTTTCTGATCCTTTCTGAGCAAAAAGGAGAACAGTGAGTTTTCTCTCAGAGATGGCCAGGAACCAGGAGTGGGTGTTGTGGTGTGCAATGTTGCTTCATGCTCAGGATAAAGGCCTGTGCCCTTGGCCAAGATAAGTGATGGGTCAGGGTGGGAAAGAACTGCTCCACATCCGTAGATTTGTATCTCTAATTATTTTTACACTCACTGGGATTTAAACCTTTGCTTGGAAGGATCATTGTGTACCTTACTTTGTTTAAAGTACCTATCTGCTGAGCCAACATTTTGGAACATCAGGTTGAGGGTGTTGACATGAGACAGGGCTGAGAGTGAACACAGAGCCCCAGAAATGCAGCCCCTGGAAATAAAATCTCACCATGCCCTGTGAGAATCAGTGCCTGGGCACAGGAACTGTGCCGTGTAAATTGTTGCAGGTCGGGTTCCTGGGGAAGCAGACTCAGAGATTAGCATGCACAGTGTTCCTTACAGAGTGCTTTTAACATCAACAGCTGCAAAAGAGAAAGGATGGAAGCTGGCTTGGGCAGATGGGGAAGTTAAGAGGGTTCCCATGTGGAGCTCTGGAGCTGGCATGGTCCTGCAATTGACATGAGTTGGAAGGATGGGTCCACCTTCTGGTCTAATTTCCTACAAAGTGAGTTAACTGCTGCTTCGTTCTGTCCAATTTTTAGCTGAAGTGTTTCATATGTTCTCTCTCTGACTACCTTAAATAACTGGACCTTCTTTGCCCCTTTGTCTTCCTTATTTTCACCTCTTAGTCCAAACAGAAGGCTTCTTACAGTATCTGGTTAGGAAAGGAGGTCAGTGCAATGTATGTGAAACTTATATTTCTAGCAGAAGCAGGTTCAGTCCTATGCACAATTGTAAAATAAATCAGTGTAATCTCTGGCCCTAAGCTCCCGTCTAGTGACCCTTCTCTTGCCCAGGTCCCAAGGCTCTGGTGACCACCACATCAGCACCTTATTCAGGTAGACTCTCACACCCTCTGCACTTTCCTCCCTCTCTTTTACCCATTAAAATCTTCCTCCTTTTGCCCCATTTACTTGGCTCCTGGTAGGCTCCCGGAGGGCTATTTACAGATGCACTTGACTGTGGTGTGACTAGGTCACATTGTTTTTATATGTTATTCCTCCCACAGGGCATTTGTGTTTTCATGTCAATTTCCAAGAATGGAGGAACAAGTAGCGTCAGGGTCTCATGAAACAAGAAAGGGCCATTTGTGAGCAAGGTAAACTTTTTCCATCCTGTAAATCATGTTGACAGGACCATTTCCCTCACTCATGACTCTGACCCACATACTCCAACCAACTTGAGCAAGGAGAGAAGGACCTCTTCTCTCCCATCACTGCATGGCAGTGCAAACGGGCTAACCAATGCTTGCATTCCCATGCATGGGACAAAGTTACTGAACAGCCAACTCAACTAAGCTAACAAAGTGATGAATTCATTTCATGTAAATAAAATCTGACTGATTTGACTAAGCTGACAGGCTTGTTTTCGTACTATTGGAAAATTAACTTACCTTTTTTCTTTTCCCTTTTGTTTTCTACATTTACTTCTAAAAGACCTACTCAGCCTACACTATGAGGCTTAATTAAAATAAGCTCATAACAAATCAGTTGCAGACAATACAAAAGCCCGAAGTTCCAAGTCTTTGCTATTGTGAATAGTGCCGCAATAAACATACGTGTGCATGTGTCTTTATAGCAGCATGATTTATAATCCTTTGGGTACATACCCAGTAATGGGATGGCTAGGTCAAATGGTATTGCAGCACACCAACATGGCACATGTATACATATGTAACAAACCTGCAGGTTGTGCACATGTACCCTAAAACTTTAAAGTATAATAACAATAAAAAAATAAAAATAAAAAAGCCCGAAGTTTCCCCAGGGTGATAGAGGGTTTGGCTTCGCATGCCACCGCTGCCATTGACACCCTCAAATCTTCCTAAAGCTGTGCTCAGCAAGGGCTCCGGGACATATGAAATCCAAAGGAACAATTAAAGAGATGCAGGACTGAGAAAAAGAGAGACAGACATATTTATCAGTCTCACAGAGAAATGTACTCAGTGAACCAAAACGAACCTGACAGAAATCAAAGGAAGAAGAGTCTGCAGCCAGGATTGTGAAGACCCAACACTGGGGTCCCAGGCAGAATCCACACCCACGCGGTCCCCATGAAAATAGGCTTTGGAAGGATCTTCCCAGGATTGCAGGTCATATGCTAGCTCCCATCCACCCTCAGTCATCTCTAAAAGAACAAACACAAGTTTCCACAAGTCTAACTAATGTGATGTGGCAGCTTTGCCTGCAAAATAAACACCGATCCCTAGAATATCAGTTAGTGAAAGACGCTGGTCACCTTGCTTGGTTGTGTTCAAGTTTGTTTTCCACATTAAATCTTTTGGCTTTTCTCAAACAATAATTGTAACAAACACACATATAGCTGATCTAATTGGAGCTAGAAGGAAGCAATCAACACGCTTAATATACTTTCTACCTCTTCGTTCCGAAATTGCTTTTTCTCTTTCCTTTTTTTTTTTTTTCATTTAGTTCTAATGGTGTATCTATTCAGTGCTCACCATAAGTCTCTTGCCAAAATTTTTCTGGCCATCTCTTGGTTGTTTGTAGTACGTTTCTTAAGAAGGATTCATGAAGCAATTACTGCCTAAGTTCTTTCAAAACGATTTCCCTGTAATCTGTATATCTGAATCCTAATCAATCCTCTGTGATCGTTTCTGCACCTTTGCTCTTCACCTGCCCCAGCGCAGGTGACTACTATCTGGCCCTAGTCCTGTTGGAGCTAAATTCTTTTCACAGCAGCATCAGCTTAAGTTTTGTTTTGTTTTGTTTTGTTTTGTTTTTGAGACGGAGTCTCGCTCTGTCGCCCAGGTTGGAGTGCAGTGGCACGATCTGGCTCACTGCAAGCTCCGCCTCCCGGGTTCACGCCATTCTCCTGCCTCAGCCTCCAGAGTAGCTGGGACTACAGGCGCCCGCCACCGCGCCCAGCTAATTTTTTGTATTTTTTTGTATTTTTAGTAGAGATGGGGTTTCACTGTGGTCTCGATCTCCTGACCTCGTGATCCACCCGCTTCAGCCTCCCAAAGTGCTGAGATTACAGGCGTGAGCCACCGCGCCCGGCAGCTTAAGTTTTAACATCTGTACTTTTAGGTTTGGTTTCTTTGGGGAAGCATTGTACAAGTTCTTCCTGAAGTCTGCTGCCATTTGGTGCCCTGAGTACCTTGGCAGTTCTTGCCCAACTCCCCACCACACCCGACACAGCTTCCCTCACAGCTCTGCCTCGTAGATGCTTTTGGCTGTCATTATGCAATATTTGGAGCTTCCAGACTTACTTGTCTCCTGGTTTCACTGAAAACAAAGTTTGCGTCTATTACATATTAAATATTTTATTTAATTCTGTTTTGTTTTATTCCCTGAAGAAGAAAGGAATGGAATCTGAGCTAACCTACCATGTTTGTACTGGAAGTCCTGCCAACAGCCTTTAAGGAGGCCTGGTAAGAGACCTTTACCCACAAGAGCATTCTGCATTGTATTACAATTACCCAAATCAATAAACTCTTCTCTTGGAAGGTATGACTGTTAGCTGCACAGAGAAGGAGAGTCAGTCATTCAGTGGGGCAAAAAGTCAAAGCAAGGGAAAGAGACTTGGAGAGAGAAGTGCTGACTCAAGAGAAAATGAGCTGCCAGAGGCACATTCTATCTCAAAAACCTACTCTAATTCTTTGTAGGGTCTTACCTACTGCAATAAATTCTTCAGCTATCTTGCCTTCTCGAATTATTTCATAAAAACACATCACTGTGGCTCAGAACCTGAATGAGTGTGTCAAACTCAGCACCCACAGCCCTAATAGTAACGGGATTTTCTTCCTACTTCTCTAAGTAGTTTGTGCTTTCTTCCTTGGTTTCCTCCTCCCATTTTCTTTAATAGAAGATAATAGATATTTTATCCTCAGCCCTTAGTAGCCTCTTCAGTTTGCATGTGCTTCAACTTAGGCAAATGACTCAATGCTTGACCCCAGTTCCTGCTTCTCTTCCATCATTTATTTGCA
The DNA here is from genome assembly GCF_009828535.3 of Hylobates moloch. Taxonomy (NCBI): domain Eukaryota; kingdom Metazoa; phylum Chordata; class Mammalia; order Primates; family Hylobatidae; genus Hylobates; species Hylobates moloch. The sequence goes on along the minus strand of NW_026652286.1, from coordinate 81,970,611 downwards.
ATCCCCACTGCCTACTGCAACTCACCAGTAAGGTCTTCCCAGCAAACCCGACTATTCCCAAAGTTAAATCCATTATTTCCTTAGTCAATATCCCAGCCTGACTTTGGTGTCTATTCTGATTATTTTACCCCCCCTAACTCTCAAACCCCACCACAGGCAGGTTATTACAGATAATGACTCTTTGAGGAAGAGATTTATAATACTTACCAATATCTGCACTCCCTCCTCCCTCCTGTGCACATACCTGGATTTTATTTTCCAGCCTCTCCTGCAGTCGGGTGTGACCAAAGGAATATGAGTGAAAGTAATGTGTGCCTCTGCAAAGCCTGACGCATATGAAGAAACAAGCCATCCATCCATACCTGATCCTTTTCTTCTCCATCTGCCAGCTGAATGGAGAGAAACAAAGAACTCCTGCTGACCCACACTGGACTATGACATGAGCAAGAAATACACTTTTATTATGTTAAGCCACTAATATTTTGGGATTATTTGTTAGAGCAATGGAATCTATCACGATGAATACATTTTTTAACATTCTCATATCTTTTCTCTTTTTTTGCTAAAATTGATCCATATTCTGCATGCTTGCTTTTGTCACTGAACATCATGTAAATTTTTCCAAATCTATTCGTATAGAGGCTACTCATTCTTTTTAATAGGGGTGTAATAATCCTATATGTATTGCAGTATATATTTAATGTTATTATATTCAACATATATGATTCAATAATTATGACAGATGAGTATTTCTTTGTTTTTAGATTCTTACTTCTATAAATGATGCTGCAATAAACATTCTTATACATCCCCATGTGTGTTATTAACACAACTATTCTTTCAATAATTTTCAAAATTATAAAATTTGCCGAAGATCCCTTCAGCTTCTCTTGACTTCTCCAAGTTAGTACCACTCCCAGTCTAATTTGAAGGCAATCTTCATCAATTCAATGTCCCATTGTCATCTCCATCTATCACATCAATGCTGTGGTCACCGTCCTAGTTCAGACACCTACTACCTCTCACCTGCATGATGGCAGGAGACTGACTCCTCCTTTAAAATGTATTATTTTGGAATGCTGGCTTAAGCAGAATTAATTTTTTTTCCAAATGTCATCAACTCTTTAGACATGGTGAGGTTCCTATAAGGGGATACGTTATGCAGCATTCCCCAAATTTATTTTACTATGGTTTTTTTTTTCCATGGGACATCTTAAAAGATTAATGTATAAAACACAATTTGGGAAGTGCTGTTCTATATGACTCACCAAAACCAGTTTGTTTGTTCTCACTTTTTAACAAGATAAATTTATGTCACATAAACAGTCATAGATCTCCACTTTGCCCTTAAGGATCATAATTCCACATATCAACTGAAAACTATTATTCCTGGGCATTCACAGGAGAACACAGTGAGTAATCCTGAAATAAAATGCAGTTGTTCCTTGGTATCCATGGAGGACTGGTTCCAGGGCCCTCACAGCTATCAAAATCTGAGGATGCTGAAGTCCCCTACATAAAATGGCATAGTATTTACATGTAAACACATCGTCCCATACACTTTAAATCATCTCTAGAGTATGTGCTAGTAAATTTTTATTTTACTATGGCTGTGTCTACATTATATCAAATAATTCACTTTAAAAGTGAAAAATGTATTCAAGCTGATTGTATTACATAACATAGATTTAAGAGAGAAATGAATTTTTAATGATACCGACTGAGCTATATACAATTTATCACTTTGTTTCAGAGAGAATTACAGAGTTGTTTGGTGTGCCAGTCAATTGCCTATTTGTTCTCAAATCCTTTATCTGACTTTCCCCTTGTCTCCTCTGTATCACAAGGAACTACACTTCTTAGGCTTTGTTTTCAAATGGCATCTGGAAATACTTAGCCAATGTAGGGGGGAACTGGTAGAATGCCAGAGAGCAGATAGAGAGAAGCCAGGGTATCTTCCGTCTCTTTTAATACCTTGGGTAGAAACTTTAGCAGATTTTTTTTTGCCATGGTTCAAGCTACCACTAGACAGCCCCTCCTGTGGTCCCAGGTATGGGCAGCCTGTCTTGGTCTGACTTTTATTAAATAGTCCTGTCTCTGGATTTTGGAAACAAATTTCCTCCCATTGTCTTCCTAGCCCTGGAGATAGTGGTAGTCTTCTGCTGTTTATAATCACTAGGTTACCTCACTACTTCCTGTTTGACTCTTCCCCCCCAGACCTTGCCAATTCCTTCTACTAAATGCCTCTTATGAAATGCCTAAAATGGTCCTTCCTTATGACTGGATCATGACTAATAAGGAAAATGGAGCAGATAACCTAATTTAGGATGTTAGTAGTGAGTCAGTGGCATGGCCCATGACATTTTATCAATGGCATTGGTTCAATGTGGCTAAGATTATCAAATGCTTCAAAAATAACTAAAAACAGACTAAAAGATCTTATATTAATGAGGAAGGAGGGAAAAATCAGCACAGTTTGTCTCTGATGCAGGGAAGCTATTGTTTGCATATTGGTTTATACTAAAGGTACCAGTCTAGATGAAGGAAGATATCACAAAATCAAGATAAAATAAATAATATGAGCACATCAAGTAGCCTAGTGAAGAAAATGAAAGACAGAAAGCTAATCTACTGATATGGTCTGGCTCTGTGCCACCACCCTAATATCATCTTGAATTGTAATCCAAATTTTAATCCTCACGTGTTGGGATAATCCCCACCTCGTGGGACGTGATTAGATCATGGGGGCAGTCTTCCCATGCTTTTCACATGGTAGTGAGTGAGTTCTCACGGGATCTGATGGTTTTATAAGGGGCTTTTCCCCCTTTTACTTGGCACGTCTCTCTCCTGCTGCCATGTGAAGAAGGACGTGTTTGCTTCCTTTTCTGGCATGATTGTAAGTTTCCTGAGGCATCCCCAGCCATTCAGAACTTTGAGTCAATTAAACCTCTTCTCTTTATAAATTACCCAGGCTTAAGGAGTTCTCTATAGCAGTGTGAGAATGAACTAATACATCTAACTTAGTAACTGAGTCAGAATGCTCAAAATAAAAGCCCAACTCCTTGGCTTGCTAGCTGCAGGACTTTGGGCAAGTTTTCTAACAGTCTTGTGTTCTATAATGGTTTCCTCATCTATAAAAGGGGAATACTGTTATTATCTACCACAGAGGGTTGTGAGAATTAAATGAATTAATACATATAAATGTCTTAGATTATGTTTAGGACACAGTAATCACCAAATTATTGTCAGGTTTCATTATTATTCTATTGATTATTATTATTAATCCTAGGTTTACAGATAGAGTTAAGAATATAATCCAAATGCATAAAGGGAACTATTCCTGTGTGAATCAGAGGTCCCTGAAATAGGTATCTCTCACTCTAATATTCTTAAAAGTGAAAACTGTCTTTGTCTTCATAAAACATGAAGATGTGTATAATTTTACCAAGATATTCTTAGCAACTTTACTTCATACTGTGAGGAGGAGGAGGTTGCAATGCTTTTTCCCTAAATTTAGAGAAAGGCTAGAGTTGGGAGACCTTCTCTAGAAATATAAAGATGATTTTATTCACTGTGATAGGCATTAACATTTTGTTCCCCCAAATATTTGCAAATTTTTCATTATGTCCTGACTGCCTTGTTATCAAGGGGGTCACGTGACTAGGTTTGCTCAGTGAGTTTTGAGAGAAAAATCTGTGTCACTTGAGGACCAGAGTGAAACTCCTCGCCTGCCCTAAAGTCTTTTTGTTCTCCAGTGCCACAGCCAGCAGTATTGGAAGTGGTTGCTATTTCATTAGAGTGGGTCCCTGAGTGACCACGATGGATGGAAATGTAGCATGAGAAAGACATACTTTCCTATGATTAGCCACTAATATTTGGGGGTTATTTATTACCAACTACCACCTTGCCTATCTTATTTTGTAAATTTTAAAACTCAAAAAAGAAAAGAAACATAGGCAAAAATTATTATTCTAAGAAGCAAAAAAGATTAATTCCACCTTCAATTATATTACATTTTGTTAACTATTTTTGTTGCACCTTTAATTATCTTTTTCCACAATGATAAGCAATAAAGAATGTCACACTAAAAATGGCCTATGGCCATGTCTTCAAAAGAGAAGAAAAGGAGGGAGTTGAGGAGTCTGCCTCACATAGCAGGCACACTTCGGAAAAGAGAGACCTCAGGAGGCAAAGTGAAAGGTGGTAGAAAGTGGATCATAGACCTAGTGTCTGGCACTTTAGAGAAAAAAATACATATATAGTAAACTTGTTCCCAGAAAAAGAGAAAGAAAGGGTAAGTCATAGTTTTATAGATATAATAAATGAGGAAGAGCTTTCCAGGCAGAGAAAATAGATATGAAATGGAGCAACAATATGGGTTCACTGGAAGACTCTACTAAACATTTAAAGCAGAGATTATACCAATTCTCTACAATCTGTTCTAAAACACACATGCGCAGAGAATACTTCCTAGCTCGTTCTATGAGGCCAGTATTATCCTAATACTAAAACCACAAAAATATTACAAGAAAACTACATACCAATATCTCTCAACAGGGATGTAAAAATCCTTAACAAAATATTAGCAAATCAAATCCAACAATGTATAAAGAGAATTACATACCACTGGCAGCTGGGATTTATCTCAGATATGCAAGGCTGGTTCAACATTCAAAAATCAATGAATGTGATCCATCATATCAACAGGGTAAAGAAGAAAAATCATGTGATCATACCAAGAGATACAGAAAAAGCATCTGACAAAATCTAAGACTCATTCATGGTTAAAAAAATATTCTCAGCAAACTGGAAATAAAAGGGAACTTTCTCAACTTAATAAAAACATCTTCAAAACCTACATTTAACATCATACTTAATGGTGAGAAACTAGAAATTTTCCTGCTAAGGTCAGGAACAGTTAAGGATGCTCCCTCCACCAATCCATTTCAATACCATACTATAATGTAAGTCCCAGGTAATGCAATAAGAAAAATAAATAAAACATATACAGATTTGGAAGGAGGAAACAAAACTGTCTTTGTTTACAGATGGCATGACTGTCTACATGGAAAATCCACGAGAAACAACAAGTAGATTTAAAAGCTATATTTAAAAAATAAAATATGAAGGTTTTTAGAACATACAGAAAAAAATGCTCATGACCTGCAGGTTATGGAAGGACTTATTAAGTAAGATACTAAAAGGACAAAATAGAAAGTGATAAATCTGCTTATGTTACAGTTAAAACTTTTGAATGGCATGTCATAAAGTGTAAAGATAAGACATAGCTTATAATAATATATTTGTAATACATAAAACTTACAAAAGATTAGTACACAGAACATACAAAATATGTGTGTGTATACACCACTATAAATTGGTATTTAAAAGGCAAATAGATTCATAGAAATAAGGCAAAAGACATAAGAAATAAGGCAGAGAGAAACACAATTGCAGAAAATACTTAAACAATATGTATTTGAAAAGATGTTCAATTAGTTTGGACTTCAGGAAAATCTAAGTTTTGTTAAATGGGCATCAAGTAGGGCAAGGATGTAAGGAAATGTTCCTTTTTGTGCATTGTTACTAACCACGTAATTTGTTAAAGTCATTTTGAAGACCAATCTTACAATATCAAATAAAATTTGGCTACTATATATATACCTCAGAGATATTCACATATACACAAATATAAATGTAAAACGAATATTTACTATTCATAAAAATGAAAAAGTTGAGGAATGGACAAACTGTGATTTATTTATATAATAGATTATATAGAAATTACAATAAAATATATTCTCAGTACGTTTCAAAATATAACACTATTTTTAAAAATAAGCACACAAACAATATAAGTTATAATTTATCATTATATTCAAAGGTAGTAAAAGTATACAAACTTCTATAGGGGGAATGACATATCATTTTGGGGTAGTGGTTCTCTCTAGTACAGAAAGAAGAAGAAAAGAATAGGTTAAAAATCTTTGGTGGTATCTGTTACATATTATTTTTTAAAGGTTATAAAGAAAAATCTCACCTGAAACAAAGCAAAACACTAACATAATTTAATCTTGTGTTGTGGGGGAGTAACAATTTCCAGTCCTTTTCTATATGTTTGAAATAGGTCTCAACAGTAAAATATTATGTTATATAAACATAGTGATTGGTTATATTAAACACAAAATAAATATCTATGAATCCACAATTCAAAATGGAAACTAGGAATATTACAATAATGTGCTTCCAACTGCTTGGTGCCTGGTCCATTCCTTATCTATTCTCATTCCCCCTTCAAAAGGTAACCATTATCCTGAATTCCTGGTTTATCAATCCTTCATATCCCTTATTTTAGAGGTTTATTATCGCTCTATGTATTCATGAAACATATACCCTAAATGATTTCTATCTTTTGAGATGTGTCAAGTCTTTTTTAATAGCAAAAGACAACTCTTTGTATACAATTAAAACACCTAAATTTAAAATATATATTTCCTGGCTACATGAAATTAAACTATATTCAATAACAAAAAGATAAACAGAAAAAATCCAATTGCATAGAATTAAATCCAATTGCATGGAAATTAAACAATATACTTAGATATAAATTATGATTCAAGGAAAAAATCAAAAAAGAAAATTGAAAACATTTTGAACTGAATCATGATGATGAAGATATGACAAAATGTAAATAGTTATGGAACACAGTTAAAGCAGGGCTTTGAGGGAAATTATTAGCTTTATAAGTTTATGTTATAAAATAAAGGTAGAAAATCATTATTTAAGCTATCACCTCAGTTACTTGAAAAAGCCCCAGAAAACCAAATCTATGAAAAGTAGAAAAAATAAAATAACAAAATAAGTGAAACTAATGAATGAAAAAAAAAAACACAAGAGAAAACAAGACCCAAATGTTTTCCCATAAAATAAATACAATTGATCAACTCCTATCAACTCTGATCAAAAGAAAAAGAAAGAAAAGCACAAATTACTAGTAACAATGAAAACAGGACATAACTTCAGGATCTTTCAGACATAAAAAAGTAACTTTACACTAAAAAATTGACCATATTTACACATAATCTTCAAGAGAATAGAAAAGTGCAATAAAAATTTTAGGAAATATACAGGTAAACGTTTTCACAATATTGAAGTAGTCAGAGATTTAGTAAGATCCAAAAAAGTGCTAATTATAAAATAAAATTTTGTTATATCAGATTCCATTAGAATTAAGATTTCCCATTTATTGCAAGATACCATTAAGAGAATAAAAAGGCAGTTCACAGATGGGAGATGATATCTGATATATATATCTGAAAAATGGCATAAATCCAGATTATATAAATAACTTTTATAAATTAAAAAAGAAAACAAAAAATGTCAAAACCTCAGTAGAAAAAATAGAAAAAAAATGCTGGCCGGGCACAGTGGCTCACGCTTGTAATCCCAGCACTTTGGGAGGCCAAGGCGGGCGGATCACGAGGTCAGGAGATCGAGACCACGGTGAAACCCCGTCTCTACTAAAAATACAAAAAAAAAAATTAGCCGGGCGTGGTGGCGGGCGCCTGTGGTCCCAGCTAATCGGAGAGGCTGAGGCAGGAGAATGGCATGAACCTGGGAGGTGGAGCTTGCAGTGAGCCGAGATCGCGCCACTGCACTCCAGCCTGGGCGACAGAGCGAGACTCCATCTCAAAAAAAAAAAAAAAAAAAAAAATGCTAAAAATATACTTCACAGATGAGGATATTCAAAAGGCCTATTAGCAAAAGATATAAGTGGACACCTAACTAGAGAGAATATACAGATGGCAAATAAGTACATGAAAAGATGTCCAACACCATTAGCCATCAGAGAAATGCAAATTAAAACTACAGTGTGATTTCACTGCACACCTACAAATGACTAAAGTAAAAAAAATAGTAACAAAACTAAATGCTGGCAAGGATGTAGGAAACTCATGCATTGCTGATGGGACTGTAAAATAGGACAACTACTCTGGAAAACAGTTTGGCAATATGTTATAGCACTAAATATGCAAGTACCATCGACCCAGCAATTGCTCTCTTAGACACTTATCCAACAAGTAGAAATGTATGTTCACCCAAAACCTTGTACAAAATGTTCAGAATGGTTTTATTTAGAATAGCCTCAAATTGAAAACAACAACAATGGCCGGGTGCGGTGGATTATAGGAGTGATCCTATAATCCCAGCAGTTTGGGAGGCGGAGGCAGGTGGATCACCGAGATCGGGAGTTCGAGACCAGCCTGACCAACATGGAGAACCCCTGTCTCTACTAAAAATACAAAATCAGCCAAGTGTGGTGGCAGGCATCTGTAATCCTAGCTACTTGGGAGGCTGAGGCAGGAGAATTGCTTGAACCCGGGAAGCAGAGGTTGCGGTGAGCTGAGATGGCGCCATTGCACTCCAGCCTGGGCAACAAGAGCAAAACTCTATCTCAAAAAACAAAAAGAAAAAGAAAAGAAAAAAGAAAACACCACCAATGTCCATAAATTGACAAATGCTTAACAAAGCTGTAATGCATACATACAACTTAATACTACTGAGTAGTGGTATTCTAAAATGAATGAATTTCCAGAAAGAAAACTAAGAAATTTCCCCAAAAGGCCCTCAGTTTCCACAAAAATTCTTTTTTTTACTTTTGTTATTTTTTGTTTTTGAGACAGAGTCTTGCTCTGTCACCTCACCCAGGCTGGAGTGCAGTGGCACAATCTTGGCTCACTGCAACCTCCACCTCATTTTGTGTTTTTGGTAGAGATGGTGTTTCACCATGTTGGCCAGGCTGGTCTTGAACTCCTGAGCTTAAGTGATCCACCTGCCTTAGCCTCTCAAAGTGCTGGGATTATAAGCCACTGTGCCCCACCTCCACAAAAATTCTTAATGTAGAAGATCATCATGAGACAAAATACCCTTTCATTAGATGGAACAAGATAGGTATGAGGAAAGATGTCTAGAAATGACAGATACAAAAGAATGTAGTATGTTGAACATGAAGTTTGAATAATCAATGCATCTCCTTTATTACACTTTTGGCAGGAGTGGTGACAGTTTGAGACAAGGACAAGAGCACCAGACTTCAGAACTTGACATCCACAAAATGTAAATAAGATGAAAGTTCAGCTCTGTCATTTGACATGTGAGTTCTGCCCTCTGCCCCTACTCCTTGCAACTCTTTGAGCCTCAGCTCTGCCTTCAGTGAGTGATTCCTTTCCATAATAGGACAGTGGGAAGATTTTTTTGCTCATAAAGAAAGTGACTATAGCTATTGATTTCTGGAAAATGTTAAAACAACACGGTTTTCAATTCCTTTGTTGACAAGTGAAAATGTTTTCCTTGTTAACTAATGTTTCAGAACTGGGCTTTCTATATTGAAGAAAAATTAATGAAGAAAAATAAATCAATTTTACAAAATGTCCCTGAAAAATTCTACCCCAAACTGTCCTGAGATTTGCTAGTCAGCAAGCTTAACATACAATTTGAAAAAGAAATATGAGGTTGAATCCCCAAGATAGTAAAAGAGCAGACATCACGGGAGGACATTATTCTAAGTCACATACCTCAGAAACAGAAAGCCAAAGACTGTATCTCCTCACTTACAGGTAGGAACTACACAGTAGATACACATGAACATACAAAGTAGAATAATAATAGACACTGGAGACTACAAAAGGTAGGAGGGTGTAAGAGGGGCGAGGGATGAAAAAATTACCTATTGGGTACAATGTTCACTGTTCAGGTGATAGGTAGACTAAAAGCTCAGACTTCTCATCACACAATATATGTATGTAGGAAGTTTGCACTTGTACCCCCAAATCCATAAAAATTTTAAAACAACAATGATAATAAAGATCTTCTTTTAATAGAAAGCAGACATCAGGTTCTATTATTCTTCCAGAATACTAATAACCAATGGAAGAGACTATATAAATAACATCAATGGTTCCTGGGTCAGAACACAGTTTCCAGCTTTCCCTACTCTCCACCCCCAACCCTAGTGACCCTCTAAAAGTCTGAATATAAGCAAATGAATCCCAGAATGTTAGCACTGAAAGAGACCCTGTAAATCATTTGTTCTACAAGGAATACAAAAGGTAGTCAAGGTATAGTATTTACTATCCAGACACTTATACAATTAAGAATAGAAGAAAGCAAAGAGGTTTCTAATATCTTAATGCACACAAATTCAGGGTCTGTTTGAAAAACAGACTGATGTCACCAACTGCAATAGCTTCACAATATGGTTTTGAGAACACCATTAGCAAGGTCACTGCTGAAATAAGCCAAGGCATAGCCATTCTCCAGCCATCTACAAGTAGCAAGGAAGTAGATTGAGCCGCGTCTTATCTTTCCTCAGCTTCATGAACTTCCAGATTACCTTCCTTTTCACTCTGGAGACCTTCATAAATCATATGATCAGCCCACCTTTTGGTTTAGGGGTTGGCAAGAAGAGCAAGCACGTGCAGACAAGGAAGTTGTTAAATACAGAAGGTGAGAACAAGGGCTGAATTTTATAGTACCGGATTTTGTGAAGCTACACACTGGTGGTCCTCAGAAGAGAAGGTCAACTGTAGGAATCCTGAAGGCTTTGTGGAGAAAGAACAGTAGGGGAGGGGGTTAAACCCTTAAGTTCCTATTAGGTGGAGGTTGATGTCACTTCTGGTCCAATAGTAAGGATGGGCTTTTGAAGTTCTTGATATCGACTAGGCCATTGTTTCTTAAATTACATCAAGAGACTTTAAAATGTGACAATGTTAGATCTGGAATAGAAATTGTCCTGCAGAAATTAGTGTTGGCTCCAAGAGCAGAATCACAGAGAAACCTACGAGCAAGTCCATGTCCCTCTGGGCAAGACCCTCCAGAAACGGGGAGATTGGTGCAAAAGGTTTATCTGACTTTTCTGTTGTTGGATCTTAGGATTTACAAGTGAAAGAGATTTGTTACGGTTCATTTATTCATTCAGTGAATATTTACTGAGCATCTGCCATATGCCAGACAGATGCTGTGCTAGGTGCTGGTAATATGGCAATTCCAATGAAGCCCTTGTCCTTGTGGCAGTTAGAATCTGAGAGGGAGAGATGAACATTAAACTAATAATTATGCACTTACTTATTAACAGATGGGAAAGTCTAGCTGGGTCACTTGATGGTAAAAAAATAAAATAAAATAAAATGAGGCTGAGAGAGGAAGTGACTTTCCAAAGGTCAGTCAGGTAGATGAGTCAGTGAAGCATATGGTTAGAAGCCTATTCTAAGCTGTGACCCAAGTTCATGTCTTGGCTCCACTTCCTAGTAGCTGTGGAATATCAGACAAGGTATGTAACCTTTCTCAGTGTCTCTATATCAGAAAGATTGGGGCAATAGCCCTGGATATCTGGGGTTCTTAAATCATTAGTGAAGTAACATACATAGTGCACTTAGCACATAATAACTGTCAGTGTCATCTTATTGTTATTGACAGTTAGCACTGTTGTCCAGGTTTCTTAACAGCAAAGCCACTGCTTCTACCTCTGCACCCCACTGACTTGATACCAATTCATGTTTTTATTCCTTTTCTATCTAACCAAAAAAGTTTCCTGGAAAGTAGGTCAGATTTTAGCTAACTCTCACTACTGCAGCTTTTATATGGAGGAGGGGGCACAGGAAGCTCTTTAGCAATTCTGAGTGCCCCTCCAGGCTTCTAGAAGGATGACAAAATATTTCCCCGAGAGTTTATTTAATTTTGTCCCCAGGCTTGTTCACAACTCTGACCATCTGGTCCTGGAGGCTTCTCTATTTTTAATATTTCTACTTTGAGTGTTTTGTTTTTTTAACCTATTCTAGGATTAGTCGCCCCCTTTCAACCACCCCCACTCTCTCTACCAACCTCTGATTTATTTTCCTTGAGCAGATTACTCAGTAGGACAAGTTTACTGTAGCCTGTAACTTTGATAAACTCAGAACTAAAAAACAGAGGCATCTCAGGTCATCTGAAAGGTCACAGCAAAACTGAATTTTGCACAATATTCATACATGATATTGTTCCAACAATATCATGGCAAAGGTACATGTTACAAATATGAATAGCATTTCATAGAAGAAAGCTTTTCCCACCTGTATATAAAGCTACCTCTCCTGAAAAAAAATGGACCTTGTCAATGTTGGTCAGGTAGCTCTAAAGCAAAAACCTAGCTTGAGCTGTCCATTCAGGGTTCTTCTAGGCCATCCGTTGCTGTAGTTAAATGACAAGATGTGATTGGGGTATGTATTAGAAGCTTTCCTGCACCAAAACAATCCCTCTGCCAGCCTGGCTGCCTGAGTTCCCTACCAGCAGTATCACTCCTTCAAACTGGAGCACTGTCCCTAGAAAATCTATTTCCTGAAGAATAGAAATTAACAGCCTTTATCAAACTAGGTCAGTTTTTTTCTTTTTTTCTGATCTATTGACTCATCTAGCTAGAGGTAGAACTTTAAAAGACTAGTACACAGGACAGATATGATTTTATGGGAGAGAGGTGGAAAGAAGTTCCCTTCCCTTGGATCTCCCAGCCCTCTGTGTTCATCTCTGCCTAACCCTCATCTCACTGGACTGCCAGTGAGTCTTCTCAGCCATTTCCTTCACAGTCTATGATCTCTCTGTAACCCCAGAAAGGGTTTTAATAAATGTTAGAATAATTGATGGACAGAACACAAGTATTGACAATATCAGAGGGCACTGCAAAGACCAAAAAAATAGGACCATATGGAAATCAGAAATCTTGATAATGAAGGATGACAAGGGAAATAAAGAGTGAGCTATGAACAAAATATCCAGGATCAACGTATCTGTAACATTACCCACACTTCCACAAAACACAATCCCCCAATCCCATACCGTCCTAAGAAAACACATGGGGGGAGGGGGAGTTTGTTTTGTTTTTGTGTTATTTTTTCTTTCTAAACATCTTTTAAGAACTTTTAGTCTTTTGTTGATGGATGTCCTAATAGCAAGATTGGCAATAAGCAAACTTAAATGTTATTCTGATGTTGCCAATAAATGAAACTAAGGATCTGAGAATAAAATTTACTCAAGATCACATAGGTGACAAATTTATTGAAAAGAACCTAGAACTTCGGCCTTCTGATATGCTCATTGCCTCTCTACCTTACTTACTGTGCTCATTTTTGAAGAGGCCTGGGTCAGTGGACACAGTGAAAAAGATTGTAAGATTTGGAGTCAGAACACCTACACTCAAATCTTGCCTCTGCCAATTTATGACCTTGGGCAAATCATTTTTTGTTTTCCAAAATGTAACAGCTTATTGTTTTTCTCCATATTTATATAAGATTTGCATTTCTAAGACATAACTTGAAAATCTGTATTGCAAAACACATAGTAAAGCTTGATAAAATATGATATTATTTTAAATACATAGTTGAGCTCTTAGGAAAGTGAAGAAAATAATAAGGAGCCAAAAAACAAGGATAAAACTAAACACCAGAGAAAGCAGCCAGTTTGTGAGCCAGCATGGTCACAGTTAAAAGAAACACAATGGATCATGCGACAGTATGTCATCCCCAGGAACTAAGAAACCTGAGTTTTAATGTCCAGTTGTAGGAGGTGGGTGAATTCCTGGGCTCCGACCTGGGGAAAAGTTGAATTTAGACCCTCACATGGATGGAGAGAAGGATGAGGTGAGGAAGTTGGTAATGACCAGGAAATAGATAAATGGGAAAAATGAAAAGATCTGGGTGAAGATAAAAGAGACCAAAAGGAAAAATGAGAACCTAAAAGTAAGGGAAGAGAAGATGAAACTGTGAACTGAAAAACAAAAGAACTGACCACAAACTCAGGAAAACTGCAGGAAGCTTGTATGTTTCTACTTGTGCCCTAAGGGGGAAATTCAAAATCGAGAATTTGCAACAACAGCCTGCCCTCATATTGCTTTGGTAAGTGAATGTACACCACTTTCATGGTCAGGGAAGCCTTAAATTGAGAAATTAATATAAAAAGTATCCCTACTTGGTAATATCATTGGGTTGGATGGAAAATTCCCTTAGGGAAACAATTTCTAGGAAGCCACATAAAATTTCCATAGATAAGGCCCAGGTAAAATGAGCTCACAGAGTTATTGACAAAAAAAAAAAAAAAAAAAAAAAAATCTGCTGTGAGTGAACCGGCAAACTCAAGAGCCAACAAAAATAAGATTTCCCAAAACACCAGGTGCTCTCAGATAGTCCTGAAAAGAAAAATATTTTTAAACAATGAATAAATCAAAACCATAAGAGAAAAAAAAAGGATGCAATACTTTTTCAAATGCCCATACACATAAAATATAGAAAAGAATAAAGAAGAAAATAAAATTAACCTAAATTCTTACCACCCAGAGGGCTGATATGTTAACATATAATTTGGTGCGTCCTTCCTTATACATGAACATATACACACGAGCATGTGAGTATCTACATGTGTCCACAGCAAACAAAAAGCAACCACATTATACAAAGTATTTCGTAAACTATTTTCTTGAGATAATATGCCATGAACGTTTTTTATACCAATAAATATTATCAAATTAGTCTAATTAATTTATGAACACAAGATATACATATATTAATTTTCAATACATGGATATACCTACATTAACCAATTCACATGCAGATTAATCACTGTTTCATTGGTGGATATCTAGCTTACTTCTATTTTTCTTTGGTATAAACAATGCTTTAATAAACAGGCTTACAAATATCTTGTGTAATTATTTTCTCAAAATAAATGTCTTTAAGCAGAATTCCCTGATCAAATAGTTTGTAAATTCTCAAGGATGGTGGTACTTATTGACAAATTGACCTCTAAAACTGTTGTATTAATTTATACTCACACTAAAAGTATTCAAAAGCTTCTGTTTTTCCATGCTTCTATCAATATCCAGTGTTTGTGGAAAAGATACCCTTTATAATAGATGGTGCTGGGAAAACTGGATTGCTATATGCAGAAGAATGAAACTGGATCCCTATCTCTGACCATATACAAAAATCAGTGCAAGATCTATTAATGACTTAAATATAAGACTTGAAACTATAAAAATACTAGAAGAAAACCTAGGGAAAACTCTTCTGGAATTGGTCTAGCAAAGAATTTATAACTAAGATCTCAAAAGCACAAGCAACAAAAACAAAAATGGACAAATGGGACTTAATTGAACTAAAAAGCTTCTACACAGCAAAAGAAATAGCAAACAACCAACCTGCAAAATGAGAGAAATATTTGAAAACTATGCGTATGACAGGGGACTAATATCCCAAATTTGCAAGGAACTCAAGCAACTCAACAACCACCACCACAAAAAACAGATAATTCCATTAAAATGTGGGCAAAGGACATAGACATTTTTCAAAAGAAGACATAAAAATGGCTAACAAGAGTTTGAAAAAAAATACACAACATCACCAATCATCAGAGAAATGCAAACTAAAATCACAATGAAATATATTATACCAATTAGAATGTCTACTATTAAAAAGTCAAAAAATAACAGATGTTGGCAAGGATGCTGAGAAGAATTAACACTTGTACATTGTTTATGGGAATGTAAATTAGTACAACCTCTATGGAAAACAGTGTGAAGATTTCTTAAAGAACTAAAAGTAGAGCTCCATTTGACATAGCAATCTCACTACTAAGAATCTACCCAAAGGAAATTATTATATATATGCTGTACTTGTATGTTTATTGCAGAACTATTCACAATAACAAAGATATGGAATCCACCTAAATGTACACACACACACACACACACACACACACAGGAATACTATTCAGATAAAAAAGAATAAAATTATGTCTTTTTCAGGAACATGGATGGAACTGGAGGTCATTATATTAACTAAAACAGCTCAGACACAGAAAGTGAAATATCACATGTTCTCCCTTATTAAGTGGGAACTAAATATTATATTGTGCACGCATAGACATAAGAGTATGGAATAACAGACATTGGAGACTTGGAAGGGTGGGAGGGTGGGAAAATGGAAGGAATGAGAAATTGCTTAGTGGGTAGAAAGTACATTACTCAGGTGATGGTTACGCTAAAAGCTCAGACTTCATCATGACGCAATACATTCATGTAACAAAACTGCACTTGTACCCCTTAAATTTATAATAAAAAGCCCAAATGTTTGCTAATATGATGACTGAAAATGGTATATTCTATTTAGTTGCATTTGTATTATTAATGAAATTGCAAATGTTTAATCATGCTTATTTTCATGCTTGTGAATTGCTTCTTCATGTCTTTTTTGGATAAGTCATGAAATCTCACTGAAGCTCAACTTCCACAGTTATAAAATGACATCAATAGATCCCACATCTCAAGGCTGAAGTATAGATCAAGTAGATTAATGTCAATGAAAGCACTTTAAAGACAAGATCATATAGAGGACTTATTTGATAATCTAACAATTATTTATTGAGCACCATCTATGTACTAAGCTGTGTGCTATGTTTAATGGAAGAATACAAAAGAAATATAGTTCATGGATTGTCAGATATATTGGTGAATCTGAAATGACTTGGGCACCTACAATGTGTGCCTAGAAGTTGTCAAAGGATCAAGGAACATCTAAAGGAGGGCCATGTCATCTTGATAGCCTCCCTGTACTATTCTTTGCCATGCTGAGCTTGTCAAGTACATACTGTCACACAGTGTCCAGTAGCCCTGAATTTGGGGGGAATAAAAAGCATAAGTAAAAATGTTGTATGTCTTCCCTTCCCTTCATTTCAATTATGGAAGACTCTCATAAACAATCATGTATTTTAGAATCATTTTTCTTGTTTCTGATCAGACAGTATGCATCAGATAGAATTCTTATCTTCTGGGGAATTATCTTGCTTAACAAAACAAACAAAAAAACAAAAACAAAAACACCCTGTAGTCACCAGGTACTGCACTTGAAAATGCCAAAAGAGCACAGTGGTAGCTCAGTTCAATAATGGAAATTCTAAACACATCAATCAGAGTGGGAGCAGGCTTAGTGTTAGGTAATTTTCCTGCTAGAGTTTTCTAATTTTTAGCTTATTCTTGTCTGCGCTTGTGATTGGACATATTTCTTCTGTGGCTGTATTCTCTCATCAGAGTATTTTTAAAGTCCATTTGAAAGAAAGGCAAATAGCAACTATTTTAATCTCCTTGTAAATGGATATTTCCTCCCTTAATAGGAACAAGACTGGCATTTTCACAGCTTCAGATTGGATACAATTTTCTAAATAACGAACTCTTTTTCAGCCCCTTTTCTTTTGTGCTTTGGAGGATAAACTCAAAAGTTGAAGTAATGGATCAGAAGGAGCAGTAATTAGTATAAGTTACACTCCATTTGATGGTATATTCCCTTTCCTGTAGAAATGAACACTCCTTTGTAACCTCGGAATAGTAATTCATGGCTATTCTTCTGCTAAATAGACTCTTACAGGATGCACTTACCCCCAAAAGGGACCTAATCAGTTCTTCTGCATCACCATAATCTACCTAGTACCATCCATCAGAATATGCCCAGCAGTAGACAGAGCAGCTGTAGTGATTATAGAAAGAGTTCAGCTTGGGACAAGGAGACTTGGGTTCAAATCTCAGCTCTGCCACTTATAAGCTGTATGACCTCAGGAAACCTACTCAAGATCTTTGAGCCTTCAGTTGTCTTATCTATAAAAGACAGAATTTGGGGGCCTAAAAGATTCCTAAATTCCCTTCAGTGGCTAAGAACTCTATATACTCGGCACTATCAGGCATATAAAAGTACTACAAGGCTCAGCCTTCTCTTTCAATGATGAAACATACAGGCATTCAAGACATATTTATAGAGCTTCTATGTTCCAGATATTGCCTTCTGTTCAGGAAAAACCAAGAGCAATAAAACAAAGTCCCTGTTCTCAAGAAATTCACAACCTAGAAAGAGAGAAACAGGTTGAGAAGAAATTTCAACATAAAGCAATGACTGCCACGAGGAGACTCCTTTCATATAACAGAGGCTGAGAATGTTGCAGGACTTATAACTAACACAACAGGATGGGGCATTGGATATTTGAAATTCAGATAAAATGACTAGAAGTTGAAATAAGTCATCTTTATGTACATAAAATACTGCATTTGAGGTGACGAAGAATAAAATCTAACCTTCACTGGCCACCTGTACTAAGTCACATATGTGAAGTAATAGACATGGGGTTAGGTTGAAATGTTTAAAATAAAAGGAAGAAAGAAAGAAAGGAAGGAAGGAAAGAAAGAAGGGAAGGAGGGAGGGTGGGAAGGAGGAAAAAAGCAAACCCTTTATATAGATGGGTGAATATGGGAAAGCTGCTGTTTATCTCTTACAACTGATTAGACTGCCGTTTGTATTAAAAGGATTCTGGTGTAATTGGCTAATATAAGTCTTTAAAATATTTATTGAATATGAGCCAGATGCCCTGAGAAAGAAAAGGTGAGCCTGATATCTTCACTGGGGGCAGAAGAGAAAACCAGGGAACTGCTTAAGGTCTTCTTCTGCCCCTAAACACTATGATACTTTCCAGAATGAGTTGGAATGATGAAGGAATAGCCCTCTCCTCAAAATTACCAAGTATAAAATAAAGGGAGTTACCCAAGCTGATCCTGGCACCAAGTGAAACATGGAAAACAATTACTGGAAAATGAAACTAGTCAATTCAACTTGCCAAAACATTACAGTGGATGAAACTCCACACGAGATCAGTTATGGTGTTTTATTCTACATTGCATTGCTTCTATTCTATTTCTCAGGAAATTACCAGCTCATTTTTCTTAAGAAACTTTGCTTGTTTTATTTTTTAGATGTATTATTAAGTTATTATTGACTATATCAACCTGTTGTGCTACCAAATAGTAGGTCTTATTCATTCTTTCTAACAATTTTTTTGCATTCATTAACCATTCCCACCTTCTCCCCCACTCACCCTTCCCAGCCTCTGGTAACCATCCTCCTACTCACTGAGCTCAACTGTTTTGATTTTTTTTTTGATTATATTTTGAGAGACTGATTGAAAGTGTTGGAAGAATACAAACTAAAGAACTGTAGAGAGGGTGGAGCAATGCAGTGCATGCAATACATCTATTTCCTTTAAAAAGTTCTGAGCAACAAATAAGTGAGAACATGGGATGTTTGTCTTTCTGTGCTTAGCTTATTTCTCTTAACATAATGATCTCCAGTTCCATTCATGATGTCGTAAATGACAGAATCTCATGCTCTGAGAAGCTTCACTTTTATCCCATCTTGCACATCTCAGTGATAACTAGGGAACACAAACATGTTGTTACTGCATTCTGACCTCACTGCTTCTATTTTTGGCTTCCTAATCAACTCAATTAAGAAATGTCCTTATACTGTTGGGTAAGTCTTTGGAAACTGGGTAACTCTTCAATCTTCTGTTGCTTAGAATTATGGAAAGGAAATAGATACAATGCATACACTACTTTGCTCCACTCTCTCCACAGTTCTTCAGTTTGTATTCTTCCAACACTTTCAATCAGTCTCTCAAAATATAATCATTGAGTACTCACTATGTGTGAGGCACTGTGCTGGGCTTTGCCTCCACATAATTTCGCCCACAGAACCAAATAAGGAATGCATGCAGAAGCAGTGGTATACAGGTTAAAAGAACAACTACAACTTGAAATTTTACAGTGTTTGCCTATTTATGTGGTGTAAATACACACACAATGGCCAATTTCAAGCTACCAATATGAGGTCACTTAGAGTGGAGTTGAGAATAGATGTATACAATGGGCTCTTGTGAGCAAGCTCCAGAATGACACTCAACAGGCCAGTCAACAAACATTTACTTTATAGACTGATACATGCCATAATAGATAAACAAAAAAAGTACAAGTACTAATATTTATTAAACATTTACTTTGTATACGTGTGAGTGCATATGTATATGACCACTAATTGCCCTACGTGCATGATCTCATTTAGTCCTCATCACACAACCCCTGAAGTAAGCACTACTCATACCCAAGTTTTACAAAAAAGGTAATTAGGCCCATAACATGATTAAGTAACTTGCTCAAATCCAATAGCTAATCAATAATGGAGGTGGGATGCAAAGACAAATGAGTTCCAAAACCTGCATTTTTAGCTTCTATGCTCTATGCCTTTCTTAGAAAACATGCTAGTTTGAGAGTACCAAAAGGTTTACCTAAACAGACTTGGGAGCAGAGAGTCAAAGTCATACTCTAAAAGGCAGTCACAGCTAAGGCCTAAAAATGTATGAGTTCTGTGGTGGAGACTTCCATTTCTGTTTCCTATAGATACACTGATAGACTATATTTTCCAGTTTCACCTATAATGTTGAGTGACTATGTGGTGGAGGTGTGTATGTGTGTGTGTGTGTATAAGTGAAGCACACAACTTTCACACTTAGTCATGAGGTTCTTCATTTTCTCTCTTTCCCCATGATCCACTGAATGGAGGCATCTCCAAGAACCTACATGATGGTGAAGCCATGGAGATGGATGGAGTGTGAGCCCCTGAATGGCCACAAAAAGGCCTCCCAACTAGAAATACTATCATTGTACTCTGAAGCAAATGAGAAATACATTCTCATTGTGGTAAGTCTCTGAGATTTTTGGATTTGTCTTTTACAGCCACTAGTAATATCTTGCCTATTACAAAGAGTGAGCCAGACAAGGCTGAATGAGGAAAGGAGGAGTGTTCTAAGCAGGAGTAACAGAGTGACCCAGAGGTTAGGACCATGTTCAAGGAACTGACAGAGAGTTCAGTATATTTGGAACATAAAGAAGGAACAGAGAGGTAAGATACGATCTTGGAAAGGTAGACAGAGCTATAACATTAAAGCCCTGAAGCTATGTTGGGGACTTTATATTTTATTCAAAAAGTATCAGACAACCTTTAAAGGGATTCACTAAGTGCAATGCCAGGATCAAACGCATGCTTTAGAAAGCTCACTTTCACTGCAGAATGGAGGATGGATTACAGAGAGCTAAGACTGTATTTAGGGAGACAGATTTGGAGACTGTTACAGTACCCCTAGAAGAGAATGATGATAGCGTGGGCTCAGGTGATGGCAATGGAGATGGAGAAAAGTCAACAAATGTGACAGTTCTTTAAAAGTTAGAGACTCCAGGACTTTGTGACACAGATACTAGCTACACTACAGAGACAAAAGCCATGGCAGGATTCCCTCTCTCGCCATCACATCTGCCATGACAATTACCAGAGACAGAATCAACAATATGAACTAGCCTTGGACATAATGTGGATTCTATATCCATGAAAATTATCTTAGTTGCAAATAACAGAAGCTAATTCTAGCTAGTTTAAACAGATAATTATTTATTAAAGGATATTAAGTCATTCATAAAATCTCCTAGCGCATCAGAGGAGCAGAAAAAAAGGTTCTGCAATGAGAATTTATAGCAAATCATACCATAATGCTACTTCATTGGTAACTTCATTTCCCCCATTGCTGGTCTAAGGCCCCACAGCTGTACCTCCAACATTGCTCAAACGCTCCTACTTCAAAAATCAGATGTAACTGCCACCACTCTTGCCTTGGTAGTTTTTCCCAGTGTAACTTTTTCTTTGTGCACTAGTTTCCAGCTCAATATTTGGCCACAGTACACTGCTTGCAAGCACCAAAGCTACATGCCTTGACCCTAGCCACGAGGGAAGTTAGGAAAATGAATATTTTTGTCTATATAGCAGCAAATTATTTCTCAATAAGATAGTAAATTCAATTCCTCAAACACAGAAGAATCTTTCTAGACGCTACGTGACAAAAAGAATAACAAATATTCGGCCGGGCGTGGTGGCTCACACCTGTAATCCCAGCACTTTGGGAGGCCGAGGCAGGCAGATCACAAGGTCAGGAGATCAAGGCCATCCAGGCTAACACAGTGAAACCTCCTCTCCACTAAAAATACAAAAAATTAGCTGGGCATGGTGGCGGGCACCTGTAGACCCAGCTGCTCAGGAGGCTGAGGCAGGAGAATGGCATGAACCTGGGAGGCGGAGCTTGCAGTGAGCCGAGATCACACCACCGCACTCCAGCCTGGGCGATAGAGCAAGACTACGTCTAAACAAACAAACAAACAAACAAACAAAAAACAAATATTCACCGAGTGAGCTTCCAGGGATAATCAAGCCTGCAGTCTTAATTAGTCTGCATAAAAGTGAAGAATTGACAGGGGCAGAAACCCTGAGTGGTTAAAGGTAAGATGAACTTATTTCATAACAAATCAAGAAACTAGGAAAGGACAACCAATATCAAAATACAAATCCATTCATAATCTTTGAAAGACAGGTTCTACCTTTATTTAACAAATGCACTTCTCAATTATTTTTAAAACAAAATAATAAAAAACAGGAATTGACTATTAAAAACAATCCTACACAGAATCCTTTCATAAAGCAAACAATTATCCCTTAATGTGTTTCATCACCTCTGATTTATTTATATTAGGTTGCTCAAAGTAGGACACAAGTATTCAATAAACAAAGTCAACAGAAAGGGATAGTGGTTATCAATGATGCAAGAAATATCAGGTGAAGGATAATGTGTCTGTGGCTGAAACCTATGACCTGGTTATATAAGAACAGGTCATATGAGGCCCCTCTGGTAAAGCGCAAAGGTTTACGAGGGCCCTATAAGATCTAATGGTTGAAAAAGGGAACAATCCTATCTAAACCGAGCAGTCATGAATTAACTTCCAATTTACTAAACTACTCAACATCACAGTCATACCAACACTTCTGAGCACCTTCTAACATACAAAATACTGGGACAAAAAGCCACTACTGAGAAGACAATCAACCCATTCACTTCCCTTAAGGAACTCACATTCTAGTTAGAGAATCTGGTCTGTAGATAATGATTATTCATGACAGAAGGAACCAATCACTTTGATAAAGATCAAATAAATTTTCTGGGTTCAGAAGGGGAAAGCAATTAATTCTGGAATAAACAGAATTGGCTAGAAAGGGAAGATGACATTTGAGCTAGGTTGAAAAGAGCAGAGTAGACAAAAAAGCCACTGCGGTGCAAAAGTACAAAGTTGCGGAAGTGCAGGGCTAGGGTGAGGATGGTTGAAACAGCTGCACCTATAGCACTGGGTACCATGGCAGGGAGAGATTGGATTATGGTTCTGGAATGTAGGCTTGGACAAGATGGTTGAGGACCTAGGGTAGGGTAACATCCAAATCAGGACACATATGAGAGTGGAAGGGAGAGCAATGATGCTAGGACCATAGGCTACAAAGCAGGACTGTCTTGGGTATACTAAGATGCATGGCCACCCTAGCCTTTGAGATCTTATCATGATTGTTTTTCTCTAAGTCAGGGGGAATCATCAAATATTTTTGAACCCAGAAGTAATAGTGATCACGGCTGTTGATTAGACTGGTCACTGCGCAGCAGTATAGGGCAGAGGCTAGAGAGAGGCTAGAGAAGAAGGCCATTGTCATAGTTTAGGCAAAAAATGAGACCTCACTGGTAGAGAAGCAACGGGTTTAGAGGAGGAAAGTTATAGGAGGTATTGTGCAGGGGTGGATTTGTAATACAACAGCTGAGTTTACTCACTTACATGATCAAGTACAGGTCAGAACCCAAGCAATTTCAGAGTAGGGGCTAGAGAAGAATCCCCTTCCACAGTCTAAACCCTCTAATAATTGAGTTTTACTCTGCTCACTGGTGAATCTATCCTTACCCACTTGCATTTAAAACATAGGCCAAAGGGTCAGATTTAATAACAGAAAACTCTCTACATTATACAAATTGGGAGTTAGCTGGCCAGATTTCCTGAGGAAAGTATCTTTCTCGTCTTCCCATTACCACCACCTGAAATGCCTCCATTTATGATTCATTCCTTTGGATCGCAGAGACTGCTTTTGCCCTCATCAGTTCTCGACTACAATTCAAACACTGGTAGAAGGTAAGATTCCTTAAATTCTTATCAATCACCACTCAGTTATACCTTTCATAAGTACCTCTCTTATCATACTTGGTGTATTCCTTGCATTATCCATACAGAGGTAAGTCTTTGTTCATTTTTGCTCTCCTGTCCTGGTTCCTAATCTTCTTGAGGGCAGAGACAATGTCTTGCCTTTGGCATCTCAGCAACTTATCCTGTGCCTTGTATACTGAATAATAAATATTCGATGCCAGATTTTCCATTCAAGAACTGTGGGACCTTAAGCAGTTATTTAACCTCCTGAGTTTCCCTATCTCTAGCCTATCTATTAGATGAAAGCATTCAAATCTACTTCCCAAGTTGTTGAGAAGCTTGTATTGGAACGTATCTGGCAAACTGTAAATCACTGTACAAACATACATCAATATTTGCAAGCAGCTAGCACAATTCCTGGCAAGCAAGTGTGTTGATTGGATGAAGGAACAAGTGAATAGCTCTTTCATAAATGGGACCCGCCGAGAAAAGAGCCTGAGTTCAGCAAGGGGCGAGAGAGGGGTTGGAGCTGAGCTGAGGATAATGATATTGGCATCACAGAGTGGCAGATTTGTCTTCCTTTGATGTTGAGGCAAGGAGGAAACTTCCCCCTGTCCTGGCTCCAGAGCGTTTCTCAAGCAGGGACACGTGGAGTTTGGGGCTGTTAGATACCAGCTTCTCAGATAATCTCAGAATCCCTGGGCTGCCTCGTTTGCAAATTTTCTGTCAAGATTTACTATTCATGTGTCAGCTGCGTGGCCCAATTGCGATCTGTTATTTTCATTTGCTGGGTTTAGTTGTTTATCCAGGTTTCTTCATCTGCTTCTCTTTGAATTTGTTATCTAAATATATATCTGCTGAGCCTGAATTATTTTTACTTCTTTTCCTTCTAGTTCCCCGGCCAATTTTGAAAGCTGCCTCTCTAAACAGTCAATTTATAAGTGGGTTATTTGGAACATCTTTAAGCAAATCTCAGTCTCATTATTTTTATAACCCCCCTCATTCCTTTCTGCTCTCCTCCCCAAGAAACACCAACTCCATAAAAATCACGCACTGTGTAAGGGACGTGGAGACATAATGAAGCAAATCATGGAAAATGCGGTTGGTAGAATTATTTGTAGAAGCAGATGGTAGGTCTGAATAAAAGAAATGCTGGAACCAAGGATGTCTCCTGAGACAGGCAGTGCCCACTTCTAAAAAAGAAAAAATGCAATAACAAAGGGACTTAAGAGCAGCATCCTTTGGAGGAACCTTTGAAATTTGGGGACCATGAGGTCATGGAAGGCAACATGTCAATAGTAGAGAAAACGCTTTAACCATCACACCACTTATACTGGGGGTCTCTTGGGAGGACCAACAGCTCTATTTCTCAACGCCACCATCTTCTTTAAGAGGGTCTACAAATTCAGAGTGGGCTGCCAGGGCAGCCACATCCTACCTCAAGTTAGCTGGCAGCCCATTTGTTACCACTTTTCCGGATCAATTATAGTTAAGAATTTAATAAATTAGAAGGAAAATTGCCTACCTTGATTTGAGACATTTCCCCTCTTCCTATCAGTGAATCATCTGTATTGCGCCTACACCATGTGAGCCTAAATCCTGAATAAGGGTCTCTGGTGATCTATCCAAGTTTGAGAACTAGCTTTCTTAGGTATATAAAACAGTCTTTATGTCTGATTGTCCATAAATCCACCTCCATTGCTACAGCACTAGTGAAACCAGACCACAGTGAAATGTAATATTTTCCAGAAGAAAACAAATTTGATCTAAAAATAGGGGATCAGGAAGAACAAATCAACGAGAGAAGAAGGAAAATCTGTTTCTGAAAAAGCCACCCACACAGTGAGTAGTTATTAAGCCATGAATGTAAGTTTTGGGCTGACAGCTGGTGGATTATACAGATGTGCATGAGGATACAGGCATCTCTCTGCAACAGTGAGGAAAATCCAGCCTCTCAACTTCAGTTGGAGTTTGATGGGGGCTTAAGTGGGTGAAAACTACCCAAACCATGCACATGTATTTACCAACAAAAGAAATTTACTTCTAGAGTAAAACAGCAGAATTTGAAATCCTGACTTTATTCAAGAAGAAAAAGAAGAAGGTGGAGAAGGAGGATAAGAAGGAAATGAAAAGAAAGAAAAACAAGAAAGAAAGGGAGGGAGGGAAGGAAGAAGAGGTAGGGAGGGAGGAAGAAGGGAGGGAGGGGATGGAAGGGGAGGGAAGGGGAGGGGAGGGAAGGGGAAGGGAGGGAAGGGGAGGGGAGGGAGGGGGAGGGGAGGGAAGGGGAAGGAAGGGAAGGGAAGGGAAGGGAAGGGGAGGGAAGGGGAGGGGAGGGGAGGGAAGGGGACGAAAGGGGAGGGAAGGGAAGGGGAGGGAAGGGAAAAGTAAAGGAAGGAAGGAAGGAGAAAGGCAAAGAAAAAGAAAGAGAGAAAAAAGAAAGAGAGAGAGAGAAAGAAAAAGAAAGAAAAAGAGAGAGAGAAAAAAGAAAGAAAGAAAGGGAAGATAGGAAGGTAGGAAGGAAGGAAGCAAGGAAGGTAGGAAGGAAGGAAGCAAGGAAGGAAGCAAGGAAGGAAGGAAGAGGGAGATGCAAAGGAAGGAAGGAAGGAAGGAAGGAAGGAAGCAAGGAAGGAAGGAAGGAAGGAAGAGGGAGATGCTCCAAGCATTAAATCCCAGCTCTCTATGACATGGGCAAGCTCCTAAACTTTTCTGAACACCAGTTTTTTAATCTTTAGAAAAGAGAAAATAAGACCTTTCCTGAAAAACATTGTGAAGACTAAGAGTGAGATAGTGTTTGTAAAGCATCTGATACGTAGAGCAAGGGCAATGGAGGGTAATAGTGACAATGATGACTGATGACAGCAGCGGCACTGATGCAAAGGAAAAGGAAAGAGAGAAGGTTGAGAAGGAAGGGGAAGAGAAATAAATCAACCAAGTCAAACTTCTTGGAAAGGAAGCAGCAATCTCTATAAAGTAAGTCAAAGCCATCTAAAGAGGAAGAAAAAACAAAAACAAAAAAAAACAATAGAAGACAGAATTCAGTGTAAACAGAAAAGGGCTCCTTTTAAATTCTATTTACTTCTAGCTAACAGCAAAAGATTTTAAATGCACAAAACAGATGGATGAAAGCCTTGCCCCTGGAGAGATGCAAGTCCTAGCTCTTGAGAATGCCCCCAAATGTAGAATTCCTTAAAAAACAACAACAACAACAAAAACAGGTTTGCTGCATTTTATTGATTGTCAAATGCCTTGGGCCCAATTCAATTCCAAAAACATTGAATAAGGACACACTAAGTGCCAGAAATTAGATGCTAGGCATCCAAAAATAAATAAACAGAAAAAAAATGAGTGTGTGACTTGAAAGGGAAATAACAGATTAATATATCACTAAATATAATGCAAGTGGAGATGCCACAAAATCAATGTGAAACACAATGGAAGTACAGATGAAATAATAATTAACTGCCTGGTGCATGAGGGACTCTTCACTGAAAAAGCAACATTTGCTTTGGCCTGGAACACTAATTAGGGGTAGGCAAGGCAAAGGAGAGAGGGATATCCACTCAGCAGAGGGAACAGAATGACAAGGCAAGTGTCTGTGTGCTGCCTTTTCGGGGGCTCAGAATCTCCATAACCACACAATCCAGTGCTTTGGGCTTTCCTGCTGTCTAATGCTTGGCCAACAATTCTTGAAAAACTTAACTTTCTGTACACCCAGGGTCCTATGGTCTCACCCTTCTATAGAAATTAACTGGTTCAAATATTTCATAATGAAATGTCCATGGATATTCATGACATTTTAGCAGTTGCCTTCTGGAAAGATAACGCATTGGGCTGAAAGAATGACTCCAATAGAGGAAATTTCCAGCATGTTAGTAACTTAAAGTCAAGGCAGCAGTGGGGGAGATGGACAATTCAGAGGAGAGAGCCACCCTCGCACCAAGCAGATAGATACACTTCCCATTACTTTCCTGATTCACAGCTATGTGTAAGCAGTGGCTATACGAAGAAGAAAATTTATCACTGATTCTAGACACCCATAAAAGGGATATAAAGGGTAAAACCTTTTCTTGTTCTGTTTAAATGTAGGTTCACAAGTTCCATATGGGGCTGGGAAGATTGGGTGCTTTTGATGTGTTGCATGAAGCTCAGCATTCAGATTTAAAAATGTGTTTTACATTTTCCACTGCTGTGATGGCTAAGGTGTTACAAGCAGCATGCCTAGTTTTGAGTGGGGATACTTGGTGAAACCATGGTTGTAAATGTAGTGTTCAGAAAAAGTCTGACACTTTTGTAAGTAAAGAGTCATTGTGAGGGTAAGGACAATGATGCAAAGTAGAATGGCAAAATCTAGAGGCACAGTTAGAGCTCATCTCTCCATTCAGAATTTAAAATACACCAGGCAGAAACTAAGCTGAATGGCCACCTGCCCTTAGAAAAATCTCTTCTCATATTGATTGTGAAAACACAAAGGGATGGAGGAAATATTTTAAGCATAAAAGGAAAATAAGCCTGTTCAAACCACTTCAAACATTATGACTGGCATGCGAATTACAATTTACATAATCAGCAAATATGTATTGAATACCTATGATGTGCAAGACAAGAGGTGTCAAAAGTGCATCCTCCTTAGTTCGCTCCCTTAGAGAATTTCAAGCTAATTGAAGCACCCAGAAAATATAGGAATAGAAAAATTAACAAAGGTAGCCTTCTCAGTATAGCAGAAAGAGTATTACTGTAGAAAATAAAAGAACCTGGACTCAAATTATGAGTTTGATACTTATTTGCTGTGTGACCTCTTGGACAATTAATTAAGCTCATTTACTCATCTATAAAATAAGAGGGTTCAAATATATTTAGCATGGAAAATAGATTTCAGGTTACGTGCTGCTGACTCTAACCAATCAGCGACTTCCAGGAGCCATGTGCTGATATGGATTCTAAAACTACACCCGGACTAAGGGGAAAAAGTGCTCTTTTTGATTAGCAATGACTACCATGAGCTTAAAAAGGAAAAATATTAGAAGGTGTATTAGTTCATTCTCACATTGCTATGAAGAAATACCTGAGACTGGATAATTTATAAAGAAAAGAGGTTTTACTGACTCACAGTTCCACATGGCTGGGGAGGCCTCAGGAAATTTACAATCATGGTGGAAGTCACCTCTTCACAAGGCAGCAGGAGAGAGAATGAGTGCCAGTGGGGGAAATGCCAGACGCTTATAAAACCATCAGATCTCATAAGACTCACTTGTTATCACGAGAACAGTATTGGGGGAAACTGCCTCCATGATTCAATTCCCTCCCATGGGGTCCCTCTCACAGCATGTGGGGATTATGAGGATTACAGTTCAAGATGAGATTTGGGTGGGGACACAGCCAAACCATAACAGAAGAAGAGAGTCATATATGTGTCATTTGCTCGATAATCATAAAGATACCTTCCAGCTTTAACCGGAAGGGGCTGGTTCATTTTAAATCTACTCACACATGTTTACTGAATGCCTTCTATATGGCTGACACTGTGTTCTGCATTGAGATGCCATGAAGCCAATGACACAGACCTTGCAATCAAAGAGCAATTAGAACTACAGACCTATGTTCATCTAGAATGCAATGTGACTCAGCACTATTATATAGGTATATACAAAGAGCTATATGAACATAAAGGAAAAAGGAGTGCCACCCAGGGGAATGATATTCAGGACTGACACTGAAGGATGACAAGGAGCTTCTAAGCAGAATGCGTAGAAAGTGCTTCTCATAATTAGGAAACAACAGGAATGATAGTAGTAAGAAATAAAACAAGTAAGTTAAATTGGGCCAGTTTGGCATATGCTCTGTAGGCCAGAAGAAAACAAAATTAAACTTGTAATTTGTACTTATCTTGTAGGCAAGATGGATTAATCAAAGATTTTAAAAATAAGAGTTCAATACTTGGGCTCCAAATACAAGTGTTAAATGCCTCTAGTGCCAGAATCATAGCCAGACTGGAAGGGCAGTGGAGGCTGAAGTTCCACATTTGGGGCAGGGGTCCCAGTTAGGAGAATTCTGTAAAACCCCACATGAGATATAGAGTCCAGGATTAAAGGCAGGGACATGACAAAGCTCTATGGAAAACATAAAGGGAAGATTAGTAACACAATGAATGCAAGAGAATTTCGTGACCATGGGAGGCCACAAAAACCTTCTCATAAAGAAGATGGGACTGACTTGAAGTGGGAAAGTACTGAGTGAATTGTCCCCTCAAAGTCACACAGATGATGAGCAGTGAGAGGGGGTCAAAATTCAAGCCACATGGCCCTTAATCCTACCTAATTTCTATTAAACCTCATGCTTCTCTGTATTATAATATCAAGTAGAGCAGTGTTTTCCAAAGCCTGGACTACAGAATATTAGATCTATCCAATATTACTAGGTTTAAGGGAATAAAGTTCTTCATAATCAAATAAGTTTAAGGACATTTAAAAAATGTTAAATAGGAATCATTTCCGGAGGACCTTCCAGATCCTCTAATGTGTGAATGTGTGTGTGACTTTCTAAGAGGAGGATACAACATGGACAGTTTCCCAAACTCAATTAACTACAGGATGTTGTTTTCAGAGATCTTCTCATAGGGCAAATACCCCACAGAACTGAGTTTGGTAGCACAGAACCAATGATCTGAAAGCACTTGTAGAATTTATTTAGAGAACATCTTCAAATTTAAGTATACATCTTATAGTTATATTCTTATCATCAGTTTCCTGCAAAGAAATCTCTCCTTTTCAGAGTTTTAGAAGAAAGGAGATTGGATTTCCAAGGGTAATAAACCACGTGCAGAGAGAAAACTCAAGTAGAACAGCCCACAGAAATCAGTGAACAGAAGGAATGAGTTGCTAGGGAGGTGACTGAGACAAAGCACACAACCAGTGTGGTTGATAACACCTACAGAAGAGCTATTTCAAGAGAGAGATAGAGGCCAGAGGAAAGTGGTAAGAGGAACAGGAAGCCAAGTGTGGGATGAACCAAAAACAATAAGGAGGACTCTTCCTGTTCCTGAAAATTCCTATATAGGCATTCAAAAATCAGATTTGCCTTTTTTTTGTCATCAGTTATTTCTCAATACTTAGACTCATTTTCATTAACAGTTTTCCAAATGCAAACATCTTTGGGCTGTCCATCCGAATGGCCAGTTTGGAAGAAGAGCTTGGAACAGTTGTCTTCATATTCAACTTGTTAGCAGCACTTAGAGCTCTGTGCCCAAAGCCAGAGGCAGCCCACAGAAAGCTCTGAGAGGATTAGAAATAGGCATCCCCTCAGGCAGGCACGTGGCTTGCTAAGGAACAGTGCCCTTGTAGAAATTAGCAAAAGGAAATTATCTCTCCAAGCGAATAAAACTCTGTGAAAGAGCACATGGCTTGCAGGCAGAGCACAAATGTGTTTCAGCCACCACTCACCTTCGCAACCCGGTACTCCTGTGCAGGACACAGACTGACTAGTCATATAGAACAGCCCTGTCTGTCTCCACCCTCCCATTTGCTTTCCATGGAAAATCCTCTCAAAAGGGATAGTCTTTTTCTTCTAGTTGAAGAGTCCCTAATCAGAATATTATCTGGAGGCTGCAAAACTGTAATCAGCAAAATGTACTAAACTAAGATACAAACCATTTCTCTCCCTCTCAGCTTTGCTACTGACTAAGTATGTGGAATTTGGGCACACTATTTCACCTCAGGATTTTGCAGGTTGCAAAAATGGCCAGAACAAATGGCAGTGTCTCTCATTCAAGTTATCAAATCTCTCTTCGCTTCTTAAATATGGACTGGCCTCGTGACTTGTTTTGGCCAATAGAATGCTTTGCAAGCAATGTGATGCCAAACTCAAAAATCTTTGCACACTTCCACTCAATCTTTTGGAATCCTGCACAGCCACCATGTGAACAAGCCCAGGCTAGCCTGCTGGGGGATGAGAGAGCATGTGGAGCAGAGGTGAACTATTTTAGTTGATGTCTCCCTAAACCAGCCAGTCCTCAGCTGACCACACACACACACACACACACACGTGAATACAGCCCAGTCTAACAGAGCTAAAAAGCTAGAGTCAACCCAGGTTACCAACCAGCAGAATTTTGAGCTAAATAAATAAATGCTGTTATGCTACCAAGTTTGAGGTTTTGTTAAATAGCAATAGAAAATTGATACATGGCTAGCCAGTTTTCCCAGCACCATGTATCAATTTTCTATTGCTATTTAACAAAACCCCAAACTTGGATAGAGAAAATGTGGCACATATACACCATGGAGTACTATGCAGCCATAAAAAGAATGAGTTCATTTCCTTTGTAGGGACATGGATGAAGCTGGAAGCCATCATACTCAGCAAACTAACACAGGAACAGAAAACCAAACACCGCATGTTCTCACTGATAAGTGGGAGTTGAACAATGAGAACACGTGGACACAGGGAGGGGAACATCAAACACCGGGGCCTGTCGGGGGGTGGGGAGCAAGGAGAGGGAGAACATTAGGACAAACACCTAATGCATGCAGGGCTTAAAACCTATATAACGGGTTGATTTGTGCAGCAAATCACCATGACACATGTATACGTGTATAACAAACCTAAACGTTCTGCAGATGTATCCCATAACTTAAAGTAAAATAATTAAATTAGAAATTTACTTTTTTTTTTTTTTTTTTTTTTTTTTTTTTTTTTTTTTTGAGACGGAGTCTTGCTCTGTCGCCCAGGCTGGAGTGCAGTGGCGCAATCTCGGCTCACTGCAAGCTCCGCCTCCCAGGTTCAAGCCATTCTCCTGCCTCAGCCTCTCCGAGTAGCTGGGACTACAGACGCCCGCCACCACGCCCGGCTAATTTTTTGTATTTTTTAGTAGAGACGGGGTTTCACCGTGGTCTCGATCTCCTGACCTCGTGATCCGCCCGCCTCGGCCTCCCAAAGTGCTGGGATTACAAGCGTGAGCCACCGCGCCCGGCCTAGAAATTTACTTTAAAAAAGGAAAATTGATACATGGAGTCATAGCTTTCTCATTTGCAAACTGATGGTTAATCCTTAATATCCATTTTAGTTAGAAGATTCTATGGTAACAATAGATTTTCCAACCTAGTTACTACTGTGCTATCTTCTCCTTTTTTGTTGTTAAGTTTCCAGGAAATGGGGGAACAAAATTGGTAGCAGCACTCTTCTAGGTTCTCATTTCATTCTTGGCCAGGCACAGAGGTGTATGCCTGTAATCTTAGCACTTTGAGAGGCCAAAGCAAGAAAACTGCTTGAGGCTAGGAGTTCAAGACCAGCCTGGGCAACAAAGTGAGACCTGCCTCTACAAAAAATTTAAAAATTGGCCAGGCATGGTGGTATGTGCCTGTAGTCCTAGCTCCTTGGGAGGCTGAGGTGAGAGGATCATCTGAGCCTAGGAGTTCAAGGCTGCACTGAGCTATGATTGCACAACTGCACAAAAACGAAAACTTTCATTCTCTACACCATACTCAAGAGAATAAAAAACAAATCTGAACTTAAGTAATGAGAGACATTATTCAAAAGGATTATTGCCAGAAAGGGGAAATAGACTATTACAATACAGAGACTACTGCTGGAGACTATTCCAAGGTGGGGAATGCTCTGTCCATGAGACATGCAGACCTCTAAAGCGCCAGGCAGAAAAGGTATGTTCTTTTACAGGAAGGAGTGAATAGGGTAGAATTAAAAAAACAGACATGAGTAAGTGGGACACAAGGGTGGCTTTATGGGACAGTTGATCAGGTAATATTTTCCTGAGGTCAGTCAGCATTCAGGACATTGAAGACTGGGTATATGCTAGAACAGGCTGAAGGCAGGTCAAAGCTCAAGGTCCTGGGGGAATGAGAGAAACTAACTAAGGTTTAAGTGAGTGAAAGTAGCAGATATTTTGTCCATATTGGTCAGTAGGTACAAACAGCTCAGCTAATCATTGCTGAGGTAAAGAATGGGAATTTGGAAGGTGTATGACTGGCCTTATTATAGGCAAACAAGAGAGCCATCTGTGAGTCTTATCTAAGTCATCAGGAAAGAGAAATTCTCTACAATAAACTATTTTCTGAGACACAAAAGTGTTGAGGGGGTGGGGTGGGATTTATTGGCTATCACTGATTTCCAGAAGAACAGGGCTTAGGTAAAAGTCAATATTGTCATATTCTACTCACACAGTCCTATTTATTTAACCCATTATACATCTACAGATAATCTCACAAACTAAAGAAAATGAGAACCTTCCCCTCAAAGTTTGGATACTCTCTTTATCACTTGTTCACATATTGTTAAAAGTTCATTCTTTGATGCCTCCCTCCTTGTGAATTCTCCCTTCTATAAGTCTTTGATGATGTGATCTAACCTCGTGGGGTATAGGTAAATAGAGACAGAAAGAGGCATGCAAGATACATACCACATAAGCCTAATCACTGTTCACTATAATCCCTTTTCATGTTCTCTGGCTCACTAACAGTTTATTCTTAATTCATCAACTTTAGCTACCTGGTTTTCTATGAATAAATGCAACAGTGAACATAGTGTTTTGTTTAAGTTTGTAGGCTAGTAAATAATGTTTCTCAGTCCTGAAATAACAACAAAAACCCTTAGCTGGAAAGGCCTCCAATTGTATGATGTGGGTCATGTTTGCTCAGCTCAGCAATTGAGAACAGTGTCCAAAGCAGTATGACCTCATTGTCTCTCACGTCCGTACTTAGTTATTCTTCAGTATGGCCTGCGCTTGGATGCACGATTGATCTTCTCAAGGCATGACTCTGGTTATGTTATCCCTTTCTTCAAAGATTTCAAACACTTTTCCTTTGCTTTCCAATGATGTTTAAACTTTTTAACTTCAGGATCAAGACTTCTCTAAACTGGTCCCAACCTATCTTTTCATTCTTATCTCTTATTAACCTCTTATACCTACGCCTTGTATTCCTAAATCATCCTTCATAATCTCCTTTGATTTTTTAACATGGTATTAGTCATCTCAGGCTGCTATAACAAAATACCATAAACTGGGTGGCTTATACAGCAGACATTTATTTCTCACAGTTCTAGAGGATGGAAAGTCCAAGGTCAAGATGCTGGTAGATTCAGTGCATGATGAGGGCCTACTTTTTGGCTGGCAGATGACTGCCTTCCCACTGTGTCCTCACATAATGAAGAAAGATGGAGCTTGCTCTCTCTTCCTCTTTTGATAAGAAAATGAATTTCATCATGGAGCCCTGTCCTCACGGCCTCATCTAAGCCATATTACCTCTCAAAAGCCTCACCTCCAAATACTATCATAATAAGAGTTAGGGCTTCAACATATAAATTTTGGGAGACACATTCAGCCCATAACATAGAGTATTAAGAAAATGAAATAAAACCATATTAATATGTATATGATATGATGATTTGTTTTAAAAATTAGTTATCAATTGATTTCAATTACATTGAATTGAAATTAATTACCAAAAAATCAATTACCTTCTTTGTGAATCCGTGTCTAAGGTGTAAAATTTAGAACAGCTACTCTTTAAATAAGGTTGTACAGGTAAAAGACATATTCTATGGTAGATAAAGCACAAACAGTATCTATCCACAAAAATTATTCAACCTACAATTTAAAATACCAAACCAAATTAAAACAACACAAACAGTGAGCCAGATCAACACTTGTTTAAAGAGATGATGCATTTTCTGAGTTGCGTAGTAGAAACGTTTCTGTTAAGGGCATTTTAGGGAAGAGTTACAGAAGGGAAGGTGATAGAGTTTCATAATCATTGTTTAACAAATGCACTTGGAAGTCCCTAACTATAAGTAGAGCCAGCAGCCTCCAAAGGAGCTTAACGCAGTCTCTGTAAAGGCTGATCTTACTCAGACTGACACATGGGAAAAGAGTATTTGAGTACTAAGGCTTCAATTCCTCCTAGACACAAGGCAAATGCTCTAAAAAAACTGCTGAACTGAAATCCATTGATAAATGTGTGTAAGACATATGGGAAATATGTCTAAATACATGGCTTGAATTAATTCTAAACCCTGCGAAAGTCCATTGGGTCGGGGGAGAATGTGGAACTGGAGAAGAGTATGCCTTTGATTACTGACTGTAAACCTTCCTTCAAGCTGCTAATAAGACCTGTACTCTAGAGTGGATGTTTATAATGGTCAAACAGTATTGTAGGGAAGAAGAATGCACTACAGAACCCCAAATATGTATGCATAACTGCAGTTGGATTGACATGTCTGGAAGATAGAGTTGAGCTTGCCTTCTAGAGCACAAAGCTATTACTTGACAGAAATTTTTATTTTGCCATTCTTTACCACCAGTGAAGTTTGGTAAACTCAGCCCAGCAACTTCAAAAGATCTAGTCCACTGTCCATGCCTCAGATTTCTACTAGACCAAGGTGGCTTAAATAAAAGGAACATGGAACACTGGCAATGGTACTACATACTTGGTCAAAATAGAGACTGTGGTGAATTCAGGCCTGGGAGTAGCTTGTATTATTTTAAACTTGAATTAATCTGACTTTATTCTCTACGTTAATCAAGCTAACCAATTCTCCAGGTTTATTGTAGGGATATATATACACACACACATATACATATTATGTTTATATAATGATATATAATGTTATATATATATGGTTTATAGTATAATCAATGTATAAAATTTCTTATGCCCAAATAGGTCTAAATTGAAAGCATTTTAATTTGTAAATTAAACAAGATTTTGCAGAACTTTACTCTTGACAGATTATAAATAAAGTTATACTTTTACCTAGAAGTGCTAGGGTAGACTACTCAACCTTTCAAGATTGATATTACAGTAGGTAACCATGTGCAAGGTAGAAAACCCATTGAAAAGGCCCCATCCAGAAGTAATCTCATTTTTCTACCATTCCTACAGTACTTTAAGCGAACTTAATTATACACACACACACACACACACACAATCACTACAATTCTGCATTAAGAAATAAAAAACTAACTCTTAAAGGGTTTAAGCAGAGTAACTATTTTAAAAGAATTAAGTAGAGATAATAGAATTTACAGGAATTTGGTTTTGGGGATAAGCAACCAAAAATAATGCCAAGATTCAGGCTACAGAACTGCTCTGGGGAGTATATCCATCACTGCTGCTGCAAATATCCAGGGATTGTGCCTTGACCCACAGACACTGCTGGTACAGTGCTAACAGATGCTAACTGCTGCACAGATGCTAACTTGCTAGTCGCACTGTTTCCTGAATAATTCAACCTTATGAGAACAATCACCAGAGCAAATTCATCAACCCTGAATCTTTCTGTCCAGATTGGTTGCACCTGATTAGCAGGGACCAGAGAACATGGTCATGCCCTCAGTGCAAGGTTGGCTAGGTAAGTATCTGGAATATTCACATCCTAGACAGACAGAGAGAGAGAGAGAGAGGCCTTACTTATCTCCCACAAAGACTCATGATGCAAAAAATTCCCTGAGCAAAGGAAGAGTGTTTGGATTATAAAAAGTCAAAAATAATGACAACTATTCATTACATTTGCACTGGTTTTATCATCCCCACTAGATTTATTATAAGACCCATGGAAGGAGGTCTCAAATCATATTTCTTTGTATCATCAAAATTAGCTATTATAGTGTTTAAACTTCTAAGGTACTCAATAACAATTAGTTTCATGAACAGAACCATGGGATAAACCATTTTCTAGAAAAGAGAACTTAGAATATGGTTAGCCTAATATAATACCCATTTCATTGTGTGCTTCTATAATACACAATAACATTAGCTATGACTTAAAAATTTCTGTCATAACTATGAAATTTCAAGCACATAAATATATTGGGTGCCTGAAACTACTAATTCTTAATTTGGTAGTATTTATTCTGACTACTTTCTCTTATTACCTAGAAAGAGTTCATAGCCAAAATGTGCGCTAAAAAATCAAGAGCTCAATAATTTGCCTGCACTTATTCCACACTGTTGTAAGATTGAAATCATATTATGTTCACTAAAGTTTGAACATAATTTCTCAGAAATCAAGCACTTCAACTAGGAAGTCTTTGCCTTAATGTTTACATTTCAGTCAGGAATTTTCTCCAGGAAAATAAAACATGCTCAGAGAAATTTACAAATTTTGCGAAAGCTTAATAAAAGAAACTCAATTTCTTCAACTCTAGTATCTGACCAACAAATAAGATCTTGTATAAATGAGGGGTATCAGTTAGAGCCAGTCAGTTATGGGTGCCTTTTTTTTTCCAAATGAGGAACTGTGCTGGTTTTCAACATTCTAGCATATGCACATGGGCATTTGATTTAAGCAAAATGTATCTCTGGAAATCATCATCAGAACCCAAGTCCTCCCCTTGAGGATAGCTTGCACCAGTATTGACATTAGGGGAATCTCAGAGATTCCTGAGTCCAATGTGGGTATCCTCCAGTAACTGCAGTCTACTCAGTGGAAAAACAACTGTCATAATCTGGATCCTCTCAATAAAATTGTCTGAAATTCCCTAGTAGCCAAAGTTATGAATTGACTTACATCCTCATAAATTCTGAACATCATTTAACACCTAACCAGGGCATTTCAAAGAGCCCTCTGACTAACATATGTTGATCTACTCCTCAACACTTCACTAGAAAAAATAAGAAAAAGCAAATGAAAAAGGGTAAGAAAACGCAAATGAGTTACCCAGTTAGTATTAAATGCTACCCTTATGCCCACCTTTGTGCTAACCATTCAGAGGGAAAAGAAAAAAGAAAAAAAGTTAGAAAACAATATTCCCCACCTTCAATGCTCATGTATTTTCTTCAGAAAGACAAAAGTAACCCAGAGGATACAGGTCAAACTCAATTAAAACTAAATGGATGACATTAGTCAAAAGAACACATACAATGCATCCATTCCTGAAGGACTAGAAGTGCAGGTCATGTGTTTTCTTCCTGTTGAAGGTCACATTTCAGGTTGGGGAAAAAAGATATGGAAAATGTTCTTGCTGATTAAATAGATGGTATCAAAGAACACGTTTTCAGACTGTGATGTATGATTCAAAAATCGAAGGATGCTGGCAAGCAAGGGACACATCCTATGAAAAATGAGAAGCAAATTACACCATGATCCTGAAGACTTAAAACAAATGGCCAAGAGTGATGAAGATAAATGACTAGATTATGCTGTAGACAGAAACAATGAAACTACAGGAAGAAAGATAGTGGATGAGAGACCTCCCAACCCTTCCAAAAAGTCAAGAGACATTAGCAAGAAAAGAGCTTAGAAAGAAGACCGCATGAGCATTAGTTTCCAAGACTGCCATAACAAATTAACACAAATTGGATGGCTTTAAAGCAAGAGAATATATTCTCTCACCATTCTGGAGGCTGAAAGTCTGAAATCAAAGTGAAAGCAGGGTTGGTTTCTACTGAAAACTCTGAGGGAGGGTCTGTTCTGCGCCTGCCTCCCAGCTTCTGGTGGCTGCCCCCAGTCCTTGACATCCTTGGTTTGTAGATAATATGTCCTGTCTCTGCCCATCTGTTCACATGGCTTCCTCCTCTGTCCATCCTTACATGGAGTTATGCTGTGTATGTGTGTGAGCACATTTATTTTATTTTATTTTATTTTATTTTATTTTGAGACGGAGTCTCACTCTGTTGTCCAGGCTCGAGTGCCAGGCTGGAGGCTGGAGATCACCCAGGCGCGATCTCGGCTCACTGCATGCTCCACCTCCTGAGTTCACGCCATTCTCCTGCCTCAGCCTCCCAAGTAGCTGGGACTACAGGCGCCCGCCACCACGCCTGGCTAATTTTTTTTTGTATTTTTAGTGGAGACGGGGTTTCACCATGTTAGCCACGATGGTCTCGACCTCCTGACCTTGTGATCCGCCCACCTCAGCTTCCCAAAGTGCTGGGATTACAGGCATGAGCCACCGCGCCTGGCCAATTCCCTCTTTTCATAAGGGCACCAGTCATATTAGATTTAGAGTACACCTTGATCCAGTATGACTTTATCTTAACTTCATTACATGTACGAAGATCCTATTTCCACATAAGGCTACACTCACAGGTTCCAGATGGACATGAATATTAGGGGAGCACTATTCAACCTAATGCAGTGGGCTATGTGAGAATGGGGAGACTAGAGTATATTATTCACTACTGTGACCCTAGCCCCTAGCCAACAGTAAGAGATTAGATAGCTATGTTTATGTATATGTATATACTTATGTGTATATATGTATGTATTAAACAAGTGAATTGTCCTAATATCACAGCATAAACTAATAAACTACATGTATTAAATTTTGTATTTTAATATAATACTAAAAATATTATAGGCCAGTGTAGTGGCTCAAGCCTGTAATCCCAGCACTTTGGGAGGCCGAGGAGGGCAGATCACAAGGTCAGGAGATCAAGACCATCCTGGCTAACACGGGGAAACCCCGTCTCTACTAAAAAAATACAAAAAAATTAGCCGGGCATGGTGGCAGGCGCCTGTAATCCCAGCTACTCAGAAGGCTGTACAGGCAGGAGAATGGCGTGAACCTGGGAGGCGGAGCTTGCAGTGAGCGGAGATTGCACCACTGCATTCCAGCCCCGGCGAGAGAGCGAGACTCTGTCTAAAAAAAAAAAAAAAAAAAAACGGTGTGGGGGGAAAAAAGACAAGAATATTATAAGTATTCTCAAGATTTGATTGGATGAAACTCATGACAGAAATTCAGCCGTGGCAGGTGTACATTACCAACAAACCCTAGATTTTAAAGATGAGTTTGAAAACAAGTTTCTAAGTTAAGATGGCAAATTCTTTTAAAGTGCATCAAGGATCTGGTGGAGAGAGAACTTTGAGGACAAGATAAATAATAGACAGAAATGCTGTGTTTGTGGCAACATCTCACAAACTACTTGGACTGAGGAAAGGCGTGTTGATTTTCCTCCAAAGGCCACATTCTGTCTACTCCACTGTTCTCTGGATTTAACGTCACAAGAAAATGGAATATTGTGTTGATCAGTAGAAATGTAAAGTGTCTTAGAAGAATGGAACCAAATCTTCTTAAGGTCAGTAGGTACAAAGTTATAGTTAAATAAGAGAAGTTAGTTCTGATGTTCGACTCAATAATAAGATATTGTATATTTTAAAATAGCTAAAAGAGAGAATTTAAATGTTCTCTATATGAAGAAATAATAGATATTTGAAGTGATGATTATGCTAATTACCTTGATTTGATCATTCTAAAATGTATACATGTGTGGAAACATTACATGGTACCACATGATTATATACAATTATTACTTGTCAACTAAAAATAGAGTAATCATTGAGTGGTGTTAAGAGTAGAAAAAATAATAATAGAGTAAAACTTTAAAAAATAAGTAAAAAATAAATACTATTTTTTTAAAAAACAGTCATAATAAGTGAGAAATGAAACAAGTATAGTCAGTCTTGTATCCACCACACAAGTTATTAAAAGTGCAGAGAAAACATGGCACATCCTTTTGGCCATATACAAGAAAAAGAGAATTCAAGAAAGAATTATGATGATTCCCTTTAATTTCATGCCCACATTGTGTCTGGCACTTTATATGTAATTTCATATAATGCCTATTATACTCCTTTAGGTTAGAAAAGAGAATAGTCAGAAACGCACATCAGTTGCTCACTCTCCAAACAATTAATTAAATCCTTCTAGGCAAAAAGAGTAAAGTTTCCCTGCAATGGCAAGAAGACAGAAAAACAGAGAAAAAGATCAAGACTGAGAAAGACAACACAGAGAACAGACAGACAGATAGAGGCAGGCAGAGAGACAGAGGGACAGAGAGGCAGATACAGAGTATGACAGAAAAAGAGGGGAAATAGAAAGAAGTGGCAGACCCAAAGATGGATAGTGGGGAGATATACAGAGCAGTAAACACAGAGAAAGAAAGAGACACAGAGTGATAAATTCCTACAAAGGCAGAGGGAACAGGACTCTGCTTATTGTGTTTTGGGAAGGCCGATGCAGGGATTTTTTTCTTTTCCCTGGAACTTGGGACTTCATGAAGCGATACTGCTAATATGAGTTCTAAAAGAGAGATTAAATAGATCAGGACGGTCTGACTAAAATTAAGTGGTTATTTGATGAGGATAATTACACCGTATTCTACATAAGTTCCCAAATTGGCTTGTATACAGATACGGGACTTAAAAATATGAAGAAGATCTAATGATTTTGATGACAAGTCACTATGAGTGTACCAGTTAAGGTGACTTGTCTGTAACAGAATCCCAAACTTTAAGAGCTTTAAGAAATATGAAATTCTATTTGTTAATATAACCAGAAGTCCAGGGACAGTGCTTCGAATGTTAGGAGTAAGATTTAAGCTTTGTTTCCTATGATTCTCTCAGGAATGCCCTCTGTCGTGGATCATCTGCATTCTTAGGCTGGGCTTCTCATGATCATAAGAAGGGGGTTGCCAAAAAAGTTTCGCATTCATTCTTGAATCAAAATGGCAAGGAATTTAGGATTGCCATAAATAGGTTAAACCAGTCAGAATTCAACCCTGGAACTAGAACATACCTGTAAAGCCATACTATTGCTTCATGACAGGGAATGTGTGGATTGAAAGCTGTACTATCAATTCCAATGCTCACTACTACAAAACAGTACGACGAGACAGTAAAAAGGGGTGTGGTGACAAAGGAACCATTATTATTGAACATCTACAATATGCAGACACTTGATGTACCTTGCTTTATTTTTTACAATAACACCATGAGATGGGGCTTGTTAACGTTTTAGCAATAAGGATACAAATATCCAGAGGTTAAATAACTTATTCATAGAAAGACAGAAATAGAATCAGTCCACTTTACACTAGTGTATGACCTGAGATGTTGATATCCTGCTGTAATTTAATAATGTGGCATGACTTTGATGTGACTTTGGGAAATAAAGATTGTGCCTTGATATCATCATCACCATCATCATCAAATATTCTCAACTGTTCTCCACCAGTATTAACCGCATTATGGAAATTCTACCCATGCCGCCTTAGTCCTCATGATTTCTCTGGTTCACTCTTGCTATGGTGAAGAAGGGGAATTTCTCACAATAACTCTAGTACTAGAACTTTATTTGAGGTTCTTTATTTTTCAGTTTTCACAGCCAACTATTTTTGCCTTTTTAATTGTGAAATATAACACACATACATCAAACTGCAGAAAACATAAATGTACACCTCACTGAATTACCTCACACAACATTATCACCACCTCAAATCCCTCTGGTGCCTCCTCTCCATCACTGTCCCTGAAAGGCAGCCATTAACTTGACTGCTAAACATGTGCACACACGTTTCCTCTGAATGCACATCTAAGAGCATAATTGCTGGGTCATGTGTGTACACATAAGCCTTAGCAGATAATCCCAATCTGTTGCTTCAGTTTCCAAAGAGATTATGCCAATTTATGCCTCCAGTAGCAGTATATAAGAGTTTCTATTGCTCTATGTCCTCACCAATACTTCATATTGACAGTCTTTTAATTATTATTATACTTTAAGTTTTGGGATACATGTACAGAACGTGCAGGTTTGTTACATAGGTATACACTTGCCATGGTCGTTTGCTGCACCCATCAACCCATCATCTACATTAGATGTTTTTCCTAATGCTATCCCTCCTCTATCCCCAAACAGGCCCCGGTGTGTGATGTTCCCCTCCCTGTGTCCATGTGTTCTCATTGTTCAACTCCCACTGATGAGTGAGAACATGTGGTGTTTGGTTTTCTGTTCCTGTGTTAGTTTACTGAGAATGATGGTTTCCAGCTTCATTCATGTCCCTGCAAAGGACATAAACTCATCCCTTTTTTACGCCTTCATAGTATTCCATGGTGCATATGTGACACATTTTCTGTATCCAGTCTATCATTGATGGCCATTGGGTTGGTTCCAAGTCTTTGCGATCGTGAACGGTGCTGCAGTAAACATACGTGTGCATGTGTCTTTGTAGTAGAATGATTTATAATCTTTTGGGCATATACCCAGTAATGGGATTGCTGGGTCAAATGGTATTTCTCGT
This sequence comes from Hylobates moloch, assembly GCF_009828535.3. Taxonomy (NCBI): domain Eukaryota; kingdom Metazoa; phylum Chordata; class Mammalia; order Primates; family Hylobatidae; genus Hylobates; species Hylobates moloch. Next base: position 81,926,643 of record NW_026652286.1, on the reverse strand, counting down.
TCTATATCCTTGGGCATTGCCACACTGTCTTCCACAGTCTTTTTAATGTTAACCATTCTGGTGAGTGTGTAGTAGTATCTCTTTGGTTGTGTAAATTTGTGTTTCTTTGATTTCTAGCAAGGTTACACACCTTTTCTTCTGTTTATTAATCATTTTGAATACTCTCTTTTGTAAACAGAGAGTATCTGTTTTGAATCTCCTGCCCACTTACATATTGGGTTCTTAACTTTTAGATGCTGTTTATGTACTTCTGCTTATGATTCCATTGTCAGTTATATGAGCTAAAAATATTTTCTCTGGCTCCACAGCTTTTCCTTTTATTCTCTGTCACAAGTTGGATTCCCCAGAAGATATGCACAGATAAAGTTTAGCATGCAGAATATTTATTAAAGAATCTCCTATGGCTCAAATCAAAGGGAGAAGCTGTAAACAGGATTGAGCAGAGAGAGGAGTCAATCTGTGATGCAGGAGCAACAATGGCTTCAGCTTAGCCCACAGAGAGTTTTGGAGTGAGACTGGGCCTGCAGAGTTGTGCCAGATTGGGTGGAGATTGCCAGATTTTTGCACCTCTGCATCAATCACTCATTGACTATGTGCCACTATGGGGAAAGCGTGATCTTGGGGAGGGCAGCTCTCTGTAGCTGAGACAACTCCTGAAGAAACTGAAAGTTGCTGGGTGGCTGCCAACAGCACGCCCAGCAGGTGAGGCAACAAGTTCTTCATTAAAGAAGAATTTGAGTGACACATTGGAGTATCCACCATATACTTTATTTTATTTTACTTTTTAAATAATTTCAATTTTTATTTTAGATGCAGGAGGTACATGTGCAGGTTCGTTACATGGGTATATTGCATAATGCTGAGGTTTGAGGTATAAACAACCCCATCACCTGACTAGTGAGCATAATTTTTCAACCCTTCTTTTTCTCTCTCCCCCCCCGCCCTAGTAATTCCCAGTGTCTCTTGCTGCCAGCTTTATGGCCATGAGCACCCAATGTTTAGCTCCCTCTTGTAAGTGAGAACATGTGGTATTTGGTTTCTGTTCCTTTGTTAAAAACACACATGAATATGTATGTTCATCATAGCATTATTCACAATAACAAAGACATGGAATCAACCTAAGTGCCCCCATCAACTGTGGACTGGATAAAGAAAACGTGGTACATATACACCATGGAATACTACGCAACCATAAAAAAAATGAAATCATGTCTCTTGCAGCAACATGGATGCAGCTGGAGGCCGTTAAGCAAATTGAACCACACTCTCTTACTGGTGTTTTTTTGAGGAGCAGAAACTCTTAATTTTAGTGTAGTCCACTAAAATTAAGTGGAATTAACATTAAGTGGTCACTTCCTTTATCTCCAGTGCATTTTGTTTCCTATTTTAAAATCTCCCCTTACTCAAATTTATGAAAATATTCTCCCGTGTTTTTTTGCATATCCAGATATACAATGTATTTAAAAATAGACCTTTTGTGCATAGTATGAGTTGGGGTTCATTTTGTCCACAGTGATTTCTAACTCTTCTCAGCACTGACACATCAGATAAGTAGAATAGCATTTGTATCATAGTCAACCAGAAGGAAGCCAGGTGACTCTTACAAATGTCTAAGGCACTGTAAGAGTTTGAGAGAATTGTGGGGAAAATATTAAGTAGAGCAGATTCTACTTGAGACTCATTCTCATGTTTAAACAGGAATCTCAACAATCTCTTGTAAATAAATTGGAGGCCCTTACTTGTAGGGATTAAACTGAAAGAGACAAACAAAGTGGTAACACATTCTGGGAGCTCAATAAATGGTAGCAATTCATATTATTCTGGGGCTAGGATCAGCCCCAACACATAGTTGGTTCAGAATACTGTATATTATCACATTCTCATTTCACTAGAACATATTTCACTTCTTCCTTTTCCTACAAAAAAAAAGCTCATCATTTCTGTTGTCTAGCTTACATTAACCAATTAACCATGCCCTATAGAATCAGATGAGACTTGACCAGTAACCAGAACAACATTCTCTACAGGATGTTACAACACCTGTAGAGGATATTTAAAAGCAGATGAACTGTGTGCTCCCATTCCAGGAACAGACAAATGGCAACTGACTGAGTCCAGCCTGGGGTGCAGCCAGTATAGTCTCTACCGTCATATTTTCCAGCCTTCAAACCTTTTGCAAAATAAATTCTAAGAAGCTCAATAAGCAAATTATTTATGAAGGATCCATGCTCCAAAAACACATATGCACATGAGGAAAGAGCAGTCTCAGCTCAATTGCATTTTCCTTCACTCAAGTAACATTTAATCAAGATACAATAGCTAAAGTTCGCAAAGCATGGATGATGACACCTTCGTGGTCCTGAAGATTTCTAATCGTTCCCCTAATTTCAATAACAAGAGTTTCTCCCTCAGTCTCACAGCTGACGTCTTGTTCAGCAGTTTAAAAAACAAAAACAAAAACAAACCTGTGTATCAGTGAGCATGTGTTCAGCATTAAGTAACAACAACAACAAATCACTACCCATGTTGGCACCATTCTCATATTTGTTATTTAACGACAAGGAGTTGGGTTGGCTAGCAAGCTCTATAGCATCATCAAAGACACATGCTCCTTTCAATCTCCCACTCCATCATCCTCGGGGTACTGATTTGCATCCCAAGGCATTGCAGGTTCATGGTTACAAGTGGCTGCTAATCTTCCAGACAGAGTATCTTTAAACGTCAGCATTCAAAACTGTTTTTATTTGATTCAATTTTTTAATCTGAGATTTAAAAAATTTTCCCCAGCTCCCCATACCCCACCCCCTCTCCAACCTAGTAGACTTTTCATGCTTCTCACTGTCCTGAGACACATGCTCGCCCTTAGTTCAATCACTGACGATGTGGAAATAATTATCATGATTTGCTTAGATCTATTATGATTTATGATTCACCAACTAATCAGGCACATTGTCTCTCAAACACTGTCGGTGTTCTGACTTCAAGAAAGGAAGCCTAAAAGCTGTTGAGTAGGCAACCAACTGCATCTGCCATAAACACCTGGTTAAAGTGGGGCAAGAAAAAAGCCTAGAAGGAAAAACTCCAAATTCAAATCATGCTTGTCTTTAGATGACAGGATGTTTTGTGTGTGTTAAGGGGCGAGAAGGGTAATTTTTCTTTTTCTTGTAAGTGTTATATATTTATAAATTTTCTTCAACAACCATGTATTGCTTTTATAATTAAGGAAAACACTTTCTTTAAATGGAACAAACCTCTATAATTTCCACAATCTACCAGAGAAACTGAAGGACAGATATCTCAATCTCCAGCCCTGAACACACATGGGAGGTAGAGTTGAGGTGCTTCTATAAACCCTTCCCCATCCAGGAATTCTGGAGTCTGTGGATAACCTATGTTTAGGTTGTGGCCACATGCTCAGTAGCAATATCTTTAGAGAATAATTCTACTGTAATTTTTAGTAAAAACAATCAATTACCATCTGTCTGCACAGGAGACACCCAGATGGGTTTATTATTGGAATGGCAATCTACTTGGATGGACAGTGCCAACTATTCAGAACTGTGTTCCAGCAGTTCCACCCCTGAAATCCTAAATTTAGCTTTAGGATGAGCTTGTGCTGTGTCAGTATAACCTGTGTTGTGGGGTTGGAGACAGTAGAAAAGAGAGGAAGACAGAATGACAACAGATTTCTGCTGTCACTGTCACTATGGGTTTCTTTTTTCCATGCCAAATGGTGACATGGGGTCTTCTGAACAGAAAATAGCTGGAAATTTGTTGCCTTAAAAAAGTAACTCTGAAACTAAATATATATCATGGGCTTTAAGGTGAAGGACAGAACAAAAATAAACCAAAAACTATGACTAAAATATTTGATGTGCTGTTACTTGGAATTTAGCAATACATCTTCACAACTAATAGTAATTTCAGTTTATTTCATTTGTAATAAAATTCCAAACATTGTGCTAAGAGCTTTACATAAATTATCCCATTTAATCCTCATAGCAGCTCTACAAAGAAGGAATTATTACCCTCATTTTACCAATGAAGAAACAGTCCCAGAAAGGATTTATAAATTTTTCAAGGTCACAGAATTAAAATGTGATTGAACAAAGTTTTGAAATCTTCTCTAATGGTATCCAAATTTCATGCCCTTAACCACAACTGTTTTCTGCACCCATCATCTCCAAAAAGGTAAATACACCAAATCAAGGAGGCAGAGTGATCCTCAGGTGCTGAGGCCAAAGCTTATACTAAAAATGTGAAAAGGTCTTTCTGAGTATATTAGCAGCAGAAAAGAAAGGAGACTTATAGGAATCTAACACCAGGACTCTCCTATATAAATAACTTTTACTCCATGTAAATGATTTAAAAATAAAACAACCATATTTCTCAAAAGACCAATGTTTGTATCATCTCAGGGCTTTGTAATATCCACAGCAGTGATTAAAATGCTGACACATACCTCCTAAGAATCTAATGACATTATATTACTTGAAGATATTGGCAATGGCAAACCTCAGATGCACTCTAGTCTTTTTTAAAATTTTATACTTACAGTCTAGCTTCTGCAGGAAGTAATTATGTCCCCTTTTCTGACATATTAACTACAGCAGTAGTAGCCATAATTTTCCTAGACTACCCCAAGGAAATTTGGGAGCAAAGGCCTTAAAGGAAGGCCAAGTAGAGAACAAATCACAATCCAGGAGCTGCTATGATGGAGTTAGAAACAGAAGCAAACTGACTACCATGCTGAGGTGACTCAAGATTTGGATTTGGACTCAAATTCTACTTTCCCTAAAACTATGTTCTGCGTAAATGTATTTCCTGATTTCTTAGAGGATTTTTCAACAAACACATATTAAACACTTAGGCTACATGAGTCTCAGTTTTGGGCATTGTAGACAGGGAAGACTGTCAAACTGGACTCTGCTTCTACCCCATACATAAACATTCTTATTTCAGAAGTATTAAAATGAAAAAAAAAAAGTACATTGTAATTTTCATTAATTGTGAGTGAAGGTGAGCATAGGTTCAACAGATTAAAAAGTCTTTTTCCACTTCTGGTCATAACCAATTAAATGGTACTGAAATTGCCTTTCTATTGTGTATAACTAGCAAACAGGACAATATATATGAAGCAGCTGTTATTTGGACAATAGGCAATCAGTTCAGGAATGCAAGCAATGAAAGAAGGGGCAGAAATCAAGGTGAGCCCCGAATTTTTATTTGGAGGTATTACCTGAACCGTGGTACAAGAAAGAGAACATAATAGTACCACTGAGTTGAGGAGACAAAGATCAGAGTTTAGGGAGATAGCTGGAATTTGCAGGGTAGAGTATTGGCGAAGACAGATTTATGTAAAGAAAAATTTCCAGAAACCTGTATAGGATTCCCCTTCAATCTACTGCTGAAAGCTAAGGTGAAAATCTGTACAGTAAAACTCAAAAGATTGGGCAAAGATCTACAAGGGAATCATAAGCTGAACAATTTCTACAGCTCACATTAGGATAAGAAACACTATAGCTTTATCCAGTTTGAGGGGATAAAGTTTTGGTTTTTGTTGCTGTTGTTTTTTTGTTGTTGTTGTTGCTGTCGTTCATTTAATCACACAGGGATTCAAAAAAGATCTCCACAAGAATGACAACTGGAAAGTAGGGGCCAAACAACCTATCAAAATGAAGCTTTAACACGATTGTCAAAAATCTGCAAGTGATACAGACAAAATGGTGAACTAGGAAACACCAAGCCCTCATTTGCCCATGGAAACATTAAAAAACAACTAAAAACTGAATTAAAAACCTTATAGGAGCCCTGAAAGAGTCAAAGTTCTGCAAGAACTAAGTGAACACCCAGTCAAGAAAGAACCACTTTCAAACCAGGAGGAAATTTTATTACATGTTTACTTGCCCATGTCCCACCCACTTTCTGGTACAGTGTGGTCTCAGTCTAGAGGGTGGTAATCCAGTTCCAATTACCTCTCTCAAACCAAAGAGAGTGGAGTAGACCTTATCTGCAATATTCTAACTACCCTACCTCAGGGATGCCTGAAGGACTTGTCTCTATCTCACCTAAATCAGATCTCAGACAGAAGTGGCAGTCACTTTTATTGACAACGGCAGAGAGACTAGACAGTGAAGATAACTGAGTCAAGAAACTATGGGTGACACATACAACAAACCATCAAAGACAAAAATCAATGGAAACTATTACGTCAGGGATCCAAGTCTTAATAAGCCTCTGGAAGAATAAACATAGAAAACCCACATCAAAACACATCATAATCAAATTATTGAAAACCAAAGATTAGTAGATAATTTTTAAAGTAATTACAGCAAAAAAGAAGAAAAAAGACAGAAGACCATGGAACAATGTCTATAACACTCTAAAAGAAGAGGAAAACACCTGTCAGCCTAACATTTTACATTATATGAAAAATATACTTCAAAAATGAAGGGAGGCACCAAGATCTTGTTTTCCAAACTCTCTTCCCTAATCAAAAGAAGAAGCCCCTAGAGATGTGGTTTGTTCCACCCATGTAGCAGGGAAAACACATGATTATCCTCCTGTGTCCTGTGGTGCCAGAGAAGTAAGGAAGAGGGAGGGAGGAAGAAAATAAGGGCAAGAAGGAGGAAGAAAGGAAGGGAAGGGAGAAGGGAAGGGAGAAGTGTAGGGACAGAAGAAGTACAGGGATGGGACGGGACAGGACAGGGGAAGGAAGGAAGGACGGATGGAAGGAAAGAAGGAAGGAAGGGGGAGGGGGAGGGGGGGGGGAGGCAGGGAGGGAGGGAGGTGTGTTCTGTAAAACCACAAAAATCAACCTAAAAGAGCTCTCAGTGTCCAAAGCTGGAACTAAATCATTGTATTATTGTATTTATAACCCAAAGAATAAAATATCCATGAGTTAACACTAATATAAATAAATGATTGAATAAATAAGGGAAACTCCTTCTCATAGAAGAATTCAAATTAGTAAGTGTAGAAGGAGTAAAGATATCACCATTAGAAAACTACAGCAGTAATTGCCGCAAGGAAGACTCACAGATGAATGCTAAACTAGTCGAAAAAAACTGAAAGAGAAACAAGACACTTGCATAGAATCAAGATATTGCCTCTAAAATATTTATTAATTCAAAAGGGGAAAATAGTAACTTTACACTGGAGAAACCTGGCAGGTATCATCCTAATTGAGTAATAAAGATTAATCTCACCAGTAATAAGACATATTGACATCATATACTCCAGATGTGAGTACAGTAAAACTGTATATATTCATTTGTTGTATTTTTGCCAAAAATCTAATCATCAGAAAATATCAGATAAATACTAACTGGGGAAAATTTTACAAAATACCTGGCCAGTAATGTTCAAAAGTGTCAAGGTCGTGAAAGACAAGAAAAGACGGAGAAAATGTCACAATTTGCAGGAGACAATGAAGACATCACAGCTCAATGCAATGTCAGATTTGGGATTAAATCTTGGAACAGAAAAAGGATGTTATGAAAAACTAAGGAAATCTGAATAAAGTTCGTAGCTCAGTCAATAGTATTATACCGATACTAACTTCTTAGTTTTAACAATAGTACTATGGTTATGTAAAATGTCAACATTAGAAGAAGCTGAGTGAAGGATATATAGTTCACTGTACAATTTTCTTAATTTTGTGTACATCTAAAACTTTTCCAAATAAAAACTTAGAAGTACAGCAGGCTCTGGAAGCATATTACGTGAGTGGAATTCTGACTCTACCACTTATGATTTCGTACCATTATGAAATTTAGCTAATCTTTCTGGACCTCTGTTGCCTTAAAATAGAATGAAGACAGCAAGAATATTAACCTCAAACATTTGTGCAGCAGAATAAATAATAATTGAAAAACACAGACTATACAGTATTCAAACCTTAGCTAATATTAAATATTGTTATTTTTGTCCTACGGAAATTTTGTTTTAATGCGCTGTTTTCATCTACAATTTCTGAGTTTGCTTTACTTAGATAGACATTCCCCACTCTAAAGCTATAAAAAGTTTGTCTATTTTTTTCCCCTGAGCCTTTTATAGTTCATTTTTCCTGTTGAAATCTTTGGTCCATGTGGAATTCATTAAAATGTAAGAAGTGAGCTTAAAGCTCACTTTTTCTTTTTCTTGCTTTTTCTTCTTCTTCTTTTTAAAGATGGCCAGACATTTGTTGCAACATCACTTATTAAATAATCCATCTTGTTTTCATGGACCAATTTTCATGGGCAGCAGACACTAGAAATCTTTCACCTTCATCTGCTTGACCCCTGCACCTACAACCTGAGTTTAGGGAAAACTCCGCATATTAAACAGAGTTGAGAATCAGGTGAAGCATAGCATAGAACCCCATGAACGGTGTCATAAATATCAACTGATCCATAAAGACATAGAGTTTCTTGAGTAAGTATAAACTATTCCCTCAGAGAATACCAGTGAATTTCCAATTATCACATCTGACAGTTCTCACCCCTCACAAAGATGCTTGTCAATCTTTTTGTAAAAACTCTCCCCTTTGGCTTCTGCATCTGAAACAGGAGTTGGGCTGGGTGCAGTGGCTCACATCTGTAACCACAGCGTTTTGGGAGGCCAACGTGGGTGGATCGCTTGAGCCCAGGAGTTTAGTTTGAGACTAGCCTGGGCAACAAAGCAAGACTCCATTTATACCCACCACCCCACCCCCGCCCATGAAAAAAAAAACGGGGGCTCTGTGTGGTGGCTCATGCCTGTAATCCTAGCACTTTGGGAGGCTGAGGTGGGAGAATTGCTTGAGGTCAAGAATCCAAGAACAACCTGGCCAACATATTTAATGTCTCTATTAAAAAAAAAATTAGCCAGGTGCAGTGGCATACACCTACAGTCCCAGCTACTTGAGAGGCTGAAGTGGGAGGATCCCATAATCCCAGGAGTTTGAGGTTCCAGTGAGCCACAATTGCACCACTCCACTCCAGCCTGGGTGACGTAGTGAGACCCTGCCTCAGAGAAATAAATAAATCAGGCCAGTCATGGTGGCTCACACCTATAATCCCAGAACTTAGGGAGGCAGAGGCAGGCAGATCACATACATGAGGCCAGAAGTTTGAGACCAGCCTGACCAACATGGCGAAACCCTGTCTCTACTAAAAGTAAAAAAATTAGCCAGGCGTGGTGGTGCATGCCTGTGATCCCAGCTATTTGGGAGGCTGAGACACAAGAATCGCTTGAACCCAGGAGATGGAGGTTGCAGTAAAGCCGAGATCACACCACTGCACTCCAGCCTAGGCAACAGAGCTAGACTCTGTCTGAAAAAAAAAAAAAAAAAACAAAAAAAAAACAAAGAAAGAAAGATAGAAAGAGAGAAAGAGAAAAAACAAATAAGACAGGAGTAAATAAATAATAGCAACAGGAGTCTACTGCTATTATTCAGGGGTGTTGATGAGACCTGAAATACACTCACCCTTTTCCACTACTTGCTGTTTCCTTCTTCCTGTCTTTCACTATCTTCTATTTTAATTTCTTTTTCTTAACTACCATCCAAAACAAGTGCTCCTTAAAGCTCATCTTTACTACTCTTCTTATTTCACCTTCTCCCCCTGAGCTTTCTCCTCCATTTACATTATCTGTTATTACTTATGGGCTTCTTACTCCACATTTATCCCTCATGCCAGATCTTCTGACTCAAGCCAGGTTCCTATGAGTCAGAGACTGAGATTAGGGTTCTTGTTCAAGTGATTTATTGGTAGCCAGCTTTCATGAGAAAGGAAGTGAGGAAAGCCAGATAGGAGAAAATCCTAAGCAAGAATGTGTTCTTTCCTAGAGACTAGTGGTAGCACCTTGAGTCAAGGTGAACAGCCTCTTACATTCCCATGTGAGTCAGTCATTGGTTGCTGGCTCCTCCTGGACAGGGGTTGGAGAGATACCTCCCGGGCAACATGGCTTCTGTCCAGCAGGGGACAATTGTCTGGAGAAAGGGCAATTGTAAGCTTTTAGTAATCAGAACTTACAGCAACTGTGGGGTTGATGCACCAGCCAAAGGGATCGAGGCAGGGTAAGGTATCTAATCCAATATTTGTACACTCAGATCTACGTGCTTCTCACATTAAGTTTCACACTATCTAGGCATAGCTTCTCTAGGACTCTAGCTGCTCACAAATTCTAGAAAGCTTCTGAAAGAAGAATTAGTGGCAGGAACTACTACCTCCACTGCTATAGTTGGTCTTGAGAACTGAAACTCATCATCTCCCTCCTTCACCACCCATATAAGATTCACTTCCACTTCACTGGCACTTCTGCTGGTCCAGGTGGTTTTCCTGGTGGGATGATCCAGAGCCTCTTCCTGAGGGTTCTGAGCCCTCTGGAGATCTGGTCTTTATCAGACCATAGTTGCTGTGCTTTCCATTAAGTTAAAAGACACCCCAGTGGAACACTTAAGTCCTAAACATATTATTCTATGCTCTCATTATGCAGCAGTAGTCCAGCCTCTTCATGACGATCAGATTAAATTACCATAGTTTAACGGTTTTCTAACACCAGGATCCCAAGGTGACCAAGTGGCAGCTGTAGCTTTAAATTTGGGGGGATTCTCACTCTGTCTCCTCGAGGATGTGCACCTCCTCTGAAATACAGGACCTCTAAGCACACAAACTTAAAAGTCAGACTTACAATCACACCAACTTAAAATGTTAAGAAATACAAAATTCCAAAATATGTTTCTGGGAATGAGAGTGAGTGGCATCACTCCCACTTTGATTCCTTGATTCTTGGATCCAGGTACTATAGTCAAACCATGACAAAATGGCCTCAGATTTAAAGTGTAAACCACATCTAGAAGGATAACACCCATCCTCAAAAGTTATCACCCTGAGATGATGTCTCAGCTGTGCCTTCCGTTTGTCACACTGGAGAGTTTTGGATAGTGTGCTAAGTGGAAGGACCAGCAGATTTTCTGGCCATGTGTCTACTGCCATAACTCTTTGCTGTGAAATTATCTCTTGGTCCTGGACAATGTGATGTGGCCTCCGATACAAGAAAATCTGACATTTTGTGAGACCTCAGATAGTGGCACTAAGCTGAGGCACTGCAGGCAAGAAGGTAAATCCATGCCTGAAATGTGTGTCAATCCCAGTCAGAATGAAATGGCTTTTCTCCCTAAGGTAGAATGGGTTAAATTAATCAGTTGCCCCCAAATGACAAGTTGATATCCTCAGGGTGTTATATTGTATCAAGCAATCCAGCATTGGTCTCTGTGGCTGGCAGGTCAGATTCTCAGAAGTCACAGTAGTTAAATCAGCCTTAGTGAGAAGAAGCCCATGCTGTTAGGCCCATGTAGGGCTTTCTTCTCTACAACTTTATCTACTTTCTTCATGAACCTATGGTGCTAATACAAGGAGGGCCAAGAACAGGGTCTGATTGATATCTTCTCTATATCATCTTGTCTGTTTGTTGTTTTGTGGTCTTCCACAGGAGATATCTTCTGGACATATGATACAAAGATTATTATACTTTGTATCCACTCCTGTAAGTCACTCTGCATTTATCTTCCCAAGAATTTCTTGTCTCCAATCTTCCTATAGTGCTCATTCCAGAGCTCTGATAAACCAACCAAACCATTGGCTACTGCCTGTGAGTTTGTGTATAGCCTTATCTTGGGCTGTTTCTCTCTACAAAGTGGATTGTCAAGTATACTACCCAAAGCTCTATCCATTGGGAGAACGTTTCCCTTGCCACTGCTTCTTATGGTCACCCCGGGCGAGACCACTGTGCAGCAGCAGTCCATTTTTGGATTGGATCATTGTACCTAGGCTTTCTTCTCTATTGTTTACTCAATATGGTTCCTTCTACTGCTTATTAATTCCTCGAAACTATACCCCTTCTTACCCTTTGCCACTTCCTTAGTTCAAGCCCTCATTTCTTCATCTAGGCTATTGAATAAGCTCGTAAAATTATCCATTCCTTGATTCTTGATCCATTCTACTTTTAACTGAAATGAGTTTCTTCCAAAAACACAAATTTGATCATGTTACTTGTTTGTCTTAGTGCATTTTGTGCTTCTATAATAGAATATCTGAAACTGGGTAATTTATAATGCATAGCAGTTTATTGAGTCACAGTTCTGGAGGCTGGGAAGTTCAATATCAGCCTTCCTCTGCATCATTGTGGGAAATGAAAGGTAAAAGAGACCAAGGGCGGCCAAACTCACCCTTTCATAAACACCAATCACCTAGTTTTTTTTTGAGACAGAGTCTCACTCTGTCGCCCAGGCTGGAGTGCAGTGGCGCAATCTTGGCTCACTGCAAGCTCCACCTCCTGGGCTCACGCCATTCTCCTGCCTCAGCCTCTCCAAGTAGCTGGGACTACAGGCACCCGCCACCACGCCCGACTAATTTTTTGTATTTTTAGTAGAGACGGGGTTTCACCGTGGTCTCGATCTCCTGACCTCCTGATCCGCCCGCCTCGGCCTCCAAAAGTGCTGGGATTACAAGTGTGAGCCACCACGCCCAGCCGGCCTCATCACTTCTTAAAGGTCTCATTCCTTAATACTCTTACAATGACAATTACATTTCAACATGGGTTTTGGAGGGAATAAACATTTCAACCATAGCACTCCTCAGTTAAAATCATGACATAATTCCCCATTACCTGTAAAGTCTAAACTTAACAACATACAAGGTCCTTTGCATTCTGTATAACATTCCCCTTTCTTATTTCAACTTTCACCATTATTCTCATGCACATGACATCACAACTGCAACAAGATAGTTTGCTCTTACTCCATCAGGCCATGTCCTTCGATACATTTATGCTTTGGCATTTGTCAAGCACGTCCTTTCTTGCCTACCTCTTTGGAAAACAACTAATTTCAAGACACAATTCAAAACATATATGCTTTGTTAAAGCCTTCACTCTTTACCTGTGCATACCTCTTGAGTAGTGTAGCCGTTTACCTGTGTGTACCTCTTGTGTTGCATCATATATTTTTATATCATATATCATCTCCCTCACTGTACTGTTAGCTCCTGGGGACTAAGAACTATGCCTTATATATAACTCTACCCCCTGCGCTTAGCAGAGTCTAGCCTATAGCAAAAGTAATCAATTGGATGGTTATACCGTCCTTTAAAGAGATAAATTCTGGCATTGTCAGGCAATGAAATGACTGGGTCCCAAAGGGAAATTGTAACAGATTCTGAAGACTTTAATCATAAATTCAGGGATCAGGCAGGTCACAAAATAGTATAAATTGGCTATAAGTAATGATGAGGGAGTGATGAGGGCAGGAAAAAACTTATGGGAATATCTTCCCTACTTAACAGTGATCTCAAAACTATTTAAAACAAATAAAAGCACACCATATTTGTATTGGTCTGTTTTCATGTTGCCAATGAAGACATACCAAGAGACTAGGCAATTTACAAAAGAAAGAGGTTTAATTAGACTTACAGTTCCATATGGCAGGGAGGCCTCACAATCATGCCAGAAGGCAAGGAGGAGCAAGCAAGTCATATCTTACATGGATGGCAGCAGGCAAAGAGAGCTTGTGCAGGAAAACTCCCCCTTACATTAACCATCAGATCTTGTGAGACACTATCACGAGAACAGCACGGGAAAGACCTGCCCCCATGATTCAATTAGCTCCCACCAGGTCTCTCCCACAACACATGTGAATTCAAGATAAGATTTGGGTGGGAAAACAGCCAAACGATATCAGTATTGATCAATCAAACTCATCTACAGCCCTTAATGTGTCCTGAGGTCCTCAAATGTTAGAGCCCTGGTCTAAAATTGGCTAGGACTATTTTACCATATGAAGTTACAGACAAGTGTGTGAGTTCACATACTCTGAAATTTTTAAATCAAATTCCAGGCTGAGGTCTCCAGTCAGTTTGTATGACCTGAAATTACATGGTTTATACTCTACTTAGTTCACATACAAGAAACAGAGAAACATAGAAGAGCATACTTACTTTACCTGAAGTGGTTGTCAGTTTTAACCTAGAAAGATCCCCCAGCTTCATGGGATTTGGCACTTTTTTTGAGAGATAGGATCTCGCTCTGTTGCCCAGGCTGGAGTACAGTGGCCTGATCTTAGCTCACTGCAGCCTCAAACTGCTAAGCTCAAGCAATCTTCCCTCCTTGGCTTCCTGAGTAGCTAGGACTACAGGCCCACACCACCATATCTGGCTTTTTTTTTTTTTTTTTTAAGAGATGAGGTCTTGTTATGTTGCCTAGGCTGGTCTCAAAATCCTGACCTCAAGCAATCCTCCTGCCTTGGCCTCCCAAAGTGCTGGGATTACGGGTGTGAGCCACTGCATCTGACCAGGATTTGGCACATTTACAGGACTTTGTCCAGGGCAGGAAGGAACAAATATGAAACTTGGATTCAAAGAACATGAATTTAAAACCAGAACATTTATCTGATGGCCAGTGATGATGAGCATTTTTTCATGTGTCTGTTGGCTGCATAAATGTCTTCTTTTGAGAAGTGTCTGTTCATATTCTTCACCCTCTTTTTGATGGGGTTGTTTGATTTTCTCTTGTAAATTTGTTTAAGTTATTTGCAGATTCTGGATATTAGCCCTTTGTCAGATAAATAGATTGTAAAAATTTTCTCCCACTCTGTAGGTTGCCTGTTCACTCTGATGGTGGTTTCTTTTGCTGTGCAGAAGCTCTTTAATTTAGTTAGATCCCATTTGTCAATTTTGGCTTCTGTTGCCATTGCTTTTGGTGTTTTAGTCATGAAGTCCTTGCCCATGCCTGTGTCCTGAATGGTATTGCCTAGGTTTTCTTCTAGAGTTTTTATGGTTTTAGGTCTAACATTTAAGTCTTTAATCCATCTTGAATTAATTTTTGTATAAGGTGTAAGGAAGGGATCCAGTTTCAGCTTTCTACATATGGCTAGCCAGTTTTCTCAGCACCATTTATTAAATAGGGAATTCTTTTGCCATTTCTTGTTTTTGTCAGGTTTGTCAAAGATCAGATAGTTGTAGATGTCTGGTATTGTTTCTGAGGGCTCTGTTCTGTTCCTATATCTCTGTTTTGGTGCCAGTACCATTGCTGTTTTGGTTACTGTAGCCTTGTGGTATAGTTTGAAGCCAGGTAGCGTGATGCCTCCAGCTTTGTTCTTTTGGCTTAGGATTGTCTTGGCAATGTGGGCTCTTTTTTGGTTCCATATGAACTTTAAAGAAGTTTTTTCCAATTCTGTGAAGAAAGTCATTGGTAGCTTGATGGGGATGGCATTGAATCTATAAATTGCCTTGGGCAGTATGGCCATTTTCATGATATTGATTCTTCCTATCCATGATCATGGAATGTTTTTCCATTTGTTTGTGTCCTCTTTTATTTCGTTGAGCAGTGGTTTGTAGTTCTCCTTGAAGAGGTCCTTCACATCCCTTGTAAGTTGGATTCCTAGGTATTTTATTCTCTTTGAAGCAATTATGAATGGGAGTTCATTCATGATTTGGCTCTCTGTCTGTTATTGGTGTATAGGAATGCTTGTGATTTTTGCACACTGATTTTGTATCCTGAGACTTTGCTGAAGTTGCTTATCAGCTTAAGGAGATTTTGGGCTGAGATGATGGGGTTTTCTAAATATACAATCATGTCATCTGCAAACAGGGACAATTCAACTTCCTCTTTTCCTAATTGAATACCTTTATTTCCTTCTCCTGCCTGATTGCCCTAGCCAGAATTTCCAACACTATGTTGAATAGGAGTGGTGAGAGAGGGCATCCCTGTCTTGTGCCAGTTTTCAAAGGGAATGCTTCCATTTTTTGCCCATTCAGTATGATATTGGCTGTGGGTTTGTCATAAATAGCTGTTACTGTTTTGAGATATGTTCCATCAATACCTAATTTATTGAGAGTTTTTAGCATGAAGCGTTGTTGAATTTTGTCAAAGGCCTTTTCTGCATCTATTGAGATAATCATGTGGTTTTTGTCTTTGGTTCTGTTTATATGCTGGATTACGTTTATTGATTTGCATCTGTTGAACCAGCCTTGCATCCCAGGGATGAAGCCAACTTGATTGTGGTGGATAAGCTTTTTGATGTGCTGCTGGATTTGGTTTGCCAGTATTTTATTGAGGATTTTTGCATCAATGTTCATCAAAACCCACAATGAGATACCATCTCACACCAGTTAGAATGGTGATCATTAAAAAGTCAGGAAACAACAGGTGCTGGAGAGGATGTGGAGAAATAGGAACACTTTTACACTGTTGGTGGGACTGTAAACTAGCTCAACCATTGTGGAAGACAGTGTGGCAATTCCTCAAGGATCTAGAACTAGAAATACCCTTTGACCCAGCCATCCCATTACTGGGTATATACCCAAAGTATTATAAATCATGCTGCTATAAAGACACATGCACATGTATGTTTATTGCAGCACTATTCACAATAGCAAAGACTTGGAACCAACCCAAATGTCCAACAATGATGGACTGGATTAAGAAAATGTGGCACATATACACCATAGAATACTATGCAGCCATAAAAAACGATGAGTTCATGTCCTTTGTAGGGACATGGATGAAGCTGGCAACCATCATTCTGAACAAAGTATCGCAAGGACAGAAAACCAAACACCGCATGTTCTCACTCATAGGTGGGAATTGAACAATGAGAACACTTGGACATAGGATGGGAAACATCACACACCGGGGCCTGTCATGGGGTTGAGGTAGGGGGGAGGGATAGCATTAGGAGATATACCTAATGTAAATGACGAGTTAATGGGTGCAGCACACCAACATGGAACATGTATACTTATGTAACAAACCTGCACGTTGTGCACATGTACCCTAGAACTTAAAGTATAATAAAAAAAAATTTAAAAATAAACTAAAATAAAAAACTCTAAAATGCACTGAAATATTATGCTGTCTCTCCACATGCAACTCAAGATTTTTTAAAAATACTAAATTATAAAATAAGTGTAAAGTCCATCAGAGGTGTGATCTTTCCCATAATGGAGTGTTTTGTTTTATTGCATTTGAAATACAGTGAATTCCTTTAAAAAAAAAAAACCAGAACCTGATTCTTAAGAGATGTCTTTGAAAAGCTGCATAACTTTTCTGAGCCTTAATTATCTTATCTGTAAAATGGGAATTTTTTTTTTTTTCTTTTTGAGACGGAGTCTCGCTCTGTCGCCCAGGCTGGAGTGCAGTGGCGCAATCTCGGCTCACTGCAAGCTCCGCCTCCCGGGTTCACGGGGTTCTCCTGCCTCAGCCTCTCCGAGTAGCTGGGACTACAGGCGCCAGCCACCATGCCTGGCTAATTTTTTGTATTTTTTAGTAGAGACGGGGTTTCACTGTGGTCTCGATCTCCTGACCTCGTGATCCACCCGCCTCGGCCTCCCAATGTAAAATGGGAATTCTAATATCTACTTCACAAAGTTGCTGAGAAACGGAATGAAAGCTGCAACTGCAAAACCAGCACAGTGTCTGGCACATGTTAAGTACTAGATAAATGTTATTTAAGTCTGAATATGAAACTTGTGCATTTACATCCAAAATCAGTAAAAAAGCCCAGCACATGTATTTCTTTTGCAAAAAAAAATTCAGTAAATGGGATGATATTTGCAAAATTATTTGAGTTCCTTTACAAATGTTTGAGAGTGAATATTAACCATGATCCTAGGAAAAGTATTGCAGAATTCATCTCTGCGGGAGAGTGTTAAAACTAAAGCCTTATCTGCTTCTAACCATTCTCCAGGATATCTTTATTTTCCTAGCCATTGTCAGGGTAATCAGGACATTCAGTTTCATTTCTGACATCCAATATTGATTGATGAGCATGAATGGATAACTGACATCTCACTGGCAGAAACTGCAGTTTCCCCTCAGCCTTCTCCTCTGAGAGCCAGCACAACCCTTCCTGAATTCGATGCTGAATCACCTCCAAGGTAATTTGCTTAGCAAAAGTAGGCTTTTTTCATACACTATGCTCAGGTTGAGTTCACCTTTCTCACCTTCAAATATTAAAACTCACCCCATAGAAAATGAATCTGGGAGCCTAATCAGAATCTTCGCCTTCTGTTCTGAGATAGCTCATTCTCCTGAGTACTCATATTTGTTCAGAAAACATTGACCCTAAGAGTAATTGGCTTCCAATGATACTTTGGTTTCTTATTTCTCTTTTATAAAGAAAAAAAATGGATTCCAAAAGCAAGTTCAAGGGAACAGTCCTAACCTTTGCAACAAGAGAGTAAATTTTTTAAAGAAAGGCATTTAAATCTTCACTGCAATGAGATTAGAAAAAAACAACCCATCACTGCAAGAAGGTGAAATAAGGGCATAGGTTTTTGCGTTCATAAAAAATCTAGCATTTTGTTTTTATTTCTTTGAATTCAAAATAAAACAATGAGGTTTAAGCCATAAAAGAAAGAAGTCTGGGAAAGTGTGAAAAAGAATTTCCTGGGAAAAAATTAACTGAAAAAAGACTCTATGTCTTCTTTAGAAGGCTTTTGAAACCTAGCAACATTTATTAAAATACTTATTAAACATGTACTATGTGCTGGCCATTCTGATCAATGAAATGGGAAATGCAGATGACATATAAGATGAGAACCTTGGTTCCAATAAACTTGCAATTAAGTTGGGAGTAGAAAACCTAGGGTGCATGAAATTTTTTAAAAAGTAAGCATTTGAGAACCAATTTGGTATTGATTAAAAGTTTAAATGGGAGATTAGTGAGGAAAGAGTACTCTGTGGGCTAGATTAGCTGATGAAAGATTTATTGAGCTTGCCTCAGTTCAGTAGTTGGAACAGAAGGTCGAGTTGCAGGTGGAGAGAACAACAAGTGCAAATATCCAGACAAGATACTGGTGAACAAATCAGTACGTCAGTAGCAGAGGACATATTTGGGTGGGGGTTAGTAATAGGTTCTGATAGGGAGGTATCAAATTAGGAACAACTATAAAAATCAAGCTGAAGAATCTAAACAAAGAAAAATTCAGGATCCATGCTTTGGTTATTGAGTAGAGGAATGAACAAGAACATGGAACTTAAAAATAATGGAGAGAATTTCAGCAAGATATCTTGGGGTTTATAGCTGTATTAGAAGGAGAGGGGAGAGACTGGAGCCAGGGAAAGTAGTGAGAAGGCTGTTGACATTCAAGTTAGAAGTGGCAAGGGTCAGTACCAAGAAAGTGAAAATATGGAAGATTTTTTTTAAGGAGAAAAATAATAAAACTTGCACAGAGCAGTTAGAGAGGAACACAGAAAGGAAAGAGCCAAGAGTTTTTAAATTTCTAATGATTTCCAAGGATTTCGAGCTTGGAAGGAAAGAATAGTGATGACATTAATAAAAATAAGATCATTTGGAAAGAGTTGAAAGAGGAGAGGAAGAAGGTGAGCAAATTCAAGAGATATATTTAGCTGATTAAATAGACTGAACTCAATAATAGATATTGGGGTGGTGAGGGAGAGGAAGCTGTGAAGCCTAACTTTTAGTTTTCTGTCTTAAGACATTAGATGAAGGGATTCTCAGAAAAGGACAAGGATTGATGGGTAAATTTGAGGTGTATTTGAAACATCCAAGTGGAAATGTTGATTAGGTAGTTGAAAAATAAAGAGGTCAGGGAAGCACTGAGATTCTCAATTGGAATGATTTTGCCCCCCAGAAGACAACTGACAATGTTTGGAGACATTATGGTAATCTCGACTGGAGGAGGGAGCAGTTGTTACTTGTGTCTAGTAGGTGGAGGCCAGGGATGTTGCTAAACATCCTACAATGCAAGGGATAGCTCCGCAAAACAAAGAATCATCTAGCTCCAAGTGTCAAGGTTGAGAAACTCTGGGGCAGATGATGTCCATTTGAGAGATATCAGCATATACATGGAAATTAAAGCTGTGAGCGTAAGGCTAGTGAATGATTTTACAAACCCAGATTTGAGTCTTGAGAAATTTTGAATACCCAGATGAAGGTGGATGAGCCTAAAAAGATCTTGTAAGAAGGAGAGAACAGAGAAATAAAAGGAAACACAATAGATAGGGATCAATGTAACCATGTTAACAAGGGTTTCTGAAAAAGGGAGACACTCAGCAAGAGAAAGACTCTATCCACTGGATTTAGAGATATGGAGGCAGCTTGTGAGCTGTGAGCTTAGCAAAAGCAGTTTCTGTGGCATATCAGTGATGAAAGCTAAATTTAAGTGAATGAAGAAAAAGAAAATAAAGATCCTCTGGCCTGCGATGAGAAGGCTAGAGATTAAGGTAAAGTGTGTTGAGGAAGGTGGGTTTGTTATTGATACTGCTGCTTTTACTATGGGGGAGTCATGCATAAATAAAAGTAAAGGACCTAGTTTGAAGTAACAGTTTGAACACATAGAAGAGATTAGAGTTTTTTTAAGAATGGGTAATAGAACACTAGTGGGTCATGAAATTAATTTATAGGTTAGAAGTAGCATTTTTAAAAACATGAAATAGAATGGGATAGAAAATAGAGACCATTACATAGAGTAAAATGTTGTTTCAAGAAACTGTTGTTTCAGGTGTGGTTTGCATGTACACACATGGAATTTTGGTACACACATGTACACACTTGCAATTTCGGTAACTAAATGAACATAGAAAGCAAAAGAATTATCCTCCAGGCATGGGTCTAAGTGACTTGGAGAATAATGAAGTCATGATGGAAATACGAAAACAAGGAAATAAAGTAATGGGAAAGAAGGAAGAATATAAAGATGAATTTAAGATAACAGCAGAACATTCATGCAAAGATATGCTATATATAGTTAGCCCGCCCACACAAGGCTGGCTTAGATGATCCTCCTAGATGCTCCTATAGCTGCTGTCCTTTCATAGTAAGTATACTACAACTGTCCATTTCCTTGTCCATCTCCTTTCTCAAAGAGTGAGAACCATGAAACAAGGAACCATCTCTCATAGTATCCCTATTGTCTGGCACAATTTCTGGCACATAGTGGGTACACATTAAATATTAATTTAGTCAGTGACTTATAGGTGTGATGTTGAAATCATGGAATCTAAAAGTCAATGATGATAAACTATTTATAAAATGGTTTTAGACCCTTTCAGAGACACATCATGACAAACACAGGTCACACACTTGATTCCAGAAAGCAATTTGCATCTGAAACCTGGATATGCATCCTGTATCAGTCAGCTTTATTGGTTGCAGCAGAAACCAACTCTGGCTGATATAAGCAGAAAATAAATTTATTGAAACATTATTAGGTAATTTATAATTGCCAGGAAATTCAGGCTTGGGAAACAGTCAAGAGCAAGGGAAGCTGGTGCATTAACCTTGACCACAGCCAAAATTCTCATACCATAAAACCAGAACACTGTAAACACTGTCACCTCTAAACTCTAGACACCTCAGCTGCAACCACCACCACCATAGGCACTAGTCAGTTACAGCCACTGCACTGTTATTCCTCTTGTGCCTCTGAAAACTCTTATTACTAATCCTCATGTTCCTCCATCCCAGCCTTTTTGCACTTCTAATTCTTGATTTCAAAATTCAAGGCAGCTGCATCTGATTATTGGAGCCTAAGTTATATACAAGAGAATATGGGAAATTCAATAGCTAAACAACTTGCATTTTAAGCTTTTACAGAAGGACACAGGTTAATATATTCCCAAGCAAAAGAAGATGCTGGGCTACCAAAGTAAGTGATAAATATCCTTTACATAATGAATGACATATAATCTCATAGATTCCATAATTGCTGCCAGTTGCCAGCCCCTGGTGCCACTGAGGAACCGAGCTCAGCGCAACAGAAGTCTGTAGCTGTAAACATGTAAGGCATTCAACGCTGCACTATCAAGTGCTATTCCTTTACTCTTGAATGATGCACAGATGCTAGATCACCCTGAAATGACAGGCAGATGTCACCCTTTAATAGGAATCGCTGACCTTGAGATTTGTGTCTTCTTACCACAAAAATGGCGCTGCCATCATTTCAGCTTCTTGGTGGATGACTCTGGCCCGTTATTTTAAATGGTGCCAGTTGCTTCAGTCATTGCTTTGAATTTAGTGTCAAACATGTGTAGTGACCTGCATGAAAATGTTCTGCCTCTCTGGCTTCCATCTGAGATGATCCTGCCCCATGTCAGCCCAGCCTTCATCTCTGCCAGTTCTCACGCAACATACTTGTAACCAGTCGTCTCCCTGCACACTCCTCTGAACACGCCTATTTATTTCATTCAGGATAAGGGTGAATTTTGATCACATAAACATACATTCATTTACTTCTCCTAATCCATCTTTA
Source organism: Hylobates moloch (assembly GCF_009828535.3). Classification (NCBI taxonomy): domain Eukaryota; kingdom Metazoa; phylum Chordata; class Mammalia; order Primates; family Hylobatidae; genus Hylobates; species Hylobates moloch. The sequence continues at coordinate 81,904,411 of NW_026652286.1, read as the reverse complement.
GGAAATCTATGTGAAGAGGACAGCACCCACTTTGAATGAGCCCATTATAGCTCACCTTTATTTTGTTCCCTGTAACTTCATCACCCCTTGATAATCCTCCAAGAAAAATGAGGCTTATGATGAAATCTTTGAAAGGACATGAAGAGCTTCATCGAATGAACGGTCATTCCCTCTGTTATTGAGGAAATGTCAATGTGTTTTGTATTAATAAATTCTAGATCTGAAAAAATTAAGAAACAAACATGGTAATAATTATTAATATAATTTACACAATAATTTTCTGCTGTATTAAAAAAGATAGGCTTCTCCCATATACTTCACTTAAACTTTTAATGCATTTAGATTTTTAGAAATATTAATAGCTTTTTACACATTAAAAACACATCTGATAAAAAAAAGTTACACATCTATTAAGGAAAGTTTATGTAATATTTCCATATGCATTTTTAGAAATCAAACTTCAAAAGCTGGATATGCCAAGAAATTAAGGACCACATCCATTTGCTTCCTTAAAATTTTTTTTCTTGCAAAATCATATACTTTTATCTTTAAGTTACCTAAATATTACAGCATAACAAACCTCATTCCTTTCACCTTTTTTATTGATATCTTAGTTTTAAGGTTTATCTATGTTGGGATGTGTGCTTCTTGCTCCCAACTGCTGCAGAATAGTCCATAGAAAGCATCCATCATACAAGTTCATAGCCTGAACTCCTCACTACTACAAATGTTCAGTCTTCTCAGCCATGCCTCTTTGTAGATTTGCATGAAGATTTTTCTGGCATATTATCTTGAGGATGGGATTGCTGGGTAGAGGCCGACTTGACTTCACCAAGGACTGCCAGATGGCTTCACACAATGCCTCTAGCAGTTCACAATCCTACCAGTCACGAATAAGGGTCCTGCTTCCCCACCTCTTTCCTAACACTTGATGCCATCCAATTTACACCCAGATTTACAAAAAAGTGAAGTGGTTGTTTTAATTTTTACATCTCTGATTATTCATGAGTTTAAGTCATTGCATCTATTTTTAAAACATTTGCGTTTCTTTGTTTTTTTTTTTTTTTTTTTCCCACTTGCTGTTGTGGCTCCTGTGTTTTTCCAGTGATATAAAGAAACTCTGTTTATTTTAGATATTAATTGCCTCTTGATTCTAGACATCACAAACATCCCTTCCCAGTCTATTATTTCTCTGTTAACTCTGTCTATGGTACACTTCCTTTAACAGAAACTCTTAGCATTAATGTAATCAAACACACTGATTTTTGCCAATAAAGGATGTTCACATACAAGGTACATTCTCATATTCATACTTTCCAGGTAAATGACTATTAACCCTTACCTTTCTCACTCAAGAAAGCTTATCAGAAGACACATACACGAGAATGATGTTCAAAAAGTTTTCCAAATGTTGGTTCTTTAACTGTTAGTAGAGAAAAATTGGCTTTCAGCCATCCTGAAATTACCATGACACCAGATTACCACAACTAATTACAGAATTACTAGTTGGAAACTATAGACCTAGCTCACACCCTCTGAGCCTACTAGCTGTCAGCCACATCTACCTCACCCTTTCACTGATCTATAATAGAGGCGGCCATTTGCTGATCTCATACTGTGAGACAGACATTTCCACAAAATATTTCCTACCCTCACAAAAACTCTAAAAGATAAGTATTGTTATCCCTGTTTTACAGGTGAGAAACCTGAGGCTCAGAAAGATCATTTGCCTAAGTTGACACAGTACATGGTAAAGCCAAGATTTATAATTAGGACTGTCATGTTCCAGAATCAGGAATCCCAGCCTTCTGTCTTCAAGGCTGAATCATCTTTCAGCAATGAAAGTGAGATAAATGAGGTATCCCAGTCAAGGCCAGTCTTCACCAACACATGGTAAGCATCTGCTGATTTAGGAGATGCCCCCATTCTCAACCCAAGACACCCAGAAATTCCCAACATTTATTTCCAAAAACTCTCTGGTAAAACGAAACTGTTGCCTTGAAGAGTAATACTATGTTCACATTAGCACAGAATCAGTTCATCATGTAAGACTATTTACACTAAGGCTCTAGAGAAATGGAAGAAGCTATGAAAGAATGCAGAAAGGGAGGAGAGAGAGAGTAGGCACTTCATCTAGAACTTGTAGCACAGCCCAGGGCCACAGAGATGATATAACCTGTGCAACCTCCATGTACAGGAAGTTGAAAGAAGGAAGGAGAGGATAACTATCATTTATGGAGCATTTATCATGTTCCAGATGTACCCAGCTAGAAAACTTTGCAGTATCTTTCCTCATCTTTATCAAGGCCATTGTCTTCATTTTTTCTAGAAGAGGAATACTGGAGAGATTGGGGTTTTTTTTTTGCAGGGCCCCACTGCTAGAAAATAGCAAAGCAAGAATTTGAACCCACGCTGTCTGATGTCAACAGCCCATCTTCTTCCACTGCAACCACCTTCATCACCATTCGATGAGGACTAACTATCCTTTACTGTTCTTCCCTAAGCCTGAGGTTAACCAGCTCTCTGGGTCCCAGGGTTCTCAGAAAGTATTTTGTTTTCCCATTGAATACAACTTGAAGTTCTTGGCATTAAAAAAAAAAAGTGTCCAAATATTCTAGTGTTTGAGAGCAGAGATTAATTGGAAAAGTAAACACTTGTAGAAAACTAATCAGCATTCCCTTGACAAAATGTAATGGATTCAAGCATTGGTCAATGTTAGCTCTTATCCTGGTATGAAGCATTAATGTGATTGCAATCACCACACTGCTGCTGAGTCTGAAGTCTGCAGGCCAAGAGGGTTACAATTTGGTTCCTCCTCACCCATGTCTCAGGAGACCATTTAGTAAAAAGTTGAAGAATATGACATTCCCATGTTCTTCCAAAACATAAAAGGCTTGAGTGACTGGTACAAAATGTGGCTTTTCCCACCCTCCTCTTTCTTAGGGCTTTCTCCATGTCTGGTTCCTGCAGTTACAGTGAGATGTGAAAAAGGCATCTGCAGGGATCTGGGTCAGGCCTATATCAGGAAAGGCCCCTAGAGCATCAGGTTGGACAGAGACTCCAGAAAACTGAATGACCCTAGCCTGATCAGCCCATCACTACCCACACTCTGGCAGCTTCACCCCATTACTCCCCAAGGCCTGTGTGCATCAGGGCCTCCTGACATGTGCTTCTGAATGCGAATCAAAAGCTGTTCAGGGCTGGGAGCGGTGGCTCACACCTATAATCCCATCACTGCAGGAGGCCAAGGCGGGTGGATAGCTTGAGGTCAGGAGTTCAAGACCAGCCTGGCCAAGGTGGCAAACTGCCGTCTCTACTAAAAATACAAAAATTAGCCAGGCATGGTGGCAAGCGCCTATAATCCCAGCTATTCAAGAGGTTGAGGCAGGAGAATCGCTTGAACCTGACCTGGGAGGCAGAGGTTGCAGAGAGCCAAGATCACTCCACTGTATTCTAGCCTGGGTGACAAAGCAAGACTCCGTATCAAAAAAAAAAAAAAAAGAGTTGGGAAAAGAGGAAAAAGTTGATTTATTTGTTTGGTACATTTTTTTTTTACTAATACATAATATTTGTACAAGTGAGATTTTGATTCATGCATACAATGTATAATAATCAAATCAGGGTACTTAGGATATCCATCACTTTGAACATTTGTCATTTCTTTGTATTGAGAACATTTCAAATCTTCTCTACATTTTAATAGGTTCCTCAACGATTCTTAAGGAGCAAAAACAGTTTGAGAGACACGGTGCTAAGGATTAGGAGTGATTACAGACAAGACAGAAGTGACCTCAAATGGGAAGATTCTCTTAAAAATGAATGCAATGTATTCTAATTATTAGGGCTGATTATGTTCTACCAAGTCACTACGGACAATGAATTAGCAAACACTGAGCCATGGCTCCTAGGTAAAATACAGGTTTAGGTTACTGCAAGCCTCTGCTCATGACATTTTCATCAACGAATAAATACATAACCTCGTTTTATGTGTGTTTCTGTTTGAAGACATCTTATGTAACATATACAATTGATTCATTAACATTGAGCTCATGGCCCACAGTGCTATGACTCATGCCTGAATGAAGCTTCTGTAACATATGTGTTTTCTCTGTAAGGTGCATTGCAGCCTTCTTGTGCTTAGAACACTAGACAGCACTTCAGAAGTAAGCTCAGGGCCCATTTTAAACAGTAAAATCACCAATAAAAAGCACAAAAATGCAACAAAATCTGGCAAAAAAAAAAAAAAAAAAGGACACTTAATAGCATGAGAGCTAAAACAAGAAGGAAGAGTGTCACCCTTTTCTCCCTCAGCTGGGAACATGAATGTTGAAGAGTAACTCAAATTTTTCACAGCCTGGTGCATGTCTGACAATGACTGTGGAAATGCCCTAAGTATTGATTTGGTGGTTACACACAAATTTTAGGCACTGGGCAAATTTGCAAACACAGAATTCACAAATAATGAGGACTGATTATACAGTGAGGATGGATTACAAAAATAGTTTGCACATGCATTATCTCATTACCTTACTTGATCACACAATAACTCTGGAACTTAAATAGAACATCTACTATTTTGATTCCCAACACTGAAATAAGAGACTGTGGGCCTAGAGAGCTGGAAAACAAACCCAGGTCTTTTAACTCCAAGGCCCTTGCTTTTTCCATTATACAGTAAAAGGAAGTCAACTCTGCTAATGCTCTTTCAGATGCTAGAACTGTCCAGCCAAGTGAAGATGCCTCAGAGAAATGGGGTGCAGTGGAAAGCAGGCATAGCATGCTTACTCTGGGGGAAATTGGGGAGAGCCGGAGCACACCTAGCCCTAGACACAATGGGGCTTAATCACTATTTGCACAAGCTGTACAAGTGTGCTTTCTTTTTATGTGTACTGAGGTTTGCTTTGAAGTATTTCAGTCAGAAGGCAAGCACTGACAGTCCCATTGGGTGCATTTTATTAGATAATGAGTCAGAGAAGAAAGAAGCAGCAGTTCCTGATCTGAAGAAGATTATAGAGAAGTGGAGAAAACATTGTATAAAATAGTTAATCTAGTAAATAGTTTGATTTGAGGGAGAACATAGATGAAGAGGGTAGATCCGAGACACTATTTGAAAACAGAGGTAAAGGATTTGTCACATAAAATAGGAGAAAGATTATCCCATGCATTTAAAACAGTTTGGGCCAAATTCCTAAGGCATTGATAGTCAAGAGGTTTAGTGCCTGCTCTGTCATTTTCTAGCCATGATACCTACAGAAGTTGATTGAAACTTTTTCGGACTCAGTTTACTGAGCTACGTAGTGAGGCTTCAGTTCAGGTCAATATACTTTAATTAGCAGAATGCTGCAGTGCTAAGACCTACGATTCAAAAGTTTCAAATGTGTATTTGATATAGCTTATGCTTTCCAGGAATAGGAGGAGACAAGGCACATAACAAATAGAACATTTTAATACAAAATAAATGTTAGGATGTGGATGGGCACACTCAGACTGCATAATCTTGCAGCAGGGGAGGGGGCAGGAAAACTGCCTGGAGGAGCTGGCCCAGACTTCTAAAGGACAGTAGGAATTAGATAAGCAACAAAAGGGGAGGGCAAGTCCTGATCAAGAAGGAGCAAGAGCAAAGCCTCAGCAGTGTGAGATACTGCAGTGGGTTCTGGGAACTGTGTTTGGTTTGGCATTGCTGAGTCATATGATGAGGAGAGGAGAGTGAGGATAAAAGAGCTGGAAAGGTAGAAAACAGCAAGATCCTATCAGCATAAGAACTCACTGAAATATGTTAAACCAGGGAGTGACATGGACAGATTTGTCCTTCCTGAAAGATTCCTCTGGCAGCAATAAGGAGGAAGAATCTGAGGTGGACACGAATGTAAGTAGTCCAATGTCTGGTTGTGATAACCCAGGTAGATGCCTCATAGATTTGTTGTGGGAGCCAATGAAATAATGTGCGTGAAAGCAGATCGTAAGCTGTAAAGCAAATCAACACAAAACAGTCTTTTTCTTATGTAAACAGCTAACGTTGAAGGGCAAAGTGAAGTGGGAAGAGAGCAACACAAGAACACAAGTTTCCCTAAAAGGAAGAATATGCTAGAAAAGAATGAGGTCACACATGCAGCATGAGATCATTTAGTTGAAAAGCTTTGAAGGTAGCAGAAGTTTTGACATTTGAACTGAAGTCAACGGATGCTTCTGAAGGAGGTTGAGGGAGTGTCATGGTATAGATAATGGGCAGTTCTGGGCATCTGAGAGTAGAGAAGAAGTTGAAAGCTAGCATATAAACAGTCCTAAGAATCCAGCTATGACGTGCTACATTTCCACCAGGATAAAAATGCAAAATTATTCAAAGTCATGAACTCTGATACTGGCGTCCACCACAATGAAAAGAAAAAGCTGGAGTCTTGAGAAAATCAGAGAATCTTAAAACTGGAAGGGACTCTGTAGAGGCAGTATAACACGATGGAGAAAAGTACAAAATCCAGAGCCCAGCTGTGTAGAATTGAATCCTACCACTTCTAGCTGCACAGTAAAGTCCTATAAACTCTGTGCTTCAACTTTCTCATCTGTAAAATAGGGATAATAATAATAATACCTACCTCTCAGAGCCCATGAAATGCTTTGTTTAGTGCCTATAGAGTGTTCAATAAATTTTAGAACTTAATAATTCTGTCTCCCACTTTAGAAATGAGAACACTAAGGTCTACAGAAGTTGACTCATCCAAACTTTTAAAATTTTTTATCCAGTACCCTAGAATTTTTTCTAGCCCCCTGCAAATTAATAGCAAAATCATGGTTAATGCTATATCTGGGAGGCCTAAACATGCACAGCATTAGCTTCTGTGTTGGAATTGAAAAGGATCCAAGAAAGAGGAAAACTGATTTTAATTGACAAGAGCTCAGGGAACCAGAGGGTCAAAATTGATGTAATCTGGGCTTCAAAGGCAGGGCCAAATGGTTTGCTGCTTCTGTAAAGCACTCTCAAAAATGGTGAATGAGGAGTGGGCATTGCTCACCATCAGGAAACAGCAGAGGTGGAGAAGGCAGGATGGCAGATGGTGAGGTGGGGAGCATTACCTTAGGAAAGATAAACAAGAAACCACCTATTAGCTCTGCCATGCTCTGGTTTCTAAGCTGGAGCTGCTGGCTCAGTTCAAGTATGTCCTCTTTTTCCCCCTCTCCTCTCCCCAGCACTGCTCTTGGCAACACATTTTATCTTCTAGCAGATGGCTGCAGCTGCTACGGTGGCATCTGTTGCTGCTCTTTCACCTTCCAGCTTTGGCAAGAGCAGTTGGCAAGACAAACTTGCAAGGTCTGTCAGCACCCAGTAGTATCACTATCAGTCTAACTTGCAAAAAAAAAAAAAAAAAAAAAAAAAAAGTAGAGGCAGAGGAAGTGCCGGTGCTACCAGCTGCAATCCCTGGGGCCTGCCTGATTCAAGAATCTGCTTCAGACTGGATTCTCCCTCTCATGGGATCAGAAGCTGGGACGGAGTAGCTTAGATGAGCTCATTTTACCCATCACCCATCTTTAAAAATGAAGACCCTTTTGACTGGCAGATGAAGAGGCCCTGCTCCAAAAAGCAAGGGCAACAGGTCTTACAGATGAAAACTACATTGAAATCCAGAGGAGCAATTTGAAGGAACAAAGCTGACATACTAATTCCTGCCTTCTCCAGCCTCATTTCACAGAATGGTTTCCAGCATGGCCTGAGACAGTCCTCACAAAGCTTTGAGGTATATTCAGAGCCCTATTTATATTGATGAGTGGAGTCTGTGTGAGTCCTGGCCAGCCTGGACTGGGGGCCACAGTCTGTGTTTCTCTATACCTCTATGTTTTCCTTATCTTGGGAAAAGACTGTTGCTATGGTTTTCTGTCTTGCACTTTCATCCCCTGTAGAAGCAAGATTTGTGTCTCAAACCCCAGCTGATTTGGCCTGAGCTATAGGCGGCTGTTTAGCACTTGTCAAATCCTTCTTGGCAGTCAGTCATCCAAATCAGACAAACTAACCAGAAGGAAGGTTTATCCATTCCCTTGATACCATCATCCCTGAATAGAGGCTTTTACTGCCATGCCCCCCCATCAAATGTCATAAATATTGGACACTGAATCAAGATTGAATTAAACCTGAGTTCACTATGCCCTCTGGAAACCTGTGATTTGAATGAAACTTTTTTCCCACCACTTCATCACCTCCATTGAATTACTATAGAAGGGATCTGTGAGCCAATAAGTTATTCTCGGCCATCGCTGGAAATTGGAAGAGACTCAGCAGTTGCAGGTTGGAAGTCAAGGCTGAACAAGAGGCCAGTATATTCCCAGTGACCAAGCATGTGTATCAACTGACAGCTCACAGGAAAAATTATGTGACAAATTTTGAAGAAAATAACTTTGATGAAAATACATAAAGGAAGTAGAAGAAGATATCCTATTTGATTTAAATTATTCAAACATTTACTGGGTGTCCAACTGGACACCATTCTAGGATCTAGGTCGTGTGGTACCCAGGAAAAAAGGGGGAAAACTAGTTAGGAAGTGGAGGGAAAGCTAACACAAATTGAACTAAACTCAAGAACAGAAGATGTAACATCACAGGGGAACTGACAAACAACACATGTAAATAACAAGAATCAAATGCAGTCTAATTCTGACAAATAACAAGATTGAACAAGAGTACTGTCTATTCAAAGTAGCAACATGAGCACATATGCCTACCTTTCCTCTTGACAAAGTTTCCAGTGAAATGACAAAAATAGATGTATTTTTAAAGAACACAACCATAATAGTACTAAAAAACAACAAAGAGGCCGGGCGCGGGGGCTCACGCCTGTAATCCCAGCACTTTGGGAGGCCAAGGCAGGTGGATAGTGAGGTCAAGAGATCGAGACAATCCTGGCCAACAAAGTGAAACCCTGTGTCTACTAAAAGTACAAAAACTAGCTGGGTGTGGTGGCATGCGCCTATAGTCCCAGCTACATAGGAGGCTGAGGCAGGAGAATCGCTTGAACCCAGGAGGTAGAGGGTGCAGTGGGCGAAGATCATGTCACTGCACTCCAGCCTGGTAACAGAGTGAGACTCCGTCTGAAAAAAAAAAAAAATAAATACAGAATGCCATCAATAGACTAAAGTGTTCACAGATTTATACTATCTGAAAACCCCCATGATCAGATAGAGAAGCAAGCCATCACAGAGAAAACATCTCCCCAACATACCAGAGGGATGTACAGTTTTTCTTAAGGCGCATCCTGGAGAAGCCTCAAGATCAAAGCAAGGAAGTACATGAGTCAGAGGCTAATGGGGAAATCATCAGGATAATTAATTCAAGAACTACAATTGGAACAGCTGGGCCTGTTATTCCCCTCCCCATCACCCACATATACAGAACATCTGGCAGAACAGATTTTGCCCTCAGGCTGTTACTCTGATAAGGGTTCTGTACAGAAAAACTGTGTTCTCCCTATGAGAACTTCCTATATGTATGGGTTTGAAGCCCTAAGAGAGGGGAAGGCCTATTCCTTCTTACTTTAAAAGATCGTTTAGGGCCTCTGCATTAACAGTAGCCTGCAAGAACAATGATGAAGAGGACGAGGAGGAGAAAGAAGAGAGAAAAAGGAGAATAATGGATAATGTATACTGAGATCCTACTGTGTCCTGAGCACTGTTCTAAGCACACTTAATACAGGCATACCTTGTTTTATTGCACTTCATTTTATTGCACTTGACAGATACTGCAGTTTTTACACATTGAAGGTTTGTGGCAACCCTGTGTCAAGCAAGTCTACTGGTACCATTTTTCCAACAGCTATGTTCACATCATGTCCCTGTATCACATTTTCCTAATTCTCACAACATTTTAACTTTTATTATTGTTATTATATCCATTTTGGTAATCTGTGATCATTAATCTTTGATGTTACTATTAAAATTCTTTTGGGGTGCCACCAACCATACCCATGTAAGATGGTGACTTAATAAATGTTGTGTGTGTTCTGATTGCCCCCTTGACCAGCCATTTCCCCACCTCTCTGTCTCTGCTCAGGCCTCCCTATTCCCTGAGACTCAACAACATTGAAATTAGGTCATTGAATAGCCTTATGATGGCCTCTAAGTGTTCAAAATAAAAGGAAAGGTTACATGTTTCTCACTTTAAATCAAAAGCTAGAAATCAGTAAGTTTAGTGAGGGAGGCACATTGAAAGCCAAGACAGACCAACAGCTAGGACTCTTGCACCAGTTAGCCAAGTTGTGAATGGAAAGGAAAAATTCTTAAGGAAATTAAAAGTGCTACTGCAGTGCACATATGAATAAGAAAAAAAAAAACCTTATTGCTAACGTGGAGGAAGTTTGTTTTATTGGTCTGGATAGAAGATCAGTCTAGCCACAACATTCCCTTAAGCCAAAGCCTAATCCAGAGCAACGTCTTAACTTTGTTCAGTTCTATGAAGTCAGAGAGGTGACAAATCTGCAGAATAAAAGTTCAAAGCTAGCAGAGGTTGCTTTATGAGGTTTATGGAAAGAAACTATCTCCATCACACAAAAGTGCAAGGTGAAGCAGCAAGTGCTTATGTAGAAGCTGGAGCAAGTTTTTGTTTTGTTTTGTTTTTTGTTTGTTTTTGTTTTTGAGATAGGGTCCCACTCTGTCACCTAGGCTGGAGTGCAGTGGCGTGATCTCAGCTCACTGCAACCTCCGCTTCCCGGGTTCAAGAGATTCTGCTGCCTCAGCCTCCAGAGTAGCTGAGATTACAGGCACATGCCACCACACCCAGCTAATTTTTGTATTTTTTCGTACAGATGGGGTTTCACCATGTTGGCCAGGCTGGTCTTGAACTCCTGACCTCAAGTGATCCACCCACCTCTGCCTCCCAAAGTGCTGGGATTACAGGTGTGAACTACTGCACCCCGCCTGGAACAAGTTATTCAGAAGAGCTAACTAAGATAATTGATGAAACTAGCTACAAACATCACATTTTCAATGTAGATGAAATAGCCTTTTATTGTAAGAAGATGCTACCTGGGACTTCTATAGCTAGAGGAGAAGTCAATGCCTGGCTTCAAAGCTTCCAAGTACAGGCTGACCCTCTTATTAGGGACTAATGCCGCTGGTGACTTTAAATTGAGGCCGATGCTCATTGACCATTCTGAAAACCCTAAGGACCTTAAGAATTGCTAAGTCTACTCTACCTGTGCTCTATATATGGAACAACAAAGACTGGATGACAACTTGTCTGTTTAAACTATGGTTTACTAAGTATTTTAAGCTCACTGTTCATACTAACTAATCAGAAAAAAAGATTCCTTTCAAAATATTACTGCTCATTGACAATTCACCTAATCATCCAAAAGTTTTGATGGACATATATAAGGAGATTGTTATTTCATGCCTGCTAACATAACACCCATTCTGCAGCCCATGGGTCAAAGAGTAATTTTGACTTTTATGTCTCATTTAAGAAATACATTTTACAAGGCTATAGTTGTTGTAGATGATGATTCCTCAGATGGATCTGGGAAAGGTAAATTGAAAACCTTCTGGAAAGGATTCACCCTCCTAGATACCATTAAAAACACTCATGATTCATAGTCGAAATACAACATTATCAGGAGTTTGGAACAAGTTGATTCCAATCCCTCATAGATGACTTTGAGGGTTTTAAGACTTCAGTGGAAGAATTCACTGCAGATAGGGCAGAAATAGCAAGATAACCAGAGTTAGAAGTGAAGCCTGAAGATGTGACTGAACTGCTGCAATATCATGATCAAAGTTCAACAGATAAAATGTTGCTTCTTATGGATGAGCAAAGAAAATGGTTTCTTGAGATGAAATCTGCCCCTGGCTAAGATCCTGTGAACACTGTTGAAATAGCAACAAAGGATTTAGAATATTACATAAACTGAGTTGATAGAACAGCAGCAGGGTTTGAGAGGATTGATTACAATTTTGAAAGAAGTTCTACTGTTCATAAAATGGTAAACAACATCTCATGCTACAGAGAAATCTTTCATGAAAAGAAGAATTAATCGATGTGGTAGACTTCATAGTTAGCTTATTTTAACAAATTGCTATAATCACCCCGACCTTCAGCAACTACCATCCTGATCAACCAACAGCCATCAACATTGAGGCAAGACACTACATCAGCCAAAAGATTATGACTTACTGAAAGCTCAGATGACTGTTAACATTTTTTAGCAATAAAGATTTAATTAAGATGTGTACATTTTTAGACATAATGTTATTGTACACTTAATAGACTACAGTATAGTGCAAACATAACTTTTCTATGCACAGGGAAAGCAAAAAATGTGTGTGACTCACTATATTGCAATATTCACTTTATTGCAATGGTCTAGAACTGAACCCACAATATCTCTGAGGTATGCCTGTGTATTAACTCATTTGATCCTCACAACACTGAGGCAGTGCTGTTACTGTTTCCATTATGGAAATAAGGAAACTGAGCCACACACAAAAAGATAATTCGTCCTCTAAGATCACAAAGTTCAAAAATGAAGAAGCTAGGATACAAATGAAGGTATGCTGGCTTCACAGCAATAATCTTCTTCATTCCAAGGGAAGTTTACCTCCCTCTTGTAAAAATGTAGGCATGTACAGATATGAAAACAAAAACATCTCTTCTAAATATGTTGTTTTTACATTTTTATTGGGGGGAGAAACATACATGTATAAAGTGCATACAAATAAAAATACATCACATAAAGCAAATTCCCATGTAATGACTACTACACAGGTTACATAGAATATCACTGAAGCCTTGAAGTCCCCTACCTTCCCTATGGCCCCTCTTAATCATTACCTCAGTCACTTCCTTGCCCCTGGAAAGTAACCTGTCCCCTGACTGCTACCACACTATGGTTTAGTTTTGCTTGATTTTTGTACGTTGTACACATGGAACTATAGAGTGTGTATTTTTGTGTCAGGTTATTTTACTCAACATTACATTTAAAAGCTTCATGTTGTTGCATGTAGATGCAATTTATTCATGTTCATGACTACATACATTCCATTTTATAAATGTGCCACAATTTATTAAACATTCTACTGATGACAGACATGGGGTTGTTTGCACAATGCTAATATGAACATTCTTTTTAAGCGTTACCTTTTATTTTTAATTGATAAGTAATATTTGTGCATATTTATGGGGTATATGTGATATTTTGTTACATGCATAGAATGTGTGATGGTCAAGTCAGGGGATTTAGTATATCCAATTTCTTGAGCATTTATCATGTCTATGTATTGGGTACATTTCAAGGTCCTTTATTCCAGCTATTTTAAAATATGCAAGTTATTATTGTTAACTATAGTCATCCTACTTTGTTACAGAACATTAGAACTCATTCCCTTTATCTAACTGTATGCTTATACATATTAATCAACCTTCCTTCATTCCCTCTCCCACACATACCCACACCTTTCCCAGCCTCTGGTAACTACCAGTCTACTCTCTACTTCCATGAGATTAACTTTTTTTTTTAGCTCCCACGTGAGTGAGAAAATGCAGTATTTGTCTTTCCATGTCTGGCTTATATTATCAAATGTAATGACTTCCAATTCCATCTACATGCTGCAAATTACATTATTTTAGTTTTTATATGGCTGAATAGTATTCCATTGTGTATATGTACCACATTTTCCTTATCTATTCATCTGCTGATGGGCACTTAGCTTGATTCCATATCTTTGCTATCATGAATGGTGCTGCAATACACACGGATGTATGCCTTTGATATACTGATTTTCCTTTCCTTTGGATTAAAAACCCAATAGTGTGATTGCTGGATTCTACAGTAGTTCCTTTTTTTTTTAGTTTTTTTTGGTACATCTCCATGCAGTTTTTCATAATATCTATATTAATTTACATTCCCACCAACAGTGTATAAGAGTTCCATTTTTTCCACATCCTCACCACCATGTTATTTTAAAATATCTTTTTGATACTAGTCATTCTAACTGATGTAGGATGATGTCTCATTGTGGTTTTGATTTGAATTACCCTGACATTTAGTGATGTTGAGTAAGCTGAGAAATATCAAAAGAAGACATACAAATGGACAACAGGTATATGAAAAACAGGTATATAAAAAATTTCAGATATTTTGCCCACTTTTTTTTAAAGGGACTTTTTGTTTCTGTTGTTGGGTTGAGTTCCTTGTATATTTAGATATTAGTCCCTTGTCAGATGAACAGTTTACAAATATTTTCCTGCCATTCTACAGACTTTACTTCGTTCTGTTGATTGTTTCCTTTGCTTTGCATATTTTTAGTGTAATATAATCCCATTTGTCTATTTTTGTTTTTGTTGTCTGTGTTTTTGAAGTTTTAGCCATAAAATTGTTGCCTAGACGAATGTCCAGAACTGTTTCCCCTGTATTTTCTTCTAGTAGACTTATAGTTTCAGGTCTTACATTTAAGCCTTAAATTCATTTTTATATATGGTAAAAAGTAGGGTTCTAGTTTCATTCTCCTACACATGGATTTTTTCTGCATATGAAATATCCAGTTTTCTCAACACCATTTATTGAAGAGGGTGTCCTTTCACCAGTGCATGTTCTTGGGGCCTTTGTCAAAAATCATTTGCTGTATATACATGGATTTATTTCTGTGTCCTCTATCTGTTCCATTGGTCTGTGTGTCTGTTTTTATATCAATACCATGCCATTTTGGCTAGCACCTTATAACGTATTTTGAAGTCAGAGAGTGTGATGCCTGTAGCTTTGTTTATTTGTTTTGCTCAGGATCGCTTTGGTTATTTGGACACATTTTTGTTTCCATACACATTTTAGAATTGAAATCTGTTAAAAATGTTGTTGGTATTTTCATAGGTATTCTATTAAATGTGTAGATTGCTTTGGGTGGTATGTTAATTTTAACTTTGTTAATGCTTCCAATCAATGAGCATAGAATACATTTTCATTTGTTTGTGTCTTCCATTTAGTTCATCAGTGTTTTGTGGTTTTCCTTGTAGAAATTATCTCTGGTAAAATTTAATTCTAGTGATTTTATTTTGGGGCTACTATAAATGGAATTTTTTCTTGATTTCTTTTTAAGCTAGTTCATTTTTAGTGTATAAAATGCTACTGAATTTTCTATGTTGACTTTGCATCATGCAACCATACTGAATGTTTATTAGATCTAAGAGTTTGGGTTGAGTCATAAGGTTTTTCCAAATATAAGATTGTGTCATCTGCAAAGAAGGACATCTTAACTTCCTCTTTTCCTATTTGGTGGCCTTTTATTTAATTCCAGTGCCTGATGTTCTGGCTAGGACTTTCAGTACTATGTTGAATAGGATTGGTGAAAATGTGTATCCTTGTCTACTTGCAGTTTTTAGAGAAAAGCCTTTCAGATTTTCCATATTCAGTATAATGTTAGCTGTGGGTTTGTCATATATGGCCTTTTTTATGTTGAGGTACGTCTCCTATACCTAGTTTGTTTAGAATTTTATCAGAAAAGGATGTTGGATTTTATCAAATGCTTTTTCATATGGTTTTTGTCCTTCATTCTATGTGATGTATCACATGTATTAATTTGTATATGTTGAAACATCCTTGTATCCCTGAAATAAATCCCACTTGACCATGGTGTATTAGCATTATGGTGTTAGTCTATTCTCATGCTGCTAATAAAGACATACTTGAGACAGGATAATTTATGAAGGAAAGAGGTTTAATATACTCACAGTTCAGCATGTCTGGGAATGCCTCAGGAAACGTACAATCATGGCAGAAGGGGAAGCATACCTGTCTTTCTTCATGGCAGCAGGGTGGAGAAGTGTTAGCGAGAGGTGGGGAAAGCCCCTTATAAAACCATCAGATCTTGTGAGAACTCACTGTCACAAGAACAGCATGAGGGTAACCGTCCCCACAATTCAATTACCTCCCACCAAGTCCCTCTCATGACATGTGGGGATTAGAGAACTACAATTCAAGATGAGATTTGGTTGGGGACACTGCCAAACCATATCAATTATGATGTATTGTTAGTTTCAGATTGCTGGTACTTTGTTGAGGATTTTTGCTTCTATGTTTGATATGCTTTGGCTCTGTGTTCCCACTCAAATCTCATGTAAAATTGTAATCTCCATGTATGGAAGGAGGAGCCTGTTGGGGGTGGTGATTGGATCATGGGGTCAAACTTCCCTTTTTCTGTTCTCATGATGGAGTTCTCATGAGATCTGGTTGTTTAAAAGTGTGTAGCACTTCACCATTTCCTCTCTTTCTCCTACTCTGGACATGTGAAAATATGCCTTGCTTCCCCTTTACCTTCCATCATAATTGTAAGTTTCCTGAGGCCTTCTCAGCCATGTGGGACTGTGAGTCAGTTAAGCCTCTGTTCTTTATAAATTACTCTGTCTCAGGTAATTTGTAGCAGTGTGAGAATGAACTAATACAGGACATTTATTTATAGCAGTGTGAGAATGGACTAATACAGTAAGTTGGTACCAGAGAAGTGGGGCATTGCGATAAACATACCTGAAAATGTGGAAGCAACTTTGGAACTGGGTAACAGGAAGAGGTTAGAACAGTTTGGAGGGCTCAAAAGAAGACAGGAAGATGAGGGAAAGTTTGGAACTTCCTAGAGACTTGTTGAATGATTTTGACTGAAATGCTGACAGTAATATGGACAATGAAGTCCAAGCTGCAGTGGTCTCAGAGGGAAATGAGAAATTTACTGAAAACTGAAACAAAAGTCACTCTTGCTGTGCTTTAGCAAAGATACTGGTGGCATTGTGTCCCAGCTCTAGGAATCTGTGGAACTTTGAACTTCAGGGAGATTATTTAAGGCATCAGATAGAAGAAATTTCTAGGAAGCTAAGTGTTCAAGATGTGTTCTTGTTACTTCTAAAAGCCTACACTCATTTGCATAAACAAAGATAACTTATATTTAAAAGGAAAGCAAAACAGAAAACTTTGGAAAATTTGCAGGCTGATCACGTGGTAGAAAAGAAAACTCCATTTTCTGAGGAGAAATTCAAGTCTTCTGCAGAAATTTGCAGGATTAAAGAGGAGCTGAATGTTAATAGCCAAGACAATAGGGAAAATGCATCCAGGGCATTTCAGAGACCTTCAGGGCAGACCCTGCCATCACAAGCCTGGAAGCCTAGGAGAGAAAAATGGTTTCCTGGGCCAGGGCCAGGGCCCTACTGCTCTGTGCAGCCTTGGGACCTGGTAGCCTGCATCCCAGCCACTCCAGCTCCAGCTGTGGCTAAAAAGGGCCAAGGTTCAGCTTGGGCTGTTGCTTCAGAGGGTGCAAGCCCCAATCCTTGGCAGCTTCCATGTGGTACTAGGCCTTCAGGTGTGCAGAAGGCAAGAGTTGGGTCTTGAAAACCTCTGCCTAGATTTCAGAGGATGTATGACAATACCTGGTTGTCCAGGTAGAAGTCTGCTGTATAGGTGGAGCCCTCATGGAGAACCTCTATTAGGGCAGTGCAGAGAAGAAATGTGAGATTGGAGCCCCCACACAGTGTCCCCACTGGAGCACTGCCTAGTGGAGCTGTGAGAAGAGCACCACCATCATCCAGACCCCAGAATGGTAGATCCACCAACAGTTTGCACCATGCACCAATGAAGGCCACAGGCACTCAATGCCAGCCTGTGAAAGTAGTTGCAGGGGCTTTACCCTGCAAAGCCACAGAGGTGGAGCTGCCCAAGTTTATGAAAGCCCAGCCCTTGCATCAGCATGCCCTGGATGTGAGACACGAAGTCAAAGGAACTTATTTTGGAGCTTTAATATTTAATGGCTGCCCTGCTGGGTTTTTGACTTGCATGGGCCTGTAGCCCCTTTGTGTTGGCTAATTTCTTCCTTTTGGAACTGAAGCATTTTACCTAATGCCTGTGCCCTCATTATATTTTGGAAGTAACTAGCTTGTCATTGATTTTACAGGCTCATAGGCAGAAAGAACTTGGCTTGTCTCAAATGAGTCTTTGGACTTGGACTTTTGAGTTAATACTGGAATGAGTTAAGACTTTGGGGAACTGTTGGGAAGGCATGACTGGTTTTAGAAATGTGAGAAAAAAATGAGATTTGGGAGGGGCCAGGGGCAGAATGATATGGTTTGACTCTGTGTCCCCACCCAAATCTCATGTAAAATTTTAACTCCCACATGCGGAATGAGAAGCCTGATAGGGGGCCATTGAATCATGGGGGCAGACTTTCCTCTTGCTGTTCTTGTGAGAGCGTTCTCACAAGATCTGGCTGTTTAAAAGTGTGTAGCAATTTACTGCCTGCTCTGTTTCTCCTGCTCTGGCCATGTGAAGATGTGCTTTGCTTCCCCTTCACCTTCTGCCATGATTGTAAGTTTGCTGAGGCATCCCTAGCCATGTGGAACTGTGAGTCAATTAAACCTCTGTTCTTTATAAATTACTCAGTCTCAGGTAGTTCCTTATAGCAGTGTGAGAATGCACTAATACAATGTACAACAGTGATACTGGCCTGTAGTTTTTTGTTGTTGTTGTTGTGTTCTTGTCTACTTTTGGAATCCAGATAATGGGGTCTTATAGAATGAGTTAAAAAGAATTCCTTCCTCTTTATTTTTTGGAACAGTTTGAGGATACTTGGTGTCAGTTCTTTATTAGTTTGGTAGAATTCAGCAGTAAAGTCATCTGGTCCTTGGCTTTTTGGGGGAGATTTTTTGTTATTAATTTAATTTTTTTACATATTATTGGTCAGTTTAGGTTTTCTATGTTTTCCTGATTCAATTTTGGTAGGTAGTCTGTATCCAGGAATTTATCCATTTCCTCTGGGTTTTCCAGTTTGTTAGCATATAGTTGATCATAATAGTCTCTGATAATACTTTTTATTTCTGAGGCATCAGTTGTAATGTCTACTTTTTAGATTCTAATTTCATTTATTTTGGTCTTTTCTCTTCTTTCCTTTGTTAGCCTAGCTAGAGGGTTATCAGTTTTTTTCATCTTTTCCAAAAATCTAACTTTTCATTTCATTGTTCATTTGTTTTTGTGTTTTTTTAGTTTCTGTTTTGTTTAGCTCTGTTCTGATCTTTATTATTTCTTTTCTTCTACCTATTTGGGGTTTGTCTTGGTCTTGTTTTTCTAGTTCCTTGAATTCATGATTAGTTCATTTGAATTTTTATACTTTTTTGACATAGGTGTTTATTGCTATCAACTTCCCTCTTAGCACTGTTTGTGTTGTGTCCCATAGGTTTTGGTATGTTGTGTTTCCATTTTCATTTGTTTCAAGAATTTTTTTTATTTCCTTCTTAATTTCTTAATTGGCCTAACCATCATTCAGGGTGTATTAGTAAGTGTTTCCTAGAGGGATATATATATATATACACACACATATATATATATGTATATGTGTGTGTATATATATATATATGTGTATATATATATGTGTATATGTATATATATGTGTGTATATATATATATATAAAATAGGATATATGTATATATGCAAAGGAGTTTATTAAGGAGAATCGACACATGTGATCACAAGGTGAAGTCCCACAATAGGCAGTCTGCAAGCTGAGGAGCAAGGAAACCAGTCCAAGTCCCAAAACCTCAAAAGTAGGGAAAATGACAATGCAGCCTTCAGTCTGTGGCCAGAGGCCTGAGAGCTCCTTGCAAATCACTGGTGTAAGTTTGAGTCCAAAAGCTGAAGAACTTGGAGTCTGATGTTTGGGCAGGAAGCATCCAGCATGGAAGAAGGAAGAAAGATGAAGGCTAGGAGACTCAGTAAGTCTAGTCCTTCCAACTTCTTCTGCCTGCTTTATGCTAGTCCTGCTGGCAGCTGATTAAATGGTGCCCAACCAGCCCACTGACTTAAATATTAATCTCCTTTGGCAACATCCTTATGGACGCACCCAGGAACAATACTTCGCATCCTTCAATTCAATCAAGTTGACCCTTGATATTAACCATCACAAGTCCACCCCTTGTCAACTGGAACCCATACACATCTCCTGGAATTATATATAATCTTCAAATAAAGATAAAAATAAGGTCATAATTACACCTAACATAATACAGCTATCCTTTATACAACCAGAAGTGCACTAATCTTCAACCTAAATGCTATTACATAAAGTTAACAACACTTTAATGCTGATATAAAGTCAATAAATCTTATGTCACAAGATAAAGGAAAAAAAGAAAATGAACATATTTTCTTGTATAAATGTACACATGCACAAACATATTCTTAACAAAATAAGGAGGAAATACTCATGACAATTACAGTCCTCATTTCTGCAACTGGTCATAGCTGGTATTGATGACTACTTTCTTCTACTACCGATTCCATATTCCCTTTGCCTTCAGAAAGCACTTCAGCAGGTCATAGTTTTTTACCTGGTGGAGTGATACAAATTTTCATTCCTGAAGGGTTTGAGCCATTTGTAGTCCTGCCTGAATTGGGTTGTTGTAGCTCCCCATTGACCTTAATCACGTGGTAATACCAATAGATGCCCTAAGGGATCTCCTGTATTCCACGCATACTCTTCCTTACCTCCATTTTGGACTAGTAGACTGATTTCATCTTAATAGTCTGGGTAAATCACCCCAGCCAACACTGTAACTCCCTTCTTAGCCTGTTGACTTAGAGGTAGAAAGAGCCCAAAGTGTCCAGGTGTCAATCTTAACTTCCAGTGTAATGCAATCATTGTTGTCTCTGGATAGCAGCATTCCTCCCTCTGAAACTAAGACCTCTAGGCCAGCAGAACGTAATGTCATATCACAGGAACAGGAAGCAACAAATTTGATAGTGGGTCACTAGGAGTGATGGTGAGTGGTGCCACTTCCACTTCTGGTAAAGAAAATTATCTTGTCTCACTCTTCAAGACACTGTGCTTATTCTTAGACCTTTAAAATTACATATAAATGTTAGAATCAGCTTTTCAATTATCACCCAAAATTCTACTAGGATTTTTACTGGCATTATCATTATTATTTCTACTTCTTTTGAGTTTAATTTGCTGTTCTTTTTTTTAAATTCTTAACCTGGAGTTTTTTAGTTATTGGGGTTTCTAATTATTGGGTTATTTTAATCATTTAATCCTGTATTTTGGTAGTATTTATATTTTCTATTTTAGTAATTATTTTAAATATTAAAATATGTCAATTTATCAGTGCTTCATATTTAATGTTAACTGGCATTTTTACCCTCTTCCTGGATAATGCAGTAACCTCCGAAAAAGTTTTGCAACATTCCAATTTACATACTATAGTTTTGAGTACTTTAACTCTGGTTATTTTAAATTACATGATACTGTTATTATTGTGCTAAATATTATTATTTATCTCACCCTCATGTTTTTTATTATCCTCAATACTTCTTACATCTCTTCAATCTAAAATTATAAAGAATTCTTTTAATATTTCCTTTGATGGGAGATTGGAAGTAATGAATTCACATAGCTTTTCTTTGCCTGGAATTTTTTTCACCTTCATTCTTGAATGATAATTTTGCTGAGTATAGACGCCTTTTTTATTAGTAGAGATCTCTTGGTTGTCAGTAATTATTTTTCAGAACATTAAAATATATTTCAATTGCCTTCTGGTTTCTTTTTTATTGTTGAATGCCAGCTGTCAATCTGTTACTCAAGTGAAGGAAATGGTTCATTTTTCTCTGAATGTCATTACACTTTTGTCTTTGTCTTTGATGTTCACTAATCTTCTCATTTGTGCTAGAGGTAGATTTCTTTAAATGTTACCTCTCTTGATTTTTATGGTGCTTCATCCATTTGTCAGTTGATGCTGTTTATCAGTTTTGAAAAAAAAAATTTAATATCTTTTAAAATATTGCTTCTTCTCCATTCTACCTCTCCTGTCTTTCTGAGATTCCAATTATGTGTTAGAATTTCTGGCTGTATCTGCTGTTGCTTAGTGTCTCTTCTGTGTTTTCAATGCTTTTGCCTCTCAATGAAACATTCTGGATATTAATACTAATCTATCTTACATTCTATTATATTTTTCAGATGTGTCCAATAGACTGTTAAACCTATCCATTGAGTTCTTAATTTCAGCTTATGTATTTTTCAGCTCTAGAATTTCTATTTAACTTTCTTTTCAAATCTGCTGTTTCTTTTTATACTTTCTATATATTTGCCAGGATTTTTAGTTTTGTCTTCTATTTCTTTGAATATAGTAAGCATGTTTATCTTAATGTTTGACTATATGTTAATTCAAACATCTGGAGTCTCTGTATGGTTTCTTTTGCCTATGGTTTCTCCTGAGTTTTGTTCACCTTGCTTTATCTCATGGTCCTAGTTATTTTTAGTTATGTACTACACACTGTATCTTTTTTTTAAAAAAGTAGAAATAATTAAGGTGTAGGATGTTTTCTTTTCTCAAAGAAGATTTTTATTTGTTTCTAGCAGTTTCGTACATTGAGATAATTAAAATCTGAGCACCTATTTACTTCTGAAAACCTATTTAATTCTAGTCTATTCACCCTTATGTATAGATGTTAGCCTTTCCACATTTAAACCCAAACAAGAGGTGTTCACTAGGCCCTTATACGTTGGCAGTCTGTGCACTCCAATGTCTGAGCCTCTAGCCTCACAAGGCTTCCAAAACTTCTGACCAGTTTTTCAGCCTATTATCAAGCACCTCAGGAATTAGTAGATGCCTCTAGGGGAAAAAAATAGCTTCAAATAGATTTGACATTTTCCAGTTCTTGGCACAGTAATTCCTCACTGCCTTGTTAGTTTACTCATTACTTTACGTAGACTTTAAAAATTTTTTTTCTCAGCTTTTCTATTTATCCTCAGTGGGATATTTGGTTCAAAACGCCAACTGCATAAGGAAGGGGCTCTTAAAATAGTTTTTAAGCTTTATATTTTAACTATTAATGCTAGACTGTAGCGAGAAACAAGAAAATACAATATAACACTTATAATTACTATCCATAAAATTTAACCATTGTTAAGACAGGGAATGATCACAAGGTCAGGAAACACGTAAGAGGCATGTGTTGGAACTCCCATGCCATGGATATATGGTGAGAAATGACGGTGCTGTCTCTAGAGAAACAATGCTCTGAACAGAAGGAATAAGTGCTTAAGGTTGTTTCTTTGGAAGACTGACTGACAGCTTACAGGTGCTTGAAACCCAGCAGAAAGAAAAAAGAATAAAAGCTTATTACTGTTACTATGAAACCCCCATTAGTGAATTCTTTTCACCAGAAAGAGGCTTTAAAAACAAACATTTTAAGTAATATCTTAAGACTACAGGAGAGTACTTACAGGACTTAATTTTATAGCCATTCCCTACAATCTGTAACCACTAACTTTTCCCTCAATAGGACAAATGTTAGAGAATCTTTGATACAAGACAAGCATGGTCACACACACACACACACACACACACACACAGCCCATATTTTAGAATATGACACAAAACAAAAATAGGAGGTATCCATTTATTATGAAACAGGAAAGTATATTAATTACAAATGTCAGGATATAAAATAAACGTACAATTTTACAGTTTCATGCATATCAGCAGCAGTTTGTTAAAAGAAGACAAAAATGTTCATTCTTAACAACAAATAAAGAGGTAAAATATATGGAAATAAGCCCAAAAGGAAATGTAAAAACTTGTATTGCTGGGAATGCCATTTCTGTATCTAGCCTCAGATTAGGGACAGAACATCTTTATTCAAGAAAATATCTTCATGAGCCACTTCGGAGAAAAGAAAAACCATGAGGGTAAAGGAAGTTACTTTGAGAGATCTGCATAATAGACACTTGGGGATTGGAAATGTCTAATAAGGAAGGATAGCCAAAGTGTGTATGTGGTATTTTTTTTTAACAACCTAGATGTTTAAGATTCAATTTAATATCCCTTCAGTCTTTTAGCCAAGTCTCTTGAATTTAAGATGCCTTTTGGGAGCAGGTTTGTGTAGTAAGCACATGAATTTGTGTGTGTATGTATATGTATGTGCAAATGGGAAATAAGACCAAAATCCATAGCCAGGTCAATGTGAAATAGAATAGGAGTAGACAGAGTAAGAAGGTAAAATGATCCAGAGCCAGAGATGTCTATAAAAACACATATGGTGCCAAATAAAACTATTTTAGAGAAGGCCTCAACATTTCATAAATTGTAGAATTGGAATCTGAGGCAGAATATATTTAGACTTCTAAGGAAAAGGGAGAGATCAGGTAAAGTCAGGGTTATATTCATGCGGAGGAAAATCTACCAAACTATTGACAGATATACAAGAAACTTAAATAAGTAGACAAGCCAGGTTGCTGAATGAAAAGACTACTATGGAGTGTCAATTCTTTCCAAGTAAATTGTCAGACTTAATGTGTTCCAATCAAAATCCCAACTGTGTTTTAAAATATCTTGAAAACTGATTCCAAAGTTCATCTGAAATAGCTTAAGAAAATGAAAAAAGAAGAGTAATGACCTCACTAGATAGTAAAACAGAACAAAGCTAATCAGTATGAAACTGATATGAAAATCAATGGAAAAATCAATAAAATTATGTATATAACCAGGACACAGGAACTATTGCATACAGATTTTTAATATATAAGCACAAATCAGGGAGAAAAGGTAGAAGCACTCAATAAAGATTGTTAAGGCCATTTTTTAGCTATTTGAGAAATAATCTATTCAATTTTTGTGTCATTTTATCCAAATAAATTCAAGATGGGTTAAGAAATTAGATGCTAAGATGAAACCATAGAAAACAGAAGGAAATATAGTTGAACATTTGTCTGTTCTTTAAGTAGGGAAGACATTCTAGGTATAAAAGAAATCCAAACAATTTTAAAATACTGGCAGATTTAACACCATAAAAACATTAAATGTCTGTATTTAATTTTATTTTTTGGTTGCTTAGTCATACATTTATTTATAGCAGTTCCTCTTTATCCACAAAAGATATATTCTGAGACCCCCCATGGATACCTGAAACCACAGATAGTACAAATCCTACATATACTATGTTTTTTCTTATATATACATACCTATGATAAAGTTTAATTTATAAATTAGGCACAGCAAAAGATTGACAAGAGCAAATAATACATATAACAATTACAACAATATACTGTAATAAAAGTTACGTGAGCATGGTCTCTCATTCTCCCTCAAAATATCTTATTGTACTGTGCTCACTCTTGTGATGAAGAAGGAATGCAGTGGAACAGGGTGATGTTTCAACATGTTACTCAGAACAGTGTATAATTTAAAACTTATAAATTGTTTATTTCTGGAATTTTTCATTTAATGTATTTGGACCATGGTTGATCACAGGTAACTGAAACCACAAAAGGTAAAACTATAGATAAAAGAGGACTAGTGTATTAATTAATTTGTTAGATCTTTGCTCAGTGGCACATTTGTGACAGATATTTAGTTGACAGAAGATTCCAAAGTGAATAAGAAGTTTATATCTGTTGGGAAAGGCACACAGGATACATAATATCAAATATAGTGAAATATTTAGGAATAGTTTTACAGGAAAAACTTTTAAGTGAATGCATAGAAAAGAGAGTCTAAAAATTCATAAGATAGATTATTTCTATCCTTATGAAGTTTTTTCCCTGTGTGTTTGGTCTTTCCTTTTGTCTGCATTTATAGTAGTCTGCCTCCAGGTAAGCTACTAAATCTAAACAATTGCACTTTATAAATTCGTTACAAATGTAAGTGGCTTTTATCATGTGTTCTATTATGGTAATTTTTTAAAGGGCCAGACTCTTGTTTTGAAGATTTGAATATTTGTAATCTAAATGTCTGTAGGTTAGATAAATCTACTTGAAAGGTAATCAAAAAACTATATATAAATATTTACATTAAATATAACCAAGTGGTGATATCTCTAAAACCCATATATTTTGATAAGAAAATAGTAATATTGCCCTGTCTTCCCCTTACCTTCCAATAGAAAAAGGATAAAAGACATAAACATACAAGTCACAAAATGCCAATAAATATTTAAAAGTCATTTAAGACCAGCATTCCTGAGAGGACCCACAGACCCTTTGAAGGAAATGGACTGCTCCTGCAGGACCTGGGAGACACCCCAAATACTATGAGTGCCCTAACCATGGAAGTGGGAAAGGAAGATCCTCCACCCCTGAACACACACTCCCACTGGAGAAACTGAAGATCTGTTTGCAGGAAAAGTTTCTGACCTTATCTAGAGCTGAGTCAATTTAGAGAGTCAAGCAAAATACAAAGACAAAGGGAGCAGCAGAAGGACCCTGGGAGCTCGCTGGGTCCCCTAACAGGCCACTAGTACACGGCACCACAGGGATCCATCAGGAGGGTGGCCAGGGGAGCGAGTGAGAAAACACCACAGAAAAAAAGGAAATCTCCAGCTGAACTTTGCAACAATTTGAAGGGGTGAGAAGCCTCCTGGCCAGAACTCAGGTGAGGGCACAAATCTGGTTTGTAGACTCAACAGGCGGGAGAAGAACCAAGTCCTTTTCATTCCCAGCTTGGAGGCAGGTAGCCTGAAGCAAGTTATCAAGCTCAGCTTGCCCACTGCCTGGAAACAGACTCAGGGCTGTTAAGGGGGGCACAGTGGGAGTGAGACCAGCCCTTCAGTTTACGTGGAAGCTGGGTGAGGCCTGCAACTGCCGGCTTTCCCTCACTTCCCTGACAACCTGCATGACTCAGCAGAGGCAGCCATGATCCTTCTAGGTATACAACTCCATTGACCTGGGAACCTCATGCCCCATTCCCCACAGCAATTGCAGCAAGATATGCCAAAGGAGAGTCTGAGATCAGACATGCCTAGCCCTGCTCCCACCTGATGGTCCTTCTCTCCTACTCTGGTAGATGAAGACAAAGGGCATATAATCTTGGGAGTTCTAGGGCCCTGCCCACTGCCAATTCCTCTCCATACTACCACAGCTGATGCTCTGTGGAGAGTGCCACCTCCCAGCAGGAGGTCAACTAGCACAAAAATAGAGCTTTAAACTACCAAGGCTAAGAACCCTCATGGAGTCCACTGCACGCCCCTGCCACCCCCACCAAAATGGCATTCATGGCTGAGAGACCCATAAATGGTTCACATCATAGGACTCTGTGCAGACAACCCCCAGTACCAGCCCAGAGCTAAGTAGACTTGCTGGGTGGCTAGACCCAGAAGAGTGACAACAATCACTGTAGTTCAGTGCACAGGAAGTCACATCCATAAGAAAAGGTTGAGAGTACTACATAAAGGGAATGCCATGTGGGACAAAAGAATCTGAACAACAGCCTTCAGCCCGAGACCTTCTCCCTGACACAGCCAACCCAAATGCTAAGAAACTGGAAAACGAACTCTGGTAATATAACAAAAGAAGGCTCTTTAACACCTCCCAGAAATAACACTAGTTCACCAGCAATGGATCCAAACCAAGAAGAAATCCCTGATTTACCTGAAAAAGAATTCAGTAGGTTAGTTATTAAGCTAATCAGAGAGGCACCAGAGGAAGGCTAGGCCCAATGCAAGGAAATCCAAAAAAGCAATACAATAAGGGAAAGATATTCAAGGAACTAGATAGCATGAAGAAAAAACAATCAAAACTTCAGGAAACATTGGACACACTTACAGAAATGCAAAATGCTCTGGAAAGTCTCAGCAATGGAATTGAAAGTAGAAGAAAGAAATTCAGAGCTCGAAGACAAGGTCTTAGAATTAACCCAATCCAACAAAGACAAAGAAAAAAGAATAAGGAACTATGAACAAAGACTCCAAGAAGTCTGGGATTATGTTAAACAATCAAACCTAAAAATAATCAGTGTCCTGAAGAAGAAGAGAAATCTAAGAGTTTGAAAAACATATTTGGGAAATAATCAAGGAAAACTTCCCCAGCCTTGCTAGACACCTAGACATCCAAACAGAAGAAGCACAAAGAAAACCGGGGAAATTCATCACAAAAAAAAATCACCTAGGCACATTGTCATCAGTTTATCCAAAGTTCAGATGAAGGAAAGAATCTTAAGAGCTGTGAGACAGAAGAACCTGGTAACCTATAATGGAAAACCTATCAAATTAACAGCAGATTTCTCAGCAGAAACCCTACAAGCTAGAAGGGATTGGGGACCTATCTTCAGCCTCCTCAAAGAAAACAATTATCAGCCAAGATTTTGTATCCAGCAAAACTAAGCATCATATATGAAGGAAATATAGTCTTTTTCAGACAAACA
The DNA here is from genome assembly GCF_009828535.3 of Hylobates moloch. NCBI lineage: Eukaryota > Metazoa > Chordata > Mammalia > Primates > Hylobatidae > Hylobates > Hylobates moloch. The sequence goes on along the minus strand of NW_026652286.1, from coordinate 81,876,281 downwards.
AATGCTGAGAAAATGCACCATTACAAAGCCACCACTATAAGAAATGCTAAAACAAGGTCTAAATCTTAAAACAAATCTTAGCAACACATCAAAACAGAACCTCTTTAAAGCATAAATCACACAGGACATATAAGACAAAAATACAAGTTAAAAAGCAAAAAAAAAAAAAAAACGCACGATGAATGCAACGGTACCTGACATCTCAATACTAACATTGAATGTAAATGGCCTAAATGCTCCACTTAAAAGATACAGACCCACAGAATGTATAAGAACTCACCAACCATTTGCTACCTCCTGAGACTCACCTAACATATAAGTACTCAAACTTAAAGTAAAGGGGTAGAAAAGGCATTTCATGCAAATGGATGTCAAAAGCGAGCAGGGGTAGCTATTCTTATATCAGACAAAACAAACTTTAAAGCAAGAGCAGTTAAAAGAGACCAAGAGGGACACTATGTAATGGTAAAAGGCCTTGTCCAACAGCAAAATGTCACAATCCTAAACATATATGCACCTAACACTGGAGCTCCCAAATTTATAAAACAATTACTAACAGACTTAAGAAACGAGATAGATAGCACACAATAATAGTGGGGGACTTCAATACTCCACTGACAGTACTAGACAGGTCATGAAGACAGAAAGTCAACAAAGAAACAATGGACTTAAACTAAACCTCGGAACAAATGGACTTAGCAGATATATACAGACCATTTCATCCAACAACCACAGAATACACAGTCTATTTAACAACGCATGGAACTTTCTCCAAGATAGACCATATGATAGGCCATAAAACAAGCCTCAATAAATTTGAGAAAATTGAAATTTTATCAATCACTCTCTCAGACCACAGTGGAATAAAACTGGAAATCAATTCCAAAAGGAAACTTCAAAACCATGCAAATACATGGAAATTAAATAACCTGCTCCTGAATGAGCACCGGGTCAAAAATGAAACCAAGATGGAAATTAAAAAATTATCCAAACTGAATTACAATAATGACACAATCTATCAAAACCTCTAGGTTACAACAAAGGCAATGCTAAGGGAAAAGCTCATAACCCTAAATGCCCACATCAAAAAGACTGAATGAGCACAAACTGACATTCTAGGGTCACACTTCAAGGAACTAGAGAAACAAGAACAAACCCAGCAGAATAAAGGAAATAACCAAGATCAGAGCAGAACTAAATGAAATTGAAACAACAGAAAACAACAAAAAAGATAAATGAAAGAAAAAGCTGGTTCTTTGAAAAGATAAATAATATTGATAAACCATTAGCAAGATTAACTGAGAAAAGAAGAAAGAAAATCCAAATAACCTCACTAAGAAATGAAATAGGAAATATTACAACTGACATCACTGAAATACAAAAGATCATTCCAGGCTACCATGAACATCTTTATGCACATCAACTAGAAAACCTAGAAGAGATGGATAAATTCCTGGAAATATACAGTTCTCCTAGCTTAAATCGGGAAGAATTAGATACCCTGAACAGACCAATAACAAGCAGTGAGATTGAAATGGTAATTTAAAAATTACAAACAAAAAAGTGTCCAGGACCAGATGGATTCACAGCAGAATTCTACCAGACATTCAAAGAAGAATTGGTACAAATACTTTGGACACTATTCCACAAGATAGAGAAAGAAGGAACCCTCCCTAATTCATTCTATGAAGCCAGCATCACCCTAATATCAAAACCAGGAAAGGATGTAACTAAGAAGAAAACTACAGACCAATATCCCTGATGAACACAGATGCTAAAACTCTTAACAAAATACTAGCTAACTGAATCCAAGAACATATCAAAAAGATAATCAACCATGATCAAGTGGGTTTCATACCAGGAATGGTCTAACATATGCAAGTCAATAAATGTTATACACCACATAAACAGAATTAAAAACAAAAATCACGTGATCATCTCAATAGATGCAGTAAAAGCACTGTTATTCAATATAGTACTAGATGTCCTAGCTAGAGCAATCAGCCAAGAGAAAGAAATAAAGGGCATCCACATTGGAAAAGAAGAAGTCAAATTATCCTTATTTGCAGATGATATAATCTTATATTTGGAAACACCTCAAGACTCCTCCAAAAAACTATGAGAACTGACAAGGAAATTCACTAAAGTTACAGGATACAAAATCAGCATACAAAAATCAGGAGTGTTTCTATATGCCAACACCAAATAATCTGAAAATAAATCTAAAAAGTAATCCCATTTACAATAGCCACAAATAAAGTTAAATACCTAGGGATTAACTTAACCAAAGAAGTGAAAGATCTCCATAATGAAAACTATAAAATGCCAATGAAAAAATTTGAAGAGGACACCAAAAAATGAAGAGATTTCATGTTTATGAATCCAAAGAATATTGCCCAAAATGTCCATATTACCCAAAGCAACCTACAAATTCAATGCAATACTATCAAAATACCAATGACATTCTTCAAAGATAGTAAAAAAAAAAAAACCCTAAAATATGTATAGAACCACAAAAGATCTAGAATAGTTAAAACTATCCTAAGCAAAAAGAATAAAAGTGGAGTAATCACATTACCAGACTTTATACTATAGAACTATAGTAATCAAGACAGCATGTTACTGGCATTAAAAAAGACACATAGACCAAAGAAACAGAATGGAGAACCCAGAAATAAATCCACACACTTACGGTGAGCTCATTTTTGACAAAGGTACCAAGAACATACACTGGGGAAAAGACAGTTTCTTCAAGAAGTGGTACTGGAAAACTGGCTATCCATATGTAGAAGAATGCAGCTAGATCCTTTGTCTCTTACCATACACAAAAATAAAATCAAAATAGATTAAAAACTTAAATCTAAGAACTCAAACTGAAACTACTGTAAGAAAGCATTGAGAAAACTCTTGCCAAGACATTGGTCTGGGCAAAGATTTCTTGAGTGGTACCCCACAAACACAGGCAACCAAAATAAAAATGAACTAACTGGATCTCATGGAGTTAAAAAGCTTCTGCAAAGAAAAGGAAACAATCAACAAAGTGGAGTGACAACCCACAGAATGGGAGAAAATATTTGCAAACTACCTATCTGACAAGGGACTAATAACTAGATTATCTAAGGAGCTCAAACAACTCCATAGAAAAAAATGCACTAATTGTTGCAGGAAGTCAGGGACCCCGAACTGAGGGATCAGCTGAAGCCATGGCAGAAGAACATAAATTGTGAAGATTTCATAGACATTTATTAGTTCCCCAAATTAATACTTTTATAATTTCTTACTTTACTGTAATCTCTGAACATAAATTGTGAAGATTTCATGGACATTTATCACTTCCCCAATCAATACTCTTATAATTTCCTGTGCCTGTCTTTAATCTCTTAATCCCATCATCTTCGTAAGCTGAGGATGTATGTCGCCTCAGGACCCTGTGATGATTGCGTTATCTGCACAAATTGTTTGTAAAACGTGTGTTTAAACAATATGAAATCTGGGCATCCTAAAAGAGCAGGATAACAGAGATTTTCAGGGAACAAGGGAGATAACCATAATGTCTGACTGCCTGCAGGGCCCGAACAGAATCATACTTCTTTTCTTGCAAAAGTGAATAGGAGAAATATCGCTGAATTCCTTTTCTCAGCAAGGAACAACCCTGGGAAAAGAATGCATTCCCAGGTGGAGGCCTCTAAAATGGCCACTCTGGGAGTGTCTGTCTTACGCAGTTGAAGATAAGGGATAAAATATGCCCTGGTCTCCTGCAGCGCCCTCAGGCTTGCTAGGATTAGGAAATTCCAGCCTGGCGAATTCTAGTCAGACCGGTTGTCTGCTCTTGAACCCTGTTTCCTGTTAAGATGTTTATCAAAGACAATGCATGCACAGTGGGACATGGAACCTCGTTAGTAATTCTAATTTTGCCCTGGCCTTATGACCTTGCTCTGCCCTTCTGCCCTTGTCATCTTCTATTGCCATTTGAAGCATGTGATCTCTGTGACCCACTCCCTATTCGTGCCCCCCTCCCCTTTTGAAATCCCTTATAAAAACTTGCTGGCTTTGCAGCTCAGGTGGGCATCACGGAACCTGCCAACATGTGATGTCACCGCCGGAGACCCAGCTGTAAAATTTGTCTCTTCTGTACTCTTTATTTCTCAGACTGGCTGATGCTTAGGGAAAATAGAAAAGAACCTACATTGAAATAGTGGGGGCTGGTTCCTATTAAAAAATGGACAAAAGATTTTAAATAGACATTTTTCAAAAGAGGATATACAAGTGGCAAACAGGCATATGAAAATGTGCTCTACATCATTTTTGATGATCTGAGAAATGCAAATCAAAACTACAATGAGATACCATCTCACTCCAGTTAAAATGGCTTATATCCAAAAGAAGGGCAATAGCAAATGCTGGAAAGGATGTGGAGATAGGGAAATCCTATATGCTGTTGGTGGGGATGCAAATTACTACAACCACTATAAAGAACAGTATGGAGGTTCCTCAAAAAACTAAAAATATAGCTACTATATAATCCATCAATCCCACAGCTAGGTATATACTCAAAAGAAAGGAAATTAGTCTATCAAAGTGATATTTGCACTCCCATGTAAATGAATTGTGTAAATGTACTGTTCACAATAGCCAAGATTGAAGACATTCCCCAGTACCAGCCTGGAGCCCAGTAGTTCCGCTGGGTGGCTAGACACAGAAGAGAAAGAACAATCACTGCAAGTAAGCCCCATCCCTAAGGGAAGGAGGAGAGCACCACATCAAGGGAGCACCCCATGATACAAAAGAATCTTAACAGCATCCCTTGAGCCCCAAATCCCTCTGACATAGTCTACCCAAATGAGAAAGAAACAGACAAACAAATCTGGTAATATGACAAAACAAAGTTCATTAACACCCCCAAAAGATCACACTAGCTCACCAACAATGGATCCAAACCAAGAAGAAATCTCTGAATTTCCAGAAAATAAATTCAGAAGGTTGATTATTAAGCTACTCAAAGAGATACCAGAAAAAGGTAAATACAAACTTAAAGAAAATTTTTTAAATGATATAAGATATGGATGGAAAAATCTCTGGTGAAATAGATTGCATTAATAAAAAACAATCACAACTTCTGAATATCAAGCACACACTTTGAGAAATGCAAAATACCCTGAAAAGTCTCAATAATAGAATCAAGCAGGTAGACAAAAGAACTTCAGAGCTCAAAGATGAGGCTTTTGAATTAACCCTATCTGACAAAAACAAACAAAAAAAGAAAAAAAAATGAACAAAGCCTTCAAGAACTTTGGCATTATGTTAAATGAACAAACCTAAGAATAATTGGTGTTCCTGAGGAAGAAAAGCAATCTAAAAGTTTGGAAAACATATTTGAGGGAGTAATTGTGAAAAACATGCCTGGCCTTGCTAGAGATATAGACATCCAAATACAAAAAGCTCAAAGAACACCCAAGAAATTCCATCACAAAAGATCATTGCTTAGGCCCAGAGTCATCAGGTTATCTAAAGACAAGATGAAAGAAAATATCTTTATAGCTGTGAAGCAAAAACATCAGGTATGCTATAAAGGGAAGCCTATCAGATTAACAGCAGATTTCTCAGCCAGGCATGGTGGCTCATGCCTGTAATCCCAACACTTTGGGAGGCAGAGGCAGGTGGATCATGAGGTCAGGAGATCGAGACCATCCCGGCTAACATGGTAAAACCCCGTCTCTACTAAAAATACAAAAACTTAGCCAGTTTTGGTGGCAAGCGCCTGTAGTCCCAGCTACTTGGGAAGCTGAGGCAGGAGAATCGCTTCAACCCAGAAAGGGGAGGTTGCAGTGAGCTGAGATTGTGCCACTGCACTCCAGTCTGGGCAACAGAGCAAGACTCAATCTCAAAAAAAAAAAAAAAAGGCAGATTTCTCAGCAGAAACCCTACAAACTAGAAGGGATCCAGATCTTATCTTTAGTCTCCTTAAACAAAACAATTATTGGCCAATAATTTTGTATCCAGTAAAACTAAGCTTCATGAACGAAGGAAAGATACATTTTTTTCCAAACAAAGGCTGAGAGAATTTGCCACTACCAAGCCAGCACTAAAAGAATTACTAAAGGGAGCTCTAAATATTGAAACAAATCCTTGAAATCTTGAGACAAATCTACCGAAATAAAACCTGCTTAAATAATAAATCTCACAGGACCTATAGAACAATAACACAATGAAAAGAAAAACAAGGTATTCCGGCAAAAACTAGCATAATGAATAGAATAGTATCTCACATCTCAAGACTAACGTTGAATGTAAATGGCCTAAATGCTCCACTTAAAAGATACAGAGTAGCAGAATGGATAAGTATCCACCAACCAAGTATCTGCTGTCTTCGAGAGACTCACCTAAAATATAAGGACTCACAGAAACTTAAGTTAAAGGGGTTGAAAAAGATATTCTATGGAAATGGACACCAAAAGCAAGCAGGAGTAGCTTTTCTTATATTAGGCAAAACAGACTTTAAAGCAACAGTATTTTAAAAAGACAAAGAGGGACATTATATAATGATAAAAGGATTAGTCCAACAGGAAAATATTACAATCCTAAATATATATGCACCTAACACTGGAGTTCCCAAATTTATACAACAGTTACTACTAGACCTAAGAAATGAGATTAGTGGCAAAACAGTAATAGTGGAGGATTTCAATACTCCACTGACAGCACTAGACAGGTCAGCAGGACAGAATGCCAATAAAGAAACAATGGATTTAAACAATGCCCTAGAACAAATGGACTTAACAGATATGTACAGAACATTCTGCCCAACAACCGCAGAATGTACATTCTATTTACCAGCACATGGAATATTTTCCGAGATAGACCATAAGACAAACTACAAAACAAGTCTCAATAGATTTAAGAAAATCAAAATTATATCAAGTACTTTCTCAGATCACAGTGGAATAGAATGGGAAATCAACTCCAAAAGAAACTCTCAAAACCATGCAAATACATGAAAATTAAATAACCTGTTCCTGAATAATCATTGGTTCAACAATGAAATCAATATGAAAATTTAAAAATTCTTTGAACTGAATGATAATAGTGACAAAAGCTATCAAAACCTCTGGAATATAGCAAAAGCGGTGCTAAGAGGAAAGTTCATACCATTAAATGCTTACATCATAAAGTCTGAAAAAGTACAAATAAACAATTTAAGATCACACCTCAAGGAACTAGAGAAACAAGAACAAAACAAAACAAACCCAAACCCAGCAGAAGAAAAGAAATAATCAAGATCAGAGTGGAAGTAAATGAAAGTGAAACACACATACATGCCAAAAAAAAAAAAATGAAACAAAGAGCTGGTTCTCCGAAAAGATAAACAAAATTGATGGGCCATTAGTGAGATTAGCCAAGAATATAAGAAAGAAGATCCAAACAACATCAATTAAAAATGAAATGGGAGATATTACAACTGATACCATAGAAATACAAAAGATTGTACAAGGCTACTATGAACACCTGCACATGCACAAACTAGACAACCTAGATGAGATGGATAAATTCCTAAAAATATACAATCCTACTAAATTATGTCAGGAAGAAAGAGAAATTCTGAGCAGACCAATGATAAGCTTTGAGATGGAAATGGTAGTTTTAAAATTTTCCAACAACAAAACGTGCAGGACCAGATGGATTCATAACTGAATTCTACCAGACATTCAAAGAAAAATTGATATCAATCCTATTACCACTATTTCAAAAGACAGAGAAAGAAGGAATCCTCCCTAAATCATTCTTTGAAGCCAGTTACCACCCTAATACCAAAACAAGGAAAGGAAACAACAAAAAAAGAAAACTACAGACCAATATCCCTGATGAATATAGGTGCAAAAATTCTCAACAAAACACGAGCTAACCAAATCCAACAGCATATCAAAAAGATCATATACCATGATCAAGTGGGTTTCATACCAGGGATGCAAGGATGGTTTAACATATGTAAGTCAATAAATGTGATACACCACGTAAAATTATAAACAAAAATTACATGATCATCTCAATAGACACAAAAAAAGCATTAGACAAAATCCAGCATCCCTTTACTGTTAAAATGCTCAGCAAAATTGGCATAGAAGGGACATACCTCAATGTAATAAAAGCCATCGAGGACAAACCCACAACCAACATTATACTGAACAGGGAAAAGTTGCAAGCATTCCCTCTGAGAAATGGAACAAGATAAGGATGCCCAGTTTCACCACTTCTATTCAACATAGTACCGGAAGTCCTAGCCAGGGCAATCAGACAAGAGAAAGAAATAAAGGGCATCCAAATCAGGAAGTCAAACTTTTGGTGTTTGCTGGTGATATAATCATATAAATAGAAAACCATAAAGACGCATCCAAAAAGCTCCTAGAACTGATAAACGAATTCAGTAAAATTTCAGGGTACAAAATCAATGTACACAAATCAATAGCAGTGCTGTACATCAACAGCACCTAGCTGAGAGTAAAATCAAGAACTCAATCCCTTTTACAATAGCTGCAGAAAAATTAAATACTAAGAAATAATCCTAACCAAGAACATAAAAGCCTCTACAAGGAAAACTACAAAACACTGCTGAAAAAATCATAGATGACACAAACATACGGAAACATATGCCATGCTCATGGATGGGTAGAATCAATGTTGTCAAAATGTCCATACTTCCAAAAGCAATCTAGAAATTCAATGCAATTCCTATCAAAATAGCAATCTAGAAATTCAATGCAATTCCTATCAAAATATCATCATTCTTCACAGAACCAGAAAAAGCAAGTCTAAAATTCATATGGAACCAAAAAAGAGCCTGCATAGCTAAAGCAATCTTAAGCCAAAAAAAAAAAAAAAAAAAAAAAAGAGGCATCACATCACCTTACTTCAAACTATACAATAAGGCTATAGTCACCAAAACAGCGTGGTACTGGTATAAAAATAGGCACATAAACCAATGGAACAGAATTGAGTCCAAATAAAGTAAAATACTTACAGCCAACTGATCTTTGACAAAGCATACAAAAACATAAATTTGGGGAAAAGGCACCTTATTCAATAAATGGTGCTGGGAAAACTGGCAAGCCACATGTAGAAAATGAAAATGGATTCTCATTTCTTGCCTTATATAAAAATCAACTCAAGATGGATCAAAGACTTAAATCTAAGACCTAAAACCATCAAACTCCTAGAAGATAACACTAGGACACTGGCTTAGGCAAAGAATTACTAAACCCCCAAAAGCAAATGCAATAAAAACAAAAATAAACAAATGGGACCTAATTAAACTAAAAAGCTTCTGCACAGCAAAAGAAACAATCAGCAGGGTAAACAGACAACCCACAGAGTGGGAGAAAATCTTCCAACAAAGAACTAATATCCAGCATCTATAAGGAACTCAAACAAATCAGCAAGAAAAAAACAAACAATCCCATCAAAAAGTGAGCTAAGGACATGAACTGACAATTCTCAAAGGAAGATATATGCATGGCCAACAGACATACAAAAAAATGAATGCTCAACATCACCATCAAAAAGAAGTCATTATTCAAAAAAGATACTTGCACACATGTTTATAAAAGCACAATTTGCAATTGCAAAAATATGGAACCAGCCCAAATGCCAGTCAATCAACAAGTGGATAAAGAAAATGTGGCATAGGTATATATACACCATGGAATACTACTCAGCCATAAAAAGAAACAAAATAATGTCATTCACAGCAACATGGATGGAATTCCTGACCATTATTCTAAGTGCGGTAACTCAGGAATGGAAAACCAAACATTGTATGTTCTTACTTATAAGTGGAAGCTAAGCTATTAGGATGCAAAGGCATAAAAATGATGAAATGTACTTTGGGGACTTGGGAAAATTGGTGGGAGGGGGGGGTGAGGGACAAAAGACTACACATTTGGTAGAGTATACACTGCTCAGGGGATGGACAGCACAAAATCTCAGGAATCACCACCAAAGTACCTACTCATGTAACCAAACACCACCTGTTCCCCAAAAACATTTTGAAATTTAAAAAAATTAAATACATATACTGTAAAGTTATAAAAATTTACTGGATTTGAACTGTTAGAAGTATAAATATACATTTCTTTAAAAAGTTGTAAGATGTCAATTTATACCAAGAAGATAGTTTAAGAGTCTCCTATGTTTCAACGGTGAACTACGCACATTCACAGTTAAGGTGGTAATAGATCTTATATATTACTAAATATCATAAAATATTTGTAATAAACACTAAATTTGAAAAAAAAAGAAAATATGGCACATATATATATATAATGGAGTTCTATTCAGCCATAAAAAAATGAGATCCTGTCATTCTCAACATGTATGGAACTGGAGATCATTATGTTAAGTAAAATTAGTCGGGCACAGAAAGACAAACTTCACATATTCTCACTTACTTGTAGGATCTAAAAATCTGAACACTTAAATTCACTGAGATGGAGAGAATGATTACCAGAAGCTGAGAAGGGCAGTGGTAAGGGAAATGGCTAAGGGGTATAAAAAAATAGAATGAATAAGACCTAGTATTTGCTAACACAACATGGTGACTCTAGTCTATTGTAATTTAATTGTATATTTTAAAATAACTAAAAGAGTATAAATGGATTGTTTGTAACACAAAGGATAAATGCTTGAGGGGATGGAAACTTCATTTTACATGATGTGATTATTACACATTGCATACCTGTTTCAAAATATCTCATGCACCCCATAAATATATACACCTATGTACCCAGAAAAGTTAAAAAATAAAAAATAGGATTTCCTTTACAATGTATATATTGCATATTTTATGCATATTATTTTACTTTAATATTAGTGTTTCTTTTCTGAACAAAATGTTGAAGGGCAGAGACATGAAAACAATATTAGTCTTATCACAGCTGGGTAAAATAATATGCATAGAAGGAAAATATAAAATGTTACCAATGATTACCCCCGAATGAAAGTATTGTGGGTGATTATTTTATTATCTTAATATGCAATTTAATTTTTTCCTAGTTTTACATAAATAACCTGTATTATTTTCATAATATCCCATTTTTTAAAAAAAGAGAGAGAGACTCTGTTTTCTCAATGCAATGATATGCTGATGCTTCAGGCACCCTAGTCAGAGATGTCTCCCTGTGCATTTATGTGAAATGTCAGGGCCACCCTAAAGGAACCATTGCAGAATCCACCCCAGCAAGAATGGCTAGGGATATCTCAGATTTCTGATCTGGCCAAGCTATTCCCTCTTTCTGGACTGCTTCACGAGCCTCCTCATCTTTCTGGCAATCTCATAGTGCATGCTTCAACACTTGGCTAAAATATCTGCTTCCTGAGCCTTTGCACACCCTTCCAGGAAGAATTGGGTGCTTTCTCCTCTGCAGTCCCACGATGTGGCTCAGCCTTGCTTAAATATGAACCATATTTTCCCCAGTCATTACGCTTTCTCAGAACAGGAGCAGAATTTTCTTTGCCATTAGACTATATCCCACTATAGGAGATTGAAGAATATTTTCCAAGTGTTTGGGAACTTAAAGAGTGCTACAAGGTTTAACAGACAAATCTACCATTCCAGTAATGTTTTTGTGAAGGTGTTTATTAATTTCTTAAACCACTACTAATCTGCTATTATGAAATGGTTTAAAGATCAATAGAGCTTGATCTTTTTCCTAAAGGGGCCGGTAGTTTAAGAGAACCCATATTTGTAAAGAATTAATTATATCAGGAATGTACAAGATTCTTCTAATCTGCAAAATGCTTCCTTTTGGGATTTCTGAATTATTTTGCTGATAAAGGTCCTAGGAATTGTATCTGAATAAAACACCTGAAATAGTCTAAAACCACCTTCCTTTTCTGAACAGAAGTTTAAAGGCAGACATGAAAATAAAGGATAGGGTGTTGTTTTTTCTTTAATGCCTTCTGGTTAATCAAGAAAGTCTTTCAGACTGAAAAGGGATTCAAAGGCAGTGAATATTTGGAATGTTTGGAGGTTCTTACTTGTTTCAAAAACCCATAATTTGACCTTTCCACTGAGAAGTTCTGCTTTTGCTGCTACAAGGGCTTTTCCCTAAGAAAGGCAGAATATATTAAAGCAAGTTCATATGTTAATGGAGCCAAGGAGTAAGAGGTCTTATAACAATAATAAAAGTACTTTACCAAAATCTGGTTGATCTACCCACATCCTGTGAGGAAAGTCTACAGACAATGTTAGACCCCATTCTCTTTGCACATACAGAAACAATAGGGTTAAGTGATTTGCCCAGGGTCACACCTGAGTGACAAATTGTGGAGGGCCAGGATGAAACAGGTCTCTGACACTAAGCCCAGCCCTTTTTCAACCACAAGATGCTGCCGCTCCTTGAGGGTGCTGCTGGAGGGAGGCAATGACAAGTACAAATGGCAAAATAAACATGAACACAAATATTTCACGGGTAACAGGTTTGCCCTCAGTGACAGAGCATTATCTGAGCCAAGATTTTTTAAATACTCAGCAGTCTACAAGAAAACCTAAGCAACGTGAAAGGTGAAGAAATGGTGATAGCAACCACTAGGCAGTCAGGTGGTCAATAAGACACTAACAATGCTTACTTTAGTAGAAGTAAGCCGCATTGTCAGCTTAAATAATGATCAGTGTTTCTACTCTCCATTCTTCCTCCCTGATTCTCTATTTGGTCTCCGAATGCTCAGCAGGCAGCAGTCACCCTGTTCAATGAAGACAGTAATAGAGATTGTAATTGAACATGAGTGGACTCCAATGCATTCTGCACACTTATTCAGAGTTTACACACCCTCAGGCTGTGGGTGCAGAAATAGTTCATTCTTGCAGGAGGACCAGAGCACTTCCTGTACTAGCAGGGCACTTCCTCATGGAGCCGTCCTTGGGAGAGTCTTCTCTGGTTTTGCACTCTGACCCCTGTGAGTCTAGTCTTCACAGAAGAGCTACATGATCCTCTGTCTTGGATAGGAACAGAAGGGGATAAGAGTGAGGTCAAGATGTCTGCTTTTGACTTTCACCTATGCCTTCATGGGATTGAAATGGAGAGGGTTAGTGAAAATTTCTCTAAGAACTTTTGGCCATTACTGGATAACATGAAGTTTTAGCGAATTGCTTCAGGCATTTTTCACTATCACAGGGAACATAGTCTATCCACCTATCTATCTACGTATCTCACACACACACACAAGTGTGCACACATACACACACATAAGCACACACACAAAACAGATATATACCCACAAGTTTCAAACATTGATATTTAAAATTGCTTTGGCCAGAAATAATAAAAAAAGGTCTGTACAACACTCCACTCTGGAAGAACTTTCTGAAAGAGACATTGCGGCAGAAATGTAAGGTCACTTAAATATTATACTGAAATGTCAGCTCTTATAATCATCTAACAACTCTCCTGAAAGCTCTGGAATCCATAGATTGATTCACTCTTTAGTCTCTCTCTTCCTGAGAACCTGCCATGTGTCAGGTACCATGACAGGTGCTGAGCAGACAGAGATGAAGGACCATCTCTGATTTCAATGATATCTCAATCTGTGAGTAGGGGATATGAGGCTCTCATAGAAATTAGCCAATGATCTTAACCCAGTGTGCTAACAGCTTCAAAAATAATAGTATACATCTACTGAGTTCCTATTATGTCCAAACTGTATTAGGTTTTCTGTGTATACCATTATCATCTAATAGAATCTTCACCCAATCTTTTGAGGAAATTACTAACCTGTCTTATAGACAAGGACACTGAGACATGATGACATTAAAGAATTTGTCCAGAGTCACACAGCTTGCCACTAGTGGATCTTAGATTTGAGCCCAAGTAATGTGGTTCTACAGCCTGAGTTTCATGCCAGTTAGCTACATCATGGTAGAACAAGTGACAGCTGAAAAGGATAAACAGAGTTGCACAAGCTTATCCAGATTAGAAAGTCAAGGAAGCCTTTCTAGAGAAGTTGTGAAGGATAAGAACAAATTGGCCAGACAAGAGGAGAGAGAGAAGCATAGCCAAAGACCCAGAGGTATGAACCAACAGAGCTTTCGAAGCTTATTTCCTGTACAATATTGTCTGATTTGTGTTTTCAAATTTAAGTTTATCTATTCACAAAAACATTCTCTTGTCCCTGGAAAGTAAGTGGATAGAAACAAACACAAAAATTAGGCTCAAGTAACTGAAAATTTTTTTATACTTTTGGTCAAGAGGCAGAATCAAAATAAGAGATTTTATCAAGAGAGGCTTCAGAAACAAACCTAAGAAGTATCTTTGTATGTGTAATACTGGAATTACTACTCGGTATAAATTTATTTCTTCATTAAAAATAGTACTCATAGGTCAACTTCACTTCAAAGAGCATCATCCTTCAAAACAAAGCAAATATTTACAATTACTTAATAGACACATAAATGTGTAAATATAAAATGGCAACAAAGTGAACACTGAGCAGAAAGTTTAAAACCCTAAAATAAGCCAGAGTCATTGTATTCCAAGTGCCACAGACATAAGTCAAGAACAGACTGCCTGTAACCCCATGGCTGAGCAAAAGCAAAGCACAGATAAAATGCCATGAAAAGACAGGCTCAGCCTATGACTGAGAAATTTCCTTGGCTGCCTTCCTATCAATATTCACTTGAAACCATGTCTAACTGGGCTCATTTTCATTCTAATTCCTTTTATGAGTTACACTTGGGAAATACATTTTATGTAGTACAAAAATGACCTCAATCATATTATCCAGAGGTATGTAACCCAGTGTGGCCTAAGGGTCAAGAACATGAAAGGAAATTTTAGGGTCTTCATACATTTTGCTAAAAAAAAAAACACTAAAGGGTGAATTGACAATCAGATACAGCTCTTCAGACTGTCCCAAGGTGGTCACTTGTGCTTTTAAACAGTAATATTTGTAGAAAATATTCGTACAGCTCTCTATTCAGTAAAAGGGTTTTTAAAAAGTGGATACTTTCTGTTTTGGCAATACAGAAGAGAGTTTAAAAATAAAATTTCCTGCTACAAAACAACAAAAATGTTAGATAAAACGTTAAAAGCACATTTGAAATGCACTTTGTTCTAGTAATACCAAGTTAAGTTATGGATATTAACGCTTCTATTGAAAACAATGCTTATATATAATATTTATGTATATATGTCACCTTAAAAGTGTTGAATTGGTGGCATCCACTAGATAGTGTAATAAGAGGCTCAAGTTCTCATCTCCCCACAAAAACACCAATTTAACAACCATCCACTAACAAAAATACCTTTACACAAGCTCCATAATCTAAGAAAGAGGTTATAGCACTCACATAGAGCATGTAAATGAGAAAAGACATATTAAAGGGGGTAAAAAACAGTTTCACTTTACCCATGTCACTCCTCCCTTAATAATGTACAGTGCAGTGCTGATAGTTATCCTCTTGGCCTGTGAGTTCTCTCATGAGGAAAAGAAAGAAAGAAGTGAGTTTCTGATATCTCCATGGAACCTGGCGTGAGGCTCTTCATCACAGACCCTGGCAACAAGCCTAACCCACAGGCCTCTGGCATCAGGCCTGCCTCTGCCAACTCAAGTATCAGATCTACTTCTATGGACCCTGGCACCAAGCCAGTCCACCTATGTACCCTCACAATGATCCGCCCACCCACAGACTCTAGCAGAAATGCCTACTTAGAGACCGTTCTAGCCAGCCCACTCAGAAATGCTGGCTGGGCTGACTGACAAAGTGCTTTGCTTGATGAAGCCAAAGTGTAAAAGTAAAAGAAGTGACTACTTCCTCAAATGCACAGATACCAAAGCAAGGCTACAAGATTTACAAAGAATCAGGGAAATAAGGTACTACCAAAGGATCAAATTGAAGCTCCAGTTACCAACTTTAAACAAATAGAGACCCATGAATTGCCTGACAAATTATTCAAAGTAATTATCTCAAGAACGCTCCATGAGCTAAAAGAGAACAATTATAAACAACTAAACAAACAGAGGTAACAATACATAGGGGAAAAAAGAGATGCTCAACAGAAACACAAGCCATAAAAAAAAGACAGAAATTCTAGAGCTGAAGAACACAATGGCTCAGCTGAAAAACTTAATATAGAGCTTCTACATTAGACATGATCAGTGGAAGGAGTCAGCTATCTCAGACAAGTAATTACCCATTTCAAGGAACCCAAAAAATTCTTTTTAAGAATGAAGAAAACCTTAGTGTACTTATTAGCCACCACTTAGCAAAATAATATATGCATTAAGGGAAGCTCTGGGAAAAGAGGGGAGAGAAAGGGGTAGAAAGTTATTTAAAGAAATAATGCATGTATAATGATACATTGGTAACGCTGCAGCCTTGGGGAAGCCAGCCAACCTTGGAGATCTGAGTGTGAGAGAAAAGAATATGAATAAGAATAAGAAGAGAAAGACTAAGGAGAAGAGGAGAAGGTGTAAGAGGAGGAGGAGGAGGACAAAGAGACAGAAGAAAGAAGGAATGGATAAAACTTCCAAAATCTCAGGAGGGAACTGGATATCTAAATTCATGGAACCAAAGGGATCTCAAGTAGGTGACACCTAAAGAGGTCTGCACTGATGTATGTTAAAATTAAATTTTCAAAAGGCAAAGGCAAAGACATAATTTTGAAAGCAGCAAGAGAAAAGTTGATCACATGCAAGAAAATCTCCATAAGTCTGTCAGCAGATTTCTTAGCAGAAATCTTGCAGGCCTGCAAGATTCAAAGTGCAGAAAGGAAAGAAAAAAAAAAAACCTGCCAACCAAGAATACTATACCTGACAAAACCGTCCTTTTAAAATGAAGGAAAGACAAAGACTTTTCTAGATAAACAAAACTGATAGTTTGTCACCACTAGACCATCCTGACAAGAAATTCCAAAGGGAGTACATAGAGTTCAAAAACAAAAGAATGCTAAAAGCTAACATGAACAAATATAACAGTATAAATCTCACTGATAAAGGCAAATATATAAATGAATACTGTAATACTGTAATGATGATGAATAAGTCACTTTTACCCCAGTATAAAAGTTAAAAGACAATGGTGGCTGAGTGTGGTGGTTAATGCCTGTAATCCCAGTACTTTGGGAGGCTGAGGCAGGTGGATCACTGGTGTCAGGAGTTCGAGACAAGCCTGATCAATATGGTAAAATCTTGTCTCCACTAAAAATACAAAAATTAGCCATGCATGTCGGCACGCATCTGTAGTTCCAAGTACTTGGGAGGCTGCAACACTGCTTGAACCCCGGAGGCAGTGGTTGCAGTGAGCCAAGATCACGCCACTGCATTCCAGCCTGGGTGACAGAACAAGACTCCATCTCAAAAAAATAAATAAATAAATAATAAAGACATGGTATTATAACTATAACCGCAAAATTGATTAATTGATACACAATATAAAAGGATAAAATTCTGACATCAATAACAAAGTCTTGAGGGGGGAATAAAGTGTACAGTTTTTCTGTACAATTGAAGTTGCTATCAATTCAAAATAGACTATTACAAAAATAAGAAGTTGTATGCAAGCTTCATGGTAACCACAGATAAACTACAGCCAATTCAAAAAAACATTTTAAAAAATCAAAATGTATCACTACAAAAAAATTAAACTGCAAAGAAGCTAGCAAGAGAGAAAGAGTGGAACTGAAGAACTACAAATCAGACAGAAAACAATTAACAAAATGGCAATAGTAAGTCCTTACCTGTAAATAACTATTTTAAATGTAAATGAATTAAACTCACCAATCAAAAGACAGGATACATAAATTTTTAAAACAGGATCCAAATATATGCTATCTATAAGAGGTCCACTTTAGATTTAGGGACACAAAATTAGCTGAAAGTAAAGGAACAAAAATAGATATTTCTTGCAGATGGTAACCAAAAGAGATCAGAGATGCTGATACTTATATTAGAAAAACAAATACACTGAAGTTAAAAACTGTAAGAAGAGACAAATAATGTCATCACCTAATAATAAAAAGGTCAATTCCATGGGAAGATATTACAAGTATAAATATGTATGCATCCAACACTGAAGCATCTAAATAAAGCAAATATTGACAGATTTAAAGAGAGAAAAAAACAGCAATAATAGATCTCAATACCACACTTGCAATAATAGATGTAACACCCAGACATGAAATTAACAAGAAACATCAGACTTAAAAATATTGTAGTTAAAATGGGGCTAACAGACATATACAGGACATTCCACCCAAATGCAGAAGAATACACATTCTTCCCAAGCACACACACATATTCTCCTGATTAAATCACATGCTAGATAACAACACAAAAAAAGTCTTGGCAAATTTAAGAAGAAAGTATTTTTTCTGACTACAAGGGAATGAAACTAAAAATCAATAACAAAATGAATAGAAAAATTCACAAATACTTGGCAATTAAACATTCTTAAACAATCACTGGGTTTAAAAAAGAAACAAAAACATTAGAAAATTTCTGAGATAGTTAAAAACAAAAGCACAACCTACCAGAACTTATGGGATACCATAAAAGCAGTACTGAAAGGGACGTTTATAGTGATAAAGTTTATAGCTATTATAAAAGAAGAAAAATCTCCAACAATCTAACATTATACCTCAAGAAACTAGAAAAAGCAAAACAAACCATGCCCAAACTTAGCAAAAGAAAGAAATTAATAAATATTAGAGCAGAAATCAATGAAATACAGACTAAAAAGACAACAGAAAAAAAAATAAAAGAAACTGAGTCAGTCTTTGAAAAAATTTTAAAAATGCAAAATCCTTAGCTAGGCTAAGAAAAAAAGAAAGAAGCCTCAAATAAATCAGAAATGAAAAAGGAGGTATTACAACTGATACAACAGAAATTTTAAAAATCATAAGGGAATATTATGGACAATTATTAATCATTAATCACAAGGGACTATTATGTTGACACACTGGGTAACCTAGAAGATATGGATACACTCTTAGAAACATACAACCTACCAAGACTGGAACAAAAACAAATAAAAGCTTGGCCGGGTGCAGTGGTTCACGCCTGTAATCCCAGCACTTTGGGAGGACGAGGCGGGTAGATCACGAGGTCAGGAGATCGAGACCATCCTGTCTAACACGGTGAAACCCAGTTTCTACTAAAAATACCAAAAGTTGGCCAGGCGTTGTGGCGGGCGCCTGTAGTCCCAGCTACTCGGGAGGCTGAGGCAGGAGAATGGCATGAACCTGGGAGGCGGAGCTTGCAGTAAGCCGAGGTCACCCCACTGCACTCCAGCCTGCGTGACAGAGCGAGACTGTGTCTCAAAAATAAAATAAAATAAAGTAAAATAAAATAAAAAATAAAAAGCTTACAAGACCAATAACAAATAAGAAAATTGAGTCAGTAATATAAACCTTCTGACAAAGAAAAACCCATGGCTTCACTGGTGACTCCTTCCAAATATTTAAAGAAAAACTGATACCAATTCTTCTCAAATTCTTCCAAAAAACTGAGATAAAAAGAATACTTCCAAACTCATTTTATGAGGCCATCAACACCCTGATACCAAAGCCAAAGACACCACAAGAAAAAAAAAAAAACCTGAAGGACCATATTCCTAATGAACGTGGATGCAAAAATCCTCAAAAAAAATTAGCAAACCAAATGTAAAAGCACATTAAAGTAATCATACACCATGACCAAGTGGGATTTCTCTTTGGGCTGCAAGGATGGTTCAGTATACACAAATCAATCAATGTTATATTCCACATTAACATAATAAGGAATTACAAAATCACATGATCTCAATAGATGCAGAAAAAAATATTTGACAAAAGTCAACACCGTTTTATATTTAAAATTCTCAATAAAGTATAGAATAAATTTACTACAACAGAATAAAGGCCCTATATGAAAATCCCATAACTAATAGCTTACTAAATCATGAAAAACCAAAAACTTTCCCTTTAAGATTAGAAATAAGGCCAGTATTCCCACAAAATCAACATGCAAAAATCAGTAGTGTTTCTTTCTATATATTAACAATGAATTATCCAAAAAGGAAATTAAGGAAATCCCATTTAGAATAGCACTAAAAAGAAAAAAATACTCATGCATAAATTTAACAAAGGAGGTGAAAGACTTGTACACTGAAGGCTATAAAATACTGATGAAAGAAATTAAAGCAGACACAAATAGATGAAAATACATCTCATGTTCATGCTTTGGAAAAATTAGTATTGTTAATATGTCCATACCACCCAAAACAATCGATGCACTTAGTGGAATCCCTTTCAAAATCCCAATGGCACATTTAACAGAAATAGGCAAAAATTCTAAAATTTATGTGAAACCACAGGAGATGCCAAATAGACAAAGTGATTTTGAGTAAGAACAAAGCTGGAATCAACATTGTACCTGATTTTAAAATACATTAGAAAGCTACAGCAATCAAAATAGTATGGTACTGGCATAAAAACAGATATATAGAGCAATGGAACATAATAGAAGGCCCAGAAATAAACCTACATATACACAGTTAAATGATGTTCAACAAGGGTGCCAAAAATAAAAAATGGAGAGAAGAGAGTCTCTTCAATAAATGGTATATGGAAAACTAGGTAACTACAAGCAAAAAAACATAATTGCATCCTTAATTTACACCATACACAAAAACCAACTGAAAATAGATTAATGACTTAAACACCTGAAACCATAGGATAAAATGTAAGAAAAAAGCTTCTAGATATTACATTTTGTAATAAATTTTTGGACATGACACCAAAAGCATAGGCAACAAAAACAAAAATAGGTGCGATTACATCAAACTAAAAATCATCTACACAACAAAAGAACAGAACAAAAAAGAAATTCATGGAATGGGAGAAAATATTTGCATAGCATTACCTGATAAAGAGTTATTTTCCTAAATATATAAGAAACTCCCACAACTCAAGAGCAAAAATAATCAAATAGCACAGTTTAAAAATAGGCAAAGGAACTAATTTCTTCAAAGGCGTATAAATAGCCAACAAATATGTGAAAAAGTGCTCAAAATCACTAATTATTAGGGATATGCAAATCAAAACCATAACGAGGTATCACCTCTAATATAGTTTGGATATTTGTCCCTGCCCACTTCTTGTGTTGAAATATAATCCCCAATGGGCTGGATGCCGTGGCTCATACCTGTAATCTCAGCACTTTGGGAGGCCGAGGTGGGCAGATCACTTGAGGTCAGGAGTTCAAGACCAGCCTGGCCAACATTGCAAAACCCCGTCTCTACCAAAAATACAAAAATTAGCTGGGCATGGTGGCACAAGCCTGTAGTCCCAGCTACCTGGGAGGCTGAGACAGAGAATTGCTTGAACCCATGAGGCAAATGTTGTAGTGAGCCGGAATTGCACCACTGCACTCCAGCCTGAGTGACAAAGCGAGAATCCATCTCAAAAAAAAAAAAAAAAGTGTGTGTGTGTGTGTGTGTGTGTGTGTGTATATATATATATATAATATATATGTTATATATTTATGTGGTTTATATATATTTATATTATATATAAACTCCCTGAGACTTCACGAGAAGCCAAGCATATGCCAGCACCATGCATCCTATAAAGCCTGCAGAGCCATGAGCCAATTAAACCTCTTTTCTTTATAAATTACCCCGTCTTGGGTATTTCTTTATAGCAATACAAGAATGGCCTGACCATCTCTCATCTGTTAGGATGACTATTCTCAAAAAGTCACAAGGTAAGTATTGGAGAGAATATGGAGAAATTGGAACCCTTGTACATTGTTGGTTGGTACAGCCATTATGGAAAACAGTATGGAGTTTCCTCAAAAACATTAAAAATAAAACTACTAAATGACAAAGCAAACTCACTTCTGGATATGTTTTCAAACAAAAAATGAAATCAGGGCCTCAAAAAGATATCTGTGCCCCCATGTTGACTGAAGCATTATTCACAGTAGCCAAGTCATGGAAGCAACCTAAATGTTGATTGATGGCTGAATGAATCAATAAAGAAAGTAGCATACATACATACAGTAGATTATTATTTAGAGTTAAAAAGAAGGAAATCCTACCTTTTGCAACAACATGGATGAACCTGAAAGTTGCTATGCTAAGTAAAATAAGTCAGACACAGAAGGTCAAGTATTACATGATGCCACTTATATGATGAATCTAAAATAGTTCAACTCCTAGAACAAAAGAAGGCAATGGTGATTGCCAGGGTCTGGCAGAAATGGGAAATGGGGAGATATGAGTCAAAGGGTACAAGTTTCAGTCATACAAGTTGAGTAAGTCCCAGAGATCTAGTGTACAACATAGTGCCTATAGTTAACAATACTGTATAATATACTTAAAAATATCCTAAAAATGTAGACTTTATGTTGTGTTCTTATCACAAAATAATAACAATAATAATAAATAAGAGAGCAAATGGAAACTTTTGGAGGGATAAATAGGTTTATGGCATAGATTCTGGTGATGGTTTTACAGCTTTATGGTTACATCCAAATTCATCGCGTTGTATACGTTAAACATATACAGCTTTTTGTATTTCCCCAAACGGAAAGTGTTGAACTGCTAGAAGATAGTGAAGACTGCCAGGACCTATCTCCTGATGGGAAGAAAGGTGGAACCCTGAAAGGAAAGATGAATACCTAAGGAGTACCCAAACTGCTTTCATCCTGAGGACATGTGCCAATACCAAAAAACCAGGCTTCAGGTGGAACCTAGCTCAACAAAGGTGACAAAGCCAAGGGCAGGTCATCCAGAGGCGAGGAATCTTAAGAGAGACCTTCCCAATTTAAGCTGAGACCCCCAGATGACTAAAGAAGAAGAAGAGAGGAAGAAGAGGGGAAGAGAAGGAGAATGGAAGAAAGGGAAGAAGGAAATAGAGGAAAAGAATGAATAAAAGGAAGAAAGAGGGATAAGAGAATGCCTGAGAATTTGTTCACACATCTTGTCAAAAGTCCTAAATGAAATATTAAGAAACTAAATCCTGAAAGATACATATGTGATAACATATCATGATTGTTGGATTTAACAAAGGAATCTTAGAAATTAATCAACTCAAGTCACCATATTAGCAAATAAAAGGAAAAAATTATATGCTTATCTCAGTAAACGCAAAAAGAAAAAAAAAACTTCCAAAAAATATTCATTTCTTATAGAAATTCTTAGCAAATATGAAAAAAGTTTCCAATCTAATAATGTTTATGTGCAACAAATGTGCAACAGGCATCATAAAAGGTAAAACCTTCAGAACTTTCCTTTGAGAGTAGAAACTAGACAAGAATGTTCTATTCAATATTGCACAGGGAGTTCTCAGCAACATGGTAATAAAAAAGAAATAAAAGAAATAAGGATTAGAAAGGAAGCAAGATAACATTTCAAAAGATATGATTGTGTATGTAGAAAACCTAAATAGATCCATAAATAAGCTATTAAAGTAAGACAGCAAGTTTGCTGAATGCAAACTCAATATACAAAATCAATTCTATTTCTATGATCCAGCAACAAAAATTTAGACAATAAAAATTTTAATAGACTAATTATAAGAGAATAAAAAATATCTGTTATATAGAAATACATTTTTAAAGAATGTGAAATATCTCTTTAAGGAAAATTCTGAAACCTAATATTGAGTTACATCTTAAAAGAAAAATAAAATAAGAAATAAATCTTATTAATCTGAAAAACCTAAAATCGCAAATATGTCAGTTCTCTCCAAATCAATTAATAAGTTCCCTGTAATTACAATAAACTCCCACTCTTTCAATTAAACTAATTGTTAACAACACTGTTACACACACACACACACACACACACACACAGAGTCAGAGTTTCTGGTCACCTTCAGAGGCCAAAGCAAACACAGAGAAAATATATAATTTAAATAAAACAGAGACTGTGTTGTGAAAAGAAATGTTTTTAAAAAATAATACTATCATGAAATCCTCACAACAATGAGAAAATGTGGCATCCATGAAATAAGAATAGGATACTATAAAAAAGAAAAAACATCTATAACAGGAAAACAGCATTGCCTATTAAAATTATAATCACATAAATTAAAAACTTAATAGAGAAGTCGAAAGAAAAAGTTTTAGCAAATCTTCCAGCAGCTAGAGCATAAAAAGAAATTGAAAATAGGAGAAATGGTGTAAGAAAATTAGAGGACAAGTCCAGCAGGTCTTATTTGAGACGGAGTCTGGGTCTGTCACCCAGGCTGGAGTGCAGTGGCATGATCTCAGCTCACTGCAAGCTCCGCCTCCCGGATTCACGCCATTCTCCTGCCTCAGCCTCCCAAGTAGCTGGGACTAGAGGCGCCCACCACCAGGCCCGGCTAATTTTTTGTATTTTTAGTAGGGATGGGGTTTCACCATGTTAGCCAGGATGGTCTCGATCTCCTGACCTCATGATCCACCTGCCTCGGCCTCCCAAAGTGCTGGGATTACAGGCGTGAGCCACTGCACCTGGCCAGGCCTTACATCTTATTAACAGGTGCTTCAAAAAAAGAATCACAGAATAATACAAGAAAAAAATTCTAAAAATAGTGAACATGATACCCCCATCAAAAGTGCCCCTTAAATGTTCAAAAATATGAGTTAAAAATTAACCCAAATCAAGACATATTATCATGACATATCAGAAAACTGAAAACAAAAAGGTGATCCTAAAGCCTTCTACAAGGGGAAAATATATTGGTCACACACAGGATCAAAGATCAAATGCCTTTACCATTGTCAACATCAATACAGAACACTAAAAAACAATAGAATGATGCCTTCAAAATTCTGCGAAAAAAATTACTTACAATCTAGAATCCCATACCCAGTTGAATTATCATTTAATTGTGGCAGGAGTTGGGGAGGGGGAGACCAAACTACAGTAACTAAGACAGTTGATATTGCAAAAGGGGTAGAAAAGTTGATGAATGAAACAGAAAACCTATAACCCACAAGTATATAGGTTTCTGCATCTAGAACAATGTCTGGCATATATCAGGCACTCAATAAATATATCTTGAATGTTGACTGAATACACAAACTTGGTACATGAGAGAGGTTCTATTGCAGGTCAGTGGGCCAACAACAGACTGTTTAACAATTGGTTGGAAAATGAAATATTCATATGAAAATAATAAATCCAGATTAGTTATTTATAATAGACAAAAATTAAGTCAATTCAATATGAAATAAAGACTTAAAGTAAAACTTTTAGGAAAAAACATACAATTTTTTAGACTTTATATCCATAAAGATTTCTTCAACAAGACACAAAAATGTGTCATACAAAAATAAAATGATTGTCTACATTAAAATCATAAACTTTTATTTATCAAATGATATATTAAAGAGAGTATAAGGCAATGATATATTAAAGAGAGTATAAGGCAAACCTTAGACTGGGGGAAGATATTTGTACACATATGACCAATGAAAGATTAGTGTCCAGGATATCCCAAGTTCATGGATTGGGAGAATTAATATTCTTAAAATATCCACACTACCCAAAGCAATCTACAGATTCAATACAATTCCTATCAAAATACCAATGCTATTCTTCACAGAAATAGAAAAAAAATCCAAAATTTGTACAAAACCACAAAAGAACATGAATAGCCAATGCAATACTGAGCAAAAAGAATGCAGCAGGAGGCATCACACTACCTGACATCAAAATATACTATAAAGGTATAGTAACTAAAATGGCATGGTACTGTGATAAAAACAGACACATAAACCAATGGAACATAATAGAAAACCCAGAAATAAATCCACATATCTACAGTCAACTGATTTTTGACAAAGGCACCAAGAAAACATATTAGGAAAAGGACAGTCTTTTCAATAAATGGTGTTGGGAAAACTGTATAATCACATACACAGTAATGAAACTAGACTCCTATCTCTCACCATATACAAAAATCAAGTCAAGATGGATTAAAGACTTAAATTTAAGAGGTAAAACTATTAAACTACTAGAAGAAAACATACAGGAAACGCTTCACAACATTGGTCTAGTCAAGAATTCTTTGGATAATACCTTAAAATCACAGCAACAAAAGCAAAAATAGAAAAATAGGATGACATCAAACTCAAAAAGCTTCTGCACAGCAAGGCAACAACCATCAGAGCAAAGAAACCACCTACAGAACGGGAGGAAGTATTTGCAAACTATGCACCTAACAAGAGGTTAATATCCACAATATATGAGAACTCAAACGACTCAATAACAACCAGATTTTAAAACTGAGCAAAAGACCTGCATAGATATTTATCAAAAGACGACATACAAATGACAATAGGTATATGAGAAAAATGTTGAACATAACTAATTAATAGAAAAATGCAGGCCAGGCATGGTGGCTCATGCCGGTAATCCCAGCATTTTGGGAGGCCAAGGCAAGTAGATCACCTGAGGTCAGGAATTCAAGACCAGGCTGACCAACATGGTGAAATCCCATCTCTACTAAAAAAAAATACAAGATTAGCTGGGTATGGTGGCAGGTGCCTGTAATCCCAGCTACTCAGGAAGCTGAAGCAAGAGAATTGCTTAGAGAATCGCTTGATCCTGGGAGGCAGAGACTGTAACGAGCCGAGATCGTGCCACTGCACTCCAGTCTGAGTGACAGAGTGAGACTCCATCTCAAAAAAAAAAAAAAAAAAAGAGAAAGAAAAGAAAAATGCAAATCAGAACCACAGGGAGATATAATCTCACCCCAGTTAGAATGGCTATTATCAAAAAGATACTGGTTAATGGGTACAATGTATGTTATTCAGGTGATGAATACCCTAAAAGCACTGACTTGGCCCCTACAATCAATACATGTAACAAAATTGCATGTGTACCCCATTAATTTGTACAAATGAAAAGAAGATTTAAAATAATAAATGCTGGTATGGATGTGGAGAAAGAGGAACTCTTATTTAGTGTTGGTACAGATGTAATTAGTACAGCCATTATTATAAACAGTATGGAGGTTCCCTCCCAAATTAAAAATAGAACTTCCATATGATCCAGGAATCTCGCTGCTAAGTATATATTCAAAGGGAATGAAATCAGTATGTTTAAGAACAAACTTCCATGCAGTAAACTTCCATGTTTAATTGGAACATTGTTCCCAATAGTCAAGATATGAAATCAACCTAAGATATGAAATCAACCTGAAGATATGAAAAATTCATCAACAGAAGAAATTTTAAAATGTAGTATGTATCCACCATGGAATAGTATTCAATGATAAAAAGAATAAAATTCTGTTATTTGAGACAACATAGTTGAACCTGGTGTACATTACGTTTTAACGAAATAAGCCAAGCACATAAGGACAAATACCACACAACATCACTCATTTGTAGAATCTGAAAAAGTTGATCTCATTAAAGTAGAGCGTAGAGTAGTGGCTACCAGAGGCCAGGGGAGAAGAGAGATAGGAAGAGGTTTGTCAATGGGTACTGTTAAAGTTGGACTGAAGAAATTAGTTCTGGTGTGATACTGCACAGTGTGATATAGTTAACAATAATGTATTGTTTATGTCAAAATAGTTACAAGTTCTGAATGTTCTCATTCCCAAAAAAATGATGTTTCAGATGACGAACATGCCAATTAACTGATTTATTCATTACACGATGTATACATGTATCAAAACATCACACTGTACTCCATAAATACATACAATTATATGTCAATTAAAAACAAAACAAAAAATAGGCTTCTGAAAACAACACTCTCAATAATAAGGAAAAAAGGAAACACAATAAAAGAATGGGCAAAAGATACAAGGAACTTAACAAAACAAATATGGATAAAAAAACATGAAAAGGTTTTCTATCTCATTAGCAATCAGACAATATAAATTTAAACTATAACGATATTGACAAGTCAGTCTGATGCGTACCTGACGGGAATGTGGAGAAAGGAATTCTTATATTCTTATAGGCATGTATACTGAAATAACCACTTGGATAAATTAGAAATTTTCAGTAAACTTGAACATTTACATCATCTATAAAACTCTATTTTTACAGTTTTCTGCTCCTATATAAAAATGGACTTTGAACCATGTAAATAATGTTCATAACATTATTCATAATAGACTAAACAGAAAAAAAGCCCAAATGTACATCAGTGTTGGAATGGATAAATAATAGTTTATTCATACAATGTTATCTTACACAACTGTGAAAAAGGAAGAATTACATACACATGTACCAACATGGATGAAACCTAAAAGCAATACTGTGAGCTGAAAGCAAGTACAAACAGAAGAATTCATAGTGTACTACTGACTTCATGTTCAAAAACATTCAAAATTGGAAATTATATTGTGTAGGAATTGTTATCCATGAAAACATAAAGCCATACAGAAAACAGTAACTAAAAATTCAAGTTAATGAATCCCTGTTGGGAGAAATGCTGAAATTGTGATTGCAGAAGGAAACGCAAGGGCCTTAAAAACTGGAACTATTCTATGTCTTAATTAACTCTATGTCTGAAACGAATGTTGGTAATATTCTGTGTCTTAAAAGAAAGGTGGGCATGTAATCTTTATTATCACTTTTATTTTTACATACACTTTTTTGATGTGTGAATATTTTACACTTTTTAATTAAAAAAATGTATAGGAAAAGTAAAACAATGGAACTGAGATATCAAAGCATTTTACAGAACTGAGGATTTTCAGAAACTGTGCTTCTGGAAGCTTGCCCAGTCACTACCAGGAGAATTCTAACCCAACAAATAATGGGAAAGTTCTGCCTTGACCATTCTGATACACTTATACTATACCAGTTACCCTATGCTAAAAGCATTGGCTTTGGAAGAACAGTTCTGTTTGCAGTTTCTGAAACTGAGTAAGTCCCAGTTTGCACATTTATGCAGTTAGGATTGACAGCAAGGATTGTTTAAAGATGAAATGGGATTGTGAGAGATAAATACCTGGCATACTTCTAGCACCAACAAATGGTGGTTCTCTTCCCTTCACCATCTGTGCCACCCTTTCTTATTAATCTCCCCAGTTACTTCTACCAACTCAGTTTTCTGAACTTTCGGTTCGCTTGCCATGTTATTTATTTGAAAGTACGTTTACAAATATTATTGCATTTGATCTTCAAATTTAGACATCAGAAGCAAGAAATTGCTATGCGAATTCGAACACTGACATTCACAGAGATGAAAGACAACAGCAGCAATGTCCAAAATTTTGGAAAAATCCTGCTTGCAACTATTACATCTGTTATTCCCAAAATATATATTTTAGGTCAAGAGAAAAGCTCTAATACTGGACACCTAAATGACATCTCTTAGGCTACTACTTGACCCTAAAAACATATACTGTCAAATGCTCTTATTTGAGATTGGGAATTATATAATCACTAGACTGCTAAAAACCTAAAATTACAGAATCAAAGGGAGAATAACTCCAAGATTTACCCCTTTCAAAAAACAGAAATATATTTAAGCATGTTTCAGATACATTCACATCTTTATGGAAAAAAAATCCTCAACTGGAAATAGTGTAATTGCAACTCTGTGGCCTATTTTAGATACATTCCCTTGGGAAGAGCTGCCACTTAATTATCAGTCCCATGAATTTAGAAGAATGTTTTATTCAGGCATCATCCCCAGAGCTCAAGACTTCATAGAGCTTAGAAGGAAACACTAACATGTGACAAGGAATGCTCATCTAACAGCCTCATTCCCCAATGACTACCTGACCCTTGACCTAATTAATTTTGGTCTTCTATTTTGTGACTTATCTACATTGAGATTAAGTCACCAATAGCCTCAAATGCTAATTATGCAACCCACAAGACACCCAGGAACAGTAAAGTGTACTGAGAAGGCATTATCTTCTTTTATCTTTCGTCTTGAACAGTGTTTTTGAGAACAAAGCCTGTAAAGAAAAGCTATGTATCTCTATTGGCAACATTGTGACAGGCCTGTTCCTAGAAGACTCAAAGGATTATTTCAGAGAATTTTATAGAACCAGGATGACCCATCGAGGGAAAGTCCCTTTCCTAACTGGCAGTGAAAAGTGAGTGTCACCAAAGCCCTACACTGAGACCAAAGTGGTGGTGAGGAAGAGCTGTGCAATGAGCCATGAAACCTGACAAACCGTAGTGACCTGGAGTGACTTAAATGGCCACTCACAATCCATCCACATCCACTCACATATTTCATTTATTCAGGCTCCTACAAGAGGTGACAAAAAGGAAGTTGCCTATTTCCATTCTTCTCATTTCTATTTTTGCCCCTCTTTGAGTCCTGGGTTGTTCCAAGAAAATCTTTTCCCTGGATGTCAGACAAGATGTTCTGAGTTTTCATCAGCAGAAGAAGGCTTTTAGTATCAGGACTTCCTAAACAATTTACAAATGAGAATAAATCAACTTTTGTTGAACTTTGAGTTTCACATGCTGAGCAAGGCACTTCACAAGTTGTCATTGAATTTTTCCAAGAACCAATGAAAGATGAGTCAAAATTATATACCAACACTCATCTGTACAGTTAAAAAAAAAAACCCTAAATAACTCTGTTTGTGTTATTTTACTGCTCTCCCTTTACTCTTAAGCCCAAGTTCCACTGAGGGCAGAAATTGCAAGAAAAAAAATCTTTATCTTGACAATCCAAGTAGCTATGTTCTGAGTAATTACTCAGTCTTTCAGGATTATCCCCCATTCTCAAATGTTTTTCTTTTCTACTTCTCCTCCCCAAGATGATAGGTAGTAAGGTTCAGAGAAAAGCCTAACTCATCTATTGACCTTCAGAGGAACCTAGGCTGAATCATAAATAAAGGTTTTCCAGAAGAAGAAAAAAATGTTTTAACAATAAAGGCAAGGAGAACATTCCAGTTTACAAGCAGAGCAACATTTGCACAGCTTAAAGATGAGAGAGGAGCAGGGACAATCGAGAGCAAACATGTCTCCTGAGTGAAACAGACAGCTGTTCTCCTTGAGATCAGGATAATGAGAACTACAGGTTCAAAGGTTTCCCTGACCAGAAAAGAGTTATAAGGTCCACATGAGGTAAACCGAAGAGTTAGCGTCAGTACAGGGTGGGGAAAAGGTGAAGGATATTGCTAAAGTGAAATATAAGCTAAGTGGCAGGGGATGTGACTAGGCATTACATACTAGTAATTGTCCTAACCAACACAAGGATGCAGTTCAGTGCATTTCAAAAACCAAAATTTGAAGAGAAACGTTTGCTGGACATAGACAGGCATTATCAAAGGAGGAACATGAGTGGGATGAGTGAGCAAACTGTGCCTGCCAGGAGTAACCAAGGAAGCCAACCCTGACTGGAGAAAATCTGGGGAAGTCAAGTTTAGACCATGATACCATATTTTCTTTCACAGATTCAGTTCAGTCTGAGAGAAGATTGACAGCTGGAATTTTTCCTCTGAAGACTGTGAGAAAAACACAGATACCCACTGATGGAAGCTAGCTTTGGGTAAGTTACTGGATATAGAAGAAAAAAACAAAGCTTTTTTTCTGGTGAGAAATTCAGATACATTTAGATTTGAATGTATCTGAAACATGTTTAAATATATTTCTAGTTTTCAAAGTGTTCATTAAGAACATGCCACATCTGAAGAGAGGAGAGCAAGAAACTTTTGAAACTTATTTATATTCTGGGAAGAGTAAGTCAAGCTAAGTTTGAAACTAGAAGAAGAGAAAACTTGAGCAAC
The DNA here is from genome assembly GCF_009828535.3 of Hylobates moloch. Classification (NCBI taxonomy): domain Eukaryota; kingdom Metazoa; phylum Chordata; class Mammalia; order Primates; family Hylobatidae; genus Hylobates; species Hylobates moloch. The sequence continues at coordinate 81,844,599 of NW_026652286.1, read as the reverse complement.
AAATTAATGAGAAGCGAACCTTAGATTGAGAAAACAAACTTACCTGGCCTTAGCTGTATATGACAGTCTCCCCCTTATCTGTGGAGGCTACATTTCAAGACTTCCAGTGGATCCCCAAAACTGCAGGTAATACTGAACCTTATATATACCATGTTTTGTTTGTTTCTTCGTTTGCTTGTTTGTTTTCTGAGACAGAGTCTCGCTCTGTTGCCCAGGCTAGAGTGCAGTGGTGTGATCTTGGCTCACGGCAACCTCTGCCTCCTGGGTTCAAGCAATTCTCCCGCCTCAGTCTCCTGAGTAGCTGGGATTGCAGGCGTGCACCCCCACACCCGGCTAATTTTCGTATTTTTAATAGAGACAGGGTTTCACCATATTGGCCAGGCTTGTCTCAAACTCCTGACCTCAAGTGATCTGCCCACCTCAGCCTCCTAAAGTGCTGGGATTACAGGTGTGAGCCACCGCTCCCAGCCTATGTTTTTTCCTATACATACATAACTATGATAAAGTTTAATTTATAAATTAGAATCAGTATGAGATTAACAACAATAAAAAAACAAGTATATAACAATATACTCTAATAAAAGTTATGTGAATGTCATCCCTCTCTTATTGTACTGTACCCTTCTTCTTGTGATGATGTGAGGTGATAAAATGCTTATGTGATGAGATGAAGTAAGGTAAATGACATAGGCATTGTGTGGTAAGGTTAGGCTGTGATGGACCTTCTGACGATTTATCAGAAGGAGGATCATCTGCTTCTAGTGATCGCAGATCATGGAGCCATGGCAATGTTGATGGCTGAATGTCAGGAGCAGACGATATGAGTGACTTATGGATGGGTAGCATGCACGATGTGGATACACTGTACAAAGGGTGATTCACATCCCAGTGGACAGAGCTGGATGATGAGGCTTCATCGCACTACTCAGAATGGTGGGTAATGTAAAACTTATGAATTGTTCATTTCTGGAATTTTCCATTTAATATTTTTGTACTGCAGTTGACCTACAGATAACTGATACCATGGAAAGCAAAAACCACAGATGACAGGGGACTATTATGTTTCTTCTAACGAGAACTCTTAGCTGTGACTATTATTGACAGAAATGTGTCTATCATCGTCTATATTTAAAGATACCTCTACACTCAGTTTGGCAAACTTATATTGTGTTTGTAAGGAATTTAATTTTATAGAAAAAACAATAAGGCTAGTGATCAAGAGTGTGGCCTCTGGTGTTTGGATTTTAACCCTGGCTCTCCATTTAGTGCCTGTGTGATGTAGCTCACTTCAACTATCAAAACTTCAATATCAGCACCTAGAAAGTAGGACCGTTTCCACATAGCAGTCTATTACCTTTAACGAATACGAGTTTTCCCAGTTTACTGAGTCTACTGATTTTCTATCATTATTTTTACATGTGCTTTGTAATTTTTAGCTCAGCTCATCTTCAGAAAAAGTTATTTCCTGTGGGAATTCCATGCAAAGTAGGCTGAGAGGAGACCCCATGGGACAGTTTTTTGTTTCTTTTCACTAAACCAATTTTTCTAAGAAAGTCATTATCAGGATTAAGTGGGTTAGTATTTGTGAAGGACTAAAAATAGTACATAGCCATTCTCAGCAACATAATTACTCAAGTGAATATTTGCTGAAAAATATTTCTTGGTTTGTAACTCCAGAGGAGCTACAGGGTTCCAATTTCTCACAGACGACTTTTTCTACCCGTGATGCCCATTGTGACTGCTGTGTCTTCTGGTCAAGGGAAAGAATTCTAGAACTTGTTTAAAAGGCAATACAGCCTTTCCCAACTTCTGGCTTAGGCAAGGGGCTCACTTCCAGACACATAGAAACCTTGGCCTTGACTTCTAACCAACCCCTCCCATTGTTTGTAAAATTCTAGCCTCTTAGGCCCATAGCAAGTTTCTTTTTTTTTTTTTTTCTTCAACTTTTAAGTTCTGGGATACATGTGCAGGATGTGCATGTTTGTTACATAGGTAAACGTGTGCCATGGTGGTTTGCTGCACAGATCATCCCATCACCTAGGTATTAAGCCCAGCATCCATTAGCTATTCTTCCTGATGCTCTCCCTCCCCCGGGCCCCTTCAGACAGGCCCCAGTGTGTGTTCCCCCGCCATGTGTCCATGTGTTCTCATCATTCAGCTCCTGCTTACAAGTGAGAACATTCAATGTTTGGTTTTCGGTTCCTGCGTTAGTTTGCAGAGGATAATGACTTCGAGCTCCATCTATCTCCCTGCAAAGGAGATGATCTTGTTCTTTTTTATGGCTGAAGAGCATTCCATGGTGTGTATGTACCAAATTTTCTTTATCCAGTCTATCACTGATGGGCATTTGGGTGGATTCCATGTCTTTGCTATTGTGAATAGTGCTGCAATGAACATATGCATGTACGTATCTTTATAGTAGAATGATTTATATTCCTTTGGGTATATACTCACTAATGGCATTGCTGGGTCAAATGGCGTTTCTGCTTCTAGATCTTTGAGGAATCACCACACCATCTTCCACAATGGTTGAACTAATTTCACTCCTTCCAACAGTGTAAAAGCGTTTCTTTTTCCCCACAAGCTCACCAGCATCTTTTGTTTCTTGACTGTTTAATAATTGCCATTTTGACTGGTATAAGATGGTATCTCATTGTGGTTTTCATTTGTATTTCTCTAATCATCAGCAATGTTGAGATTTTTTCCATATATTTGTTGGCCACAGGAATGTCTTCTTTTGAGAAGTCTGTTCATGTCCTTTTTCTACTTTTTAATAGAGTTGTTTGTTTTCTTCTTGTAAATCTGTTTAAGTTCCTTCTAGACTCTGGATATTAGACCTTTGTCAGATGGATAGATTGCAAAATTTTTCTCTCATTTTGTAGGTTGTCTGTTCACATTGATGATTGTTTTGCTGTGCAGAAGCTCTTTAGTTTATTCAGAACCCATTTGTCAATTTTTGCTTTTGTTGCAATTTCTTTTGGCATTTTTGTCATGAAATCTTTGCCCATGCCTATATCTTGAATAATATCGCCTAGATTTTCTTCTGTGGTTTTATAGTTTGGGATTTTATATTTAAATCTTTAATCCAACTTGAGTTAATTTTTGTATAAGGTGTAAGGAAGGGGTCCAGTTTCCATTTTCTGCCTATGGCTAGCCAGTTTTCCCAGCACCATTTGTCAAATAGGGAATTTGTTCCCTGGTGCTTGTTTTTGTCAGGTTTGTCAAAGATCAGATGGTTGTAGGTGTGTGGTGTTATTTCTGAGTTCTCTATTCTGTTCCTTGGTCTATGTGTCTGTTTTTGTATCAGTATCATGCTTTTTTGGTTTCTGTAGCCTTGTAGTATAGTCTGAAGTCAGTGTGATGCCTCCAGCTTTGTTCTTTTTGCTTAGTGTCGTCTTGGCTATTTGGGCTCTTTTTTGGTTCATATGAATTTTAAAACAGTTTTTCCTAATTCAGTGAAGAGTGTTAATGGTAGTTTAATGGGAATAGCACTGAATCTATAAATTACTTTGGGCAGGATGGCCATTTTGAAAATATTGATTCTTCCTCTCTATGAGCACAGAATGTTTTTCCATTTGCTTGCATCCTCTCTGATTTCCTTGAGCAGTGGTTTGTAGTTCTCCTTGAAGAGGTCCTTCACATTCCTTGTCAGTTGTATTCCTAGGTATTTGATTCTCTTTGTAATAATTGTGAATGGGAATTCATTCATTATTTTGCTCTCTTAGGCCTGTGGTAAATTTCAACAGCTCTGTGGGCTTTTCAGATTTAACCTACTCTGACACTCTGACTTTGTTTCCTCTTTATTTCTAACTCCTCAAAATTTCTCTTTTTTTTTGCTTTTGACCTGGACTGTGGGATTTCTGACTTTGTTACATTGTAACAACTCCGCAAGTTGGGAATGTGCTATCCTCACTTCCCTCATCAGTTCATTCTACCATATGGATTGGAAGTCACCTGTTCTACATACATAACCATCAACACCAATGGTAAAAATACAGTAAGATGCACCATAGAGACAGCTCCCAAACCAGAAAATACCTAAAACCCTATGGTGAGCAATAATGTTTAACATTCACACATAAACTGCTATCTTAACATTTATTAGTATTAAGTTATTTCATGCAATAATATTTGATCATGTTTGCATTATTATCTGAAAACCAAATTCATTCACCCTTCTAATGCATTTCCATTGTTAGTTAAAAATTCAGGGCATAATTGTTCACTCTTAGGGATAAAATCACATTTCTTTTTGGTTGTTTTCTAGGTTCCCCAAATTATCTTCATAGAGTTTTTTTTTAATTAGACTATTAGCTTCTTCATTAAGATTTCATGCTGTTCTAAGTTAATACCTAATAAGCATTTTCAAAATACCGTGTGCAAAAGCTCAGTGCATTTTTATCTTTCTGAAGTAGCCACAGATCACATTTTAAACTGATTTAAAAATTCTAATAAGGATAATATTAATTGAAAAAGTTTTAAATAAACATACCAGATAGAATTATTTTAATTATTTAGCATATTAAAGAAAATTGAATTGATTCTGACTAAATGGGTCACCTCAAACTCCACCCAAACCACAGTTCTACAGGAAGAGACAATATTGAGGAAACAAATTATTCACCCAGTATTTTACTTCTTTTTTTTAATTTTATTTTATTATTATTATACTTTAAGTTTTAGAGTACATGTGCATAATGTGCAGGTTTGTTACATATGTATACATGTGCCATGTTCGTGTGCTGCACCCATTAACTCGTCATTTAACATTAGGTATATGGAGTGTGATGTTCCCCTTCTTGATTATCATGTAGAAAAGAATACTCCAGAGGGTGGAGCCAAGATGGCCGAATAGGAACAGCTCCGGTCTACAGCTCCCAGCCCCAGCGACACAGAAGACGGGTGATTTCTGCATTTCTGCTTGAGGTACTGGTTTCATCTCACTAGGGAGTGCCTAACAGTGGGTGCAGGACAGTCGGTGAAGCGCACTGTGCGCGAGCCGAAGCAGGGCGCGGCATTGCCCCACTCGGGAAGTGCAAGGGGTCAGGGAGTTCCCTTTCCTAGTCAAAGAAAGGGGAAACAGACGGCACCTGGAATATCGGGTCAGTCCCATCCTAATACTGAGCTTTTCCAATGAGCCTGGAAAACGGCACACTAGGAGATTGTGTCCCGCACCTGGCTCGGAGGGTCCTATGCCCACGGAGTCTCGCTGATTGCTAGCATAGCAGTCTGAGATCAAGCTGCAAGGCGGCAGCGAGGCTGGGGGTGGGGCGCCCGCCATTGCCCAGGCTTGCTTAGGTAAACAAAGCAGCCGGGAAGCTCGAACTGGGTGGAGCCCACCACAGCTCAAGGAGGCCTGCCTGCCTCTGTAGGCTCCACCTCTGGGGACAGGGCACAGACAAACAAAAACTCAGCAAGAACCTCCACAGACTTAAATGTCCCTGTCTGACTGACAGCTTTGAAGAGAGTAGTGGTACTCCCAGCACGCAGCTGGAGATCTGAGAACGGACAGACTGCCTCCTAAAGTGGGTCCCTCACCCCTGAGCAGCCTAACTGGGAGGCACCCCCCCAGTAGGGTCAGACTGACACCTCATTCAACCGGGTACTCCTCTGAGACAAAACTTTCAGAGGAACTATCAGACAGCTGAATTTGTGGTCTCACGAAAATCTGCTGTTCTGCAGCCACCGCTGCTGACACCCAGCCAAACAGGGTCTGGAGTGGACCTCTAGTAAACTCCAACAGACCTGCAGCTGAGGGTCCTGTCTGGTAGAAGGAAAACTAACAAACAGAAAGGACATCCACACCAAAAACCCATCTGTACATCACCATCATGAAAGACAAAAAGTAGATAAAACCACAAAGATGGGGAAAAAACAGAGCAGAAAAACTGGAAACTCTAAAAAACAGAGCACCTCTCCTCCTCCAAAGGAACGCAGTTCCTCACCAGCAACGGAACAAAGCTGGATGGAGGATGACTTTGATGAGTTGAGAGAAGAAGGCTTCAGACGATCAAACTACTCTGAGCTACGAGAGGAAATTCAAAACAATAGCAAAGAAGTTAAAAACTTTGAAAAAAAACTAGAAGGATGGATAACTAGAATAACCAATGGAGAGAAGGGCTTAAAGGAGCTGATGGAGCTGAAAGCCAAGTTTCCAGAACTACGCAAAGATTGCAGAAGCCTCAGTAGCAGATGCGATCAACTGGAAGAAAGGGTATCGCTGATGGAAGATGAAATGAATGAAATGAAGAGAGAAGGGAAGTTTAGAGAAAAAAGAATAAAAAGAAATGAACAAAGCCTCCGAGAAATTTGGGACTATGTGAAAAGACCAAACCTACGTCTGATTGGTGTACCTGAAAATGATGGGGAGAATGGAACCAAGTTGGAAAACACTCTGCAAGATATTATCCAGGAGAACTTCCCCAATCTAGCAAGGCAGGCCAGCATTCAGATTCAGGAAATACA